>NC_134234.1:225123387-225425214 GCF_965152275.1 Natator depressus | reverse complement strand
CCAGTGGTTCTCAAAGCCGGTCCGCCGCCTGTTCAGGGAAAGCCCCTGGCAGGCCAGATCAGTTTGTTTACCTGCCGCGTCCACAGGTTCAGCCGATCGCGGCTCCCACTGGCCGCAGTTTGCTGCTCCAGGCCAATGGGGGCTGCGGGAAGCAGCGCGGGCCAAGGGACGTGCTGGCCCCACTTCCCGCAGCCCCCATTGGCCTGGAGCAGCGAACCGCAGCCAGTGGGAGCCGTGATCAGCTGAACCTGCAGACACGGCAGGTAAACAAACTGGTCCGGCCCGCCAGGGGTTTTCCCTGAACAAGTGGTAGACCAGCTTTGAGAACCACTGCACAAGACCATATTGAAATTATACTTTAAGTTATTAATTGTTGTTATTTATATTACATTAGCACCTAGAGGCCAGGGTCCCATTGTACTAGGTATGATACAAACATATAACAAGGAGACAGTCCCTATCCTCAAAAACCTACAGAACTTTTCTTTTTATTTGGTTGCATTAATACAAATACTTAAATCAAAATCTGCATCAAGAATTCCCTCCAGTAGGCAAGCCACAACTTAAATAACCATCGTAAAGATTCCAAGGCTTCCAGTGGACTTCTGTTCAAACATTAAAGATCACATCTGCTACTTGAGAAAAATCATTACTGATGTCTTGGATAGTCATCTGAAGGTAGATTTTACTGAGTTTTCATTTTGTTTTAGGCAGGACATAAATTCTATGCACAGTTCACATACAATTGGATAGAGGAATATGGATTTGTGCCTCAAAGAATAGCAGGCATGAACACTGGAAAAAAAATATTAATTGCCTCCAACATATGTAGTTTTAGAACCCAGTTGGGAACTTATTACTCTAATGCAAATGAGGTGGAAGAACTCTGAAATCAGTGAAATGTACATGAGTATAAAACTAGTACAAGTAAATTCAGAATCAGGTCCTTCATAAATAAACTGAAGTTCCTTGCTAAAGCAATAGGTGACAGGTGACTGAGTTGTAGAGGAATTACTGTTAAGTGATTGCAGTAGAGAAGTCAGTAATAGTATCATTTCATTAGAATAGTGACAGAATTTGTCTACTGTCAACTGCCTTTATTTTGCTAGTCTATCCGAGATTAAATATAAAGTTAACAACTGGAACCAGTGCTGGCCCAAGATATATACTATGTAAAATCCAATCTTTCCCACCTGGTATGAACAAAGGAATATAGGAATTGCCAAACTAGATCAGACCTGAGGTCCATCTAGTTTAGTATCTCTAACAGTGGTCAGAATCAGATGCTTTAGAGTAAGATGCAACAAAACCTCACAGTAGGCTGATGTGAGTTAATCTGACCCCATCAAGATACATAGATATTTAATAATTAGAGATTGCCCTAAAACCAGAAATATGAGGTTTTATATCCTTTCTGATACTCTCTTCTAGCATTATCTATTATAATGCTGGATGTTTTTGTTACCCTTATAAACTTCCAATCCCACTTTGAATCATGCTAAATTCTTGTTCTTGGTGTCAGTAGTTGGTCACTTTGGTAGTTAAGTCACTTTATTTGTTGCCATTTATACTCCCATATCTTGTATTTATGTGAAATGATGACATATAGGTGCCTGTTTGGCAAAGTACTTCAGTACCTGCTTAATCCCATTTAAGTTGATGAGCCTTCATTATAATCTTCCATGCTTTGCTGAATCAGGGCCCTACAGCTAATCCAAATGAATTTTCAGCATCCCAGATTAAAATAAATTAACGAATCACAATGTCTGTTCCGTTTATGTGTGTGCACCAAGTTCGCTAATTTGGAATTTGTGAATATCAGTTGAATTGCTATAGGAAACAGAAGGCTGATTGGTCAGACTGTCTTGAACAGATGTTTCAATTACAAAAAAAAAAAAACATAAATGACCCGCTTTAGGAGAGACAGAAGCAAGAAGATTGGTAGGAATTACTAAACGTTGCCATCCTATTTAACAGAATATAATGCACAATTTACTGGGTTATACAATACATAAATTACATCTTTTGTATGCTTTTGAAAACTAAGGGACTGATCTACACCCATTGAATTCAACAACTATAGTTATTTAGATGCAATCTATAGTTCTGACATATTTTATAAATAACCACAGATCTTTTCCTGCAGTTGTGTTCGGTTTTTCACTTTAATCATGTTTATGCCTTTGTAGAAGAATAGCACAAGGTCTACATAGTATTCAGATCCCACTTAAACCTTTGAGAAATCCAGAAAGCCTAAACTGGTACATATGCATGATGCTGGCCCTCTACACAGAGAATACTTTTACCCAATGTCCTTTTTCCTAGGACCCCAAAAAGTGTTATTTAATCTCAATATGTCTTCTATTGTGGTCACACCTAGTAAGCATGCTTTTTCTATAACAGGCTTTTCATTTCAGTTATAACAAAATTAAACCACAGGTAGAAAGCTTCTTGCTGTCTTTGATGGTGCGGTTCCTCAAAAGCTATTATGTACAACAGTTTTCACCTAATATCATATGTGACAGTCCCAAATTGAAATCATTTTGCATTATTATGGTATATTAATAGAAATTACCATTTAGTACGCAAATTTGCAGCATCTTAACATCTTGAGACAGTCAGGATCAATTAGAAAGTTAACCCCAAACCTGAAAAAGCAGCTCAGGTTATATCAAAAAGAATCACAAATAGAAGTAGAAAGTTAAAAAGCATTCAGATGCACTGAAAGGAGAAAAGATAAGTTACTGTGTCCATTCATGACATGTATGATGAATTTTTAAAGCAGGCATGGTAAGGAAATTGGTGGCACAGCTGGGTTAATTGAGCATTCTAGAATGTAGATCTAAATTCTAATAAGGGTGAAGAGTCAGTATTAGGTGTTTTCTAACATTAATGCAGACAATAATGCAATTTATTTTATCTGGCAGTCCTTGGTCAAACAAAACAAATTTTAAAATCACAATTACAACATTGACAATGCTAGTGATTGTATGAGTCCACAATATTTGATGTGGAGTTTTTTAAGTCCCAATCATGGAATTATGGGAGAATCTCACCTTAAAAAAAGAAAGAAGTTTCTAGGTTACAGAGTAAGGACTGAAAACACAGACTCATAAAAGTATAGGGTTGGAAGGGACCTCAAAGTCATCAGGTCCAGCCCCCTGCCCTCAGGCAGGACCAAGGAAACCTGAACCATCCCTGACAGGTGTTTGTCCAACCTTCTTCTTTAAAACCCTTCAATCATGGGAATTCCACAATCTCCCTTGGAAGATTATTCCAGATCTTAACTATCCTTATAGTTAGAAAGTTTTTTCCTCATATCTAACCTAAATCTCATTTTGTGCAGATCAAGACCATGAATTCTTGTCCTACCTTCAGTGTACATGGAGAACAATTGATCACTGTCCTCTTTATAACAACCCTTAACATAACTGAAGACTACCATCCGGTCCCCCCCTCAGGCCTCAGTCTTCTTTTCTCAGGACCAAATATGTCCAAATTTTTTGAGCTTTCCTCATCAGTCACATTTTCTAAATCTTTTATCATTTGAGTTGCTTTCCTCTGGACTCGCTCTGACTCTGTAATCTGAACACTGGGGTCTCACCAGTGCAAAAGATAGCAGACAATTACTCCCTATTTCTTACATACAATACTTCTGTTAATACACCCTAGAATGATAAATTTTGTTCACCACTGCCTGCATCACACTGCAAACTCATTTTCAATTTTTGATCCACTATAACACCTAGATCCTTTTCAGCAGTAACATCTAGCTAATTATTCCCCATTTTGTAGCTGTGCATTTGATGTTTCCTTCCTAAGTGAAGTATTTTGCACTTATCTTTATTGAATTTCATCTTGTTGAATTCTGACCAATTCTCCCATTTGTCAAGGTCCTTCTGAATTTTAATCCTGTCCTCCAAACTGTTTGCAAACCCCACCTCCCAGCTTGTCATCTGAAGATTTTATAAGCATACTCTCCATTCCATGATCCTAAGCATTAATGAAAATAATAATAGTGTAGTCCCAGACCTAGGACTGACCCCTGCAAGAACCCACTAGATATGCTTCCCAGTTTTACAGTGAATCGTTGATAACTACTCTTTGAATATGGTCTTATAGTAAATTCATCTAGACCACATTTCTCTAGTTTGCTCATGAGAATATCACATGTGACTATGTCAAAAGTCTTACTAAGAACAACATATATCATGTCTACTGCTTTGTTCAAAGAAGAAAACTATGTTGGTCTGGCACGATTTGTTCTTGACAAATCCATGCTGGCTATTCCTTATAAACTTATATCCTCTAGGTGTTTGCAGATTGTGCAGATTGATTGTTTAATAATTTGTTCCAGCATCTTTCCAGGTATCAAAGGTAGGCTGACTGGTCTATAATTCCTGAGGTCCTTTCTATTTGCCTTTTTAAAGATAGGTACTTTGTTTGCCCTTCTCTAGCCCTCTGGGACCTCACCCATCCTCCAGGAGTTCTTGAACATAATTGCTAACAGTTCCAAGATTACTTCAGCTTGTTCCTTTAGCAACCTCATATGAATTTCATCAGGCCCTGATGATGTGACTATATATAACTTATCTAAAATTCCTTAACCTGTTCTTTCTGTATTTTGAATTGCCTTCCTTTTCACTTGTTAATATTAATTCTGCTGAGTATCTGGTCACCATTAACCTTTTTAATGAAGACTAAAGCAAAATAGGTATTAAATACTTCAACCTTCTTGATTTCCTCAGTTATTAGCTCTCCTTCCCCGCTAAGTAGATGACTTACACTTTCCTTTGTCTTTCTCTTGCTCCTAATGTATTTAAATAACTTCTTATTGCCTTTTATGTCTCTCACTAGGTGTGAACCCTATTAGCTCAAAATCGAGAAGGCAAGATAAAAGATCCCTAAATGTATTTTTTATAAAACCTCATCTTTTTTTCACATCTGCCTCGTGGTTTTTGATTGCTTGGAATTGGCAATACTGCACTTAAGTATAAGGGTCACATTTTCAGTTCCACCTTAATGAGGTCTCTACTATTTGTGGGGGAAAAAATGCAGCTTCAGAAATGGATGACATTTTCTGAAAATCTAGCTGTGAATATCAATAGTGAAATCTAAGAGTAAGTCTGGTTTGTTTATGCTTTGTGTATGATCAGGCCATGAAAAAATGGAAATTTGTTCACAGCACTGACAAGTCTCATCAATTATTACAAGAGTTGTAGTAAAATTGTATTATTCGTAAAATTCCAGTCTCTGTAGGCATATGATTAGGAGAAAATTTCAACTTTATTTTTGTTTTTGGTTTTTTTTTAATTAAGTGTCTAGTCCTCTTGGGTGTGAAGAAAAGCTTGAAAACATGATCCAAGTGCACATTAATGGCTGGGCAGGACTTCCTGGTCCACTCCTTTTTAGGGTAGAAGGTAAATGTTCCAACTCTTATTGGTTGTCTAGGGAATGGACTCCATGTTTGGCAAATATACAAATATGTACCATACGACACTAGACAAAGTGCAAATGATGAGTGATCCAGTAAGCCATAATGAATAGCATCAATTGAAAACATAATGAAATGAAAATTGCTCCCAAAAAATGGTGTTCCTTTTCTCCCTTCTGACTGCTGACAGTAAGCTAGGGGACACAGCTATCCCAGATCTTAGCCTATCCATCACATGGGTAAATATGGCATAGCATTTACAATATTTTGGTTTTTCCACTTCTGGTCTTGGCTGAAATTAAGAGGTTCAGATAAATGCCTAAGCAATTAAACTTTTTGAACCTAGAAAGGGCTCAGGGTTTCATTTGGATTTTCACACGAAGGGTAGGCTACTCTTTTATTTTATCCAGATTGTCTCATTCATCCCTTTTGCGGTGATAACTCTGCCTGGCACCTGCACAATATACCACAGGAGTCCCTATCCGCAGTCCATCCTTCAGCAGCCATACGTGTCCACTGGGCAAACTAGTGTAAGACTGTTCAGGTCTCAGAAACAGAAAAGTTAGGTAATTGTAGAGTTTATATTTATGACCCTCATCCAGAGGATAATTACCTCGCTTGTACAAATGAGAATGAAGCACGTACTTGATAATAGGTGACGTGATGGCTATGCTGATCCTCTTCAATATAACCGTAGCTGTACTACTTCAGAAGGAAAATGAACAGCGTGCCTCTTCATTAAGGTTATTTTATAATAATTATGATGAACAGGCTATTTCTAGGAACCATGTTGCCTTTTAACAGATTCCATACTTGATCTTCCATGAAACAGGCACCCCGTAGTAGTAAATCTGTACTTATTTGTAAAGATGTTTGAACAAAGGACACTCATGGACATTATAAGACCTTTTACATCTCCATGTGAAATTAACTCTAGTTTTCTAGGACTCTTCCTCAAGATTTTGAGCAATTTCGTGTCAACATGATAGAGGACAAAAGAAGCTCAGTAGGTAGAAAAGGAATGAAACAAGAATGAGAGAATGGAAATGAGGAGCGAACAAAGGGGGAGGGGAATCAACACTGGACACAAACACTAAAGCTAAATTACATGACAGGAGGTTAAATTATGCTGACAGAAAGACAAAAGAGTACCAACATGATAACAGTATGTTCACTTCTGATTGGGTTTCCAAATTCTTCACCCCACCCTTGTGAGGCAGCAACATTAAAAAAACTCAGGAATGAATATTTCTTATCATCAAGATCACACACTGCCCTTTAGGGAATTATCTCTTTGGATATAAGGAAAAGCTGTTATTGACTTCAGTGGATTCTGGATCAAGCCCCAGGTTACTATTATGTCATAGGTAATGGAGGCCAGCTATATTTTGCATTTGAAAACAATGAGGAGAACTTAAAAGGAGATCAGCCAGTCTAACACTGTAAGAGCTTTCTAGCTACTGATAGCTCTGTCTTCATTGGTGAAGTCTTGGCAGTGCCAACTCAGAAGTCTACTCATATTCAGGTAAGGAATCCCACTCCTGCAAATTGGGGCACTGATCTCTCCACTCCTCTTTGCTAGGACAGCTCACTCTCCCATGGACAAAAGCACTATCGGCTCTTTACTATGCACAGACAACCAGTGCCTCCAGAGACCTGAAAACTATGTCCTTGAAGAATGGAAGAATCAGTGGGAAAGAGAGTCTAATACAGTAAGTAAATTCAGCAGTCCATCAATGCACTTTCCTCCTTGTCCACTTGAAACAGGCTTACTCTCATGTTCGTCCAGAGTTGCCATAACAGTGCACTGGCTTGGCTTGTTTCCTTCCCATGCTGTGACTGTGGGGCAGCGTTGCAGCCAATAACTCATGTTGTAAAAGAGTGCCAAATCCTTCATTTGGAGAGCAGTTTCAGTGCTTAGCCTCCCCTGATACAGAAGCTACTCTCTGGTTGCAGAGTAGCAGCCGTGTTACTCTGTATTCGCAAAAAGAAAAGGAGTACTAGTGGCACCTTAGAGACTAACCAATTTATTTGAGCAATGCTCCAATAAGCAATGCTCTCTAAGGTGCCACTAGTACTCCTTTTCTCTCTGGTTACAGAACTTGGACATCTAGCTCCGACCTCTGCATACAACAGAAGAAAAGAAAATAGTAGAGCTGAGCAAAATTTTTCAGACAAATATTTTACTCACCAAGAAATACAATTTCAGTCAATGTGAAACTATTTATGAATTTGACAAAAATAATTTTGGCCATTCACAAAATTCCAGAAGAGTAGGAGGAAGCGGTTCTGGTGCTGCAATTGCCTTTCCTCCTACACCTTGCATTAAACTTTGCCCCATTATTTAGGGCACACACCAGGGACATAGGAGAGACACAGGTTTGAATTCCTGCTGTGGAACAGACTTGTAACACACTTGTTTGATTCACCAAAAATTCCAAAAAAATTTAAATTTGGTTAGACCCAAACAGAATGTCTTATCCAATTTTTCAGAACTGCCACTGAACTGAAAAATATCAGTTATTCACCCATCTCTACTTGATAATCCTGGTTTTATTTATTTTTACTGCTAGTTTGTTCTGAAACTATATAGAGATTCCACTATTAACAACACTATCCTGCATCATGTGAGTAGTCCCATGCAATTACAATGGTCTTAAATCCTACCCTGCAACACCCCTGGTACAAGGTCTGTCCTAATTAAGGATAATTAGTTGTATCAAATTATATGATAATATCTGCAGGAGGACACAGCACTAAACTGATGCATCTGCATACAAAATAGATTTGGATTTTCCAATAATATAGGAATATACTAGTTAGAGATGGAAAAGACCTACTGGATCATCCAGTCCATCCGCCTGCAAGGGTGGAATACAGTCCCTCGATAATGGTGGAATTTGGCACTTAACTGATGTTGGCCTAAAGGCCAGTAAGGAATACTATGTTAAATGGATTGCAATTAAATGAACAGGACTCTAGATTTAAAATGTAACATGGAGAAGCACTCATTTTTAGTGTTAAACTGGAAGAAAAATTCTGAGAGAAATGCAAATGAATGCATTCCAATTATCCTATAATGAAAGTTTCTGGCTTAAATGGACCTATTGCTTTAATAAATATTTTGAGTATCCTTGGGATTTAATTTTCTATTCTTAACATAAACTTATGATTGGATTATCCATCACAAATGCAATTCAGGTTTCATGATTTACATGGTAAAAATAGGAAATGTCAGCTCTGCCATGCTGGTTCCCAACTAATGTGAGAGTTTAGAAAAGAGGGAATATCCAAAATTAAAATGTATTTGGCGCTGTAGCTCACCCAGATTGACCGAATTCCATTTAATCAAACCAATCATTATGCTCCTATCACTATTAACAATAATCAATTACAGTTCCAAAGCAGAGATGTGAAATGCAAAATGGGAACATTACTCAGCTGCTATACTAGTCTCAAAGGACAAAGCTGGTGACGTCTATCAATGAGAATTACCACCACTTCTCTAGTGTGTATGACAGACTTTTTTTCTTTTGGGGGGCACTGGGGCTATGAAATTATGATTGTTAGTTCACCAGCATCATCAGAACAGTTATGGGCATATTGAAATTTGATAGCAAAGAAAGAACCAGAGCAGAAGATTTTCTTGTGTGTAGGTCCTAGATAAATATTGGCTATTGTTTTCATTTTTTACAAAATAATTTCTTAGCAACGAAAATGATACAGTTAATAATAACTAATTAGGCATTCTCTTAGACAGATCATAATATTTATAAGCTAAGTTTTGGCATAAACTAGTTGACACATCACTACAAACAAAGATTTTTAATCCCTTTATCCAAAGAGTTTGCAATGAAGAGCCAGGGGATTTTGCTTGTATAAGAGTTCCAGGATCCAGGCCCCAAAGCATCCAAAGTTAACCAATCCAGTGTGTTCCAAAACCATTCTCTCAGCATAGGCTGACTTGCACTGAGCACTTCACTCTCACTCCCTAGATTGTAAACCTTCTTCTGATTAGAGCAGAAGTAAAGTTTTGGCTCTAAAACCTGAGAATCTGTTACATTACACACAGAGTGTGGTTCAAACTCTCTCCTCTGCACCCTCAGTAAAGTTAACTGGGGCTGCATGAGTGTATATTGTTATTAGTTATATTACAGTAGTGCCTAGAGGCAAGTACCCCATTGTGCAGAGCACCGTGAAAACATATAACAGAGACAGTCTATAACATGGTGGCTTTTCCATAGACTGGAGAGCCAACCTCACCTGGGTTGAATTAGGCACTCCAGGGTAAAAGGCAGCAGGAAGCTGCAGGGATGGGGCTCTTGCAGTGAGAGGTTTCCTGTTGTGGTCCTGAAGGAGGGATAATTCCTCTGGATGGAGGGACTGTGGCTAGCTTAAGCCTGGATGAAAGGTTGTTCTTTTCTGTTTGTTTTGAGAATGTTGTTGATCTAATTTAAAAAACAAAAACAAAACAAAACAAAAAAAACAGACCCTAAGAGGGGTTGTAACTTAGAGAGAGAGAGACTCTGACTGGAGTTTGTTGAAGGAGCCCCGCTGAAAGGGAAAACGGGCACAGCGGAGGCACACCTGGCCACGTTACATAGTCCCTGCTCCAAAGATCTTAAAGTCCAGCTGTAAGACTAGATACTAGATACAGGTAGATCCAAAAAACAGACTTGCACAGAACAGGGAAACAAAGAGATTAAACTGATCTGCATGAAAAACAGTGGTGATAGCACACTAGCTGCCTAACCACTGTCAGGTGTTTTGCAGACATCACAGCAGAACTTTAAGGAGGCATTTGAGTATATTGAAGTATTACCTGGCCCAATATCTGTCAGCAGGTGATAGGAGAAACTCTGATTTCAGTTTGGATAAACAGACTAACAGCACATCTTGTTGAATAAGTTATTATTTACAGATATTCAGAATAACCTGTAGGAAGAAATATTAGATAGCAAAACAAGTTCCGTTATGTTTAGTCCAGAAAAACAGCCATTAAGCTTTAAATCAATGAGGGAGAACGTCATGACTTTGAGAATTTGGGTGTTGCAAGTTCTTGCAATTTTGGAAAATGGAGTTTGCTCCATTTCCTATAATCAATTCAGAACATCAGAGAGCAGCTTGGGTTTTCTTTTTCTTATGATGAGTTTAATTTTTTTCTATCTTCAAAATATTCCTTTTGAAATGCATATCCAACATCACTAAAATAAAATCCTCATTAAATTTTATTTTTTTTGCTTTTCAGTGCCATTCATTTCATTAAAAAATGTAAAACTAGAACCCTCTGTGCGGCATGCAAGCTCTTTCATGCAGAATTTAACTTGTTTTTTTTATGGATTTTCATAGCCTCCAGCCAGTAATTTGCTGAGGCTCATTTAATCAGCTGAGGTACTATTATTTGAAGAACCAGTTGAAGGAAGTTTATTTCTAATGATCTTCAATATAGCCAAAGTATATCCCTTTACATATACATGTTATGAATGTCCTAATGGAGTGTAATCATTATGTACTTATGTAAATGCCTGTTGAACTCGGTCTCAGAATTCTAGCCCTGGAATGGGAAATAGAGAGAACTCAGAGGTGGCTGGTTTTCTTTATGTCCAGGGAAATAAGGGTGCAATCCAATTTCAAAGGTGGGAGCTTATAGTCACATTCAAATAAAGGGTCCAAGAGACAAATTCTTCACCTGGATACAGTTCAGTTATGTAGTAAAAATTCAATCTTAATATTTGTATTATATGGCAAATGATAATAACTTGGCTTTGAGCTTGATCAGGATACAGTTGTCCCGTGTTATATCATAGGTGATATAATGGGTTTCAGTGAACAGTGCGTTAGATTGGAAGAGCTGGGTTCTATTCCTGACTAACTTTGTGACTATTGGTAAGTCCCTTCATGCTTCTGTTCCTCTGCTTCTCCTCCCATCATTTCTCTGTATTGTCTACTTAGCTTGTGAACTCTTGGGGGCCGGGATTGTCTGTTCTGAATATCTGTACAGTGCCTAGCACGAAAGCACTCTAGGTGCTACAGTAACACAAACAATATCAATTCACTTGTTTAAACTGTATATTGTAAGCTCTCTGCATGAGATGCATCAAGTACACACATACAACTCTTGGACTACCATATTTGCGACCTGTTGCTTTGCATGTATTACAGATAGCCCGCTTTGTATTTCCTTTTAGAGCCAAATTCATATTTAAAAGCAAAATGCTATCAGGTCTAATTATTGAGACTCATATTAATATTTATTATGCAATTATTCACCTTTGTAATGGCTAGTACTGAACTCCTAATTTATATAAAAAAACCCTCAGACTTTAATTAGGCTACTTTGAATATTATTAAAATTGAATGTCAAGATTTTATCCTGTGACAACAGCGGCATCAAACTTTGCTTTTGTAAGTTAGTTCTTACAACCAATGGCACCTTTTTTTAAAAAAAAGCGGCACATAGTTTCCCTGCTAGGTGTATCACTTCCTCATTCCTCTGATTGGTTCTGTAGTAGCATTGTAAAGCTCTACGTTATAGACCAGTAACTTGAGACCGAAAGATGGGATGCTATCATGTGGCTTTTACCTAGGGAGGTGGTAGAATCTCCTTCCTTAGAAGTTTTTAAGGTCAGGCTTGACAAAGCCCTGGCTGGGATGATTTAATTGGGGATTGGTCCTGCTTTGAGCAGGGGGTTGGGCTAGATGACCTCCTGAGGTCCCTTCCAACCCTGATATTCTATGATTCACGTTCAAGCCAAGGGTACATTTTATAATCACGCTTGCCAGTTCCAGAGTGCTTTTCATGAGAGAATCTCAAATGCTTTGCAAACTGATGAAATAATTCCCCTGTGAGGTAGGTCTCATTTCACAAATGGGAAATTGAAGCATGGAGAAGAGAAGTCACTTTCCCAATGTCAGAAACAGAATCCAGAAATCCTAAACCAGTCAGTTTGGATGCACATGATTTCAGAAAGAGCTGAGTGGGTGCCTGATGAAAATCAAGCTGCTTTAAAGTCTCTCAGAATGGGCACCCAGAAAGTGAGACACCCAAACCAATTGTCATTTCCGAAAATCTTGGACTTTAAACTGCCTGTGAATTCCCTCTCGTGCAGCTTCAGGGACTTGGGAATGCCATTGAGCTGATCTCTGGTGGTTTAGGACCAGGATGTTAGAAGTCAGGACTAGACTGCTGCTCTAGGAAGATTGGGGTAGAAGTGCTACTTGTTCCTCAGAAAATAAGACTGGAGGGTTTTAGTGAGGGGAACGAGAGCATCAGATGCTCTCTAAAGATACAGAAGTAGAAGACTGGACCTTCCACCACCCTCAATTAACAGTAAAGTTGCTTTTGCTTAAACAAATTTTGCCTTGCATGTAGAGGCGGATCAAGGTCTCCTGGGGCCCTGGGCTGGAGCAAGTAGGGGGGGCCCTGGTGTCAGAACCGTAGCCCTACCCCACCCCTTCCACCTTTGGCCCCGCCCCATTCTGTCCCTTCTGCCTGCGGCCCTGTTCCCATTCCACCCACAGCCCCGCAGCTGTTCCACCCTTTCCCCTGTGGCCCCGCCACATCTCCCTCCCGCCCACCACCACACGGCCCGAGACCTCTGCGGCCCCTTTCCCTGGGGCCCCAAATTGTCCAGGGCCTGTGGGCCCAAGCAGTAATCTGCCACTGTTGTCATGGTACCCTTGAAAAGACATGGAAGGAGACCCTGTGTCCAGTCCCCCTCCCTCCAATGACTTTTATTATTTATGCACAGTGCAACAGCTTCAACAGGAGAGACTAAAGGAACCCTACATCAGAATATTCCATAGCTCAGTGGTTAGTGCACTGAGATGGGAGACCACTGTTCAAATCTTTTCACCTCCTTTGGCAGTGCAGAGACATCCCAGGTGAGTGATCTGGGTCAAAAGTTATAAGGTGGGCACCACCTACGCCTCCTCAGTTTTAAATGGTGCCTGATCCAGTAGGTGCACACTGAGCATGCTTACAAGATCAAGGCCCACACGCAATTAGGCCAACAAATTCCTGTCTTCCCTTAGTTAGTGAATTACTTTGGGGCTTTAGCAGGGAGACAGGAGCCTGGGCAACTAGAGGGAGGCAGCAATAGATGTGGCTGAAGGCAGAAGGTAAGGGAATTTTTACTCTGAAAAATTTAGGTTGTGAACATGTTTAGGCATCTAAAGTCCGGTGGGGGTTATGTGGATTGCAGTGGAGCCAAAACTGGGACTTGGGCACCTAAGTCTGGCATTGGTGTGATAAGGCCACAGAGGGCTCTGGTGTAAGAATAGGTTAGAGGTCCTCATCCTGATTACAGGCCACAGCCCCAAGTCCCTCCTCTCATCTCCAACATCCCAGCTCCTAATCCACCCCATTCCCTCCCATCATCCCCCATTCCTCCAACAACTCACCCCACTGACACACACACCCCAATCCTTCACTCACCTCCAACTCCTTTCTCCCAGCTCTCCAACATTTCCTGCTCTCCGACAACTCAGTCTCAGTCCCTCACCCACCACGCTGGAACCTTCAATTTGGATCCTGTAGGCTGCCAGAGTCCCAATCCAGCTGCAGGCAAATTACACGCTTGCTGTAAAGAGTAAAAAAAAAAAAATCATCCCCTCGAGGGTTTGGTTTTATTAACAGAAGAGTGATGCAAAAATAACATTACCTTAGTCTGTGGCCTTCCTAAACTTGTGCACTTCTAGCATTGTTTTTTCTTAAGAGTGTCTGTCACAAACCCTAGCATGCTTTGCCAGAGTGCTACTCCCACCTTCCCAGTGAATCTAATGAACCACACTTGACTCAGTGAGTCAGTAGCAATTAACTGGAAGCTCTCTGTAGGGTTCCAACACCTGTTAACAGAATGAGGCAACAGGAAAATTCTGTCCCCCTGTTACAGATCCATAACCCTCAGGGCAGAGTCAACCCTCAGGTTCAGACATTCCTTCTCCTGGGCCCTACTTTCACTCTATTCCTGGCAGTGTTAGCTGGCTGTTGATCCCATTAGCATAGAGAACTATGAGGTCAAATAAACATCACCATAATTCTACCTGGAGTCTTTTGGGTGAAAGGCAGCTGGCTTAATCCCCAATGGACCCATCACAGCAAAGAGTAACAACCGCTGCCACCTTGACGGTGAGCGTGTGTGTGATTAAAAATATAAATAGCGTGAGAGGTATATTAAACTATGGAGATTGTGATATTCTAACTAAATCTGTAGTGAGTATGTATGTATGTATATATGCACTGAGGAAGCTGGGAGCCAATCATGATTATCAAACAGAAAGCAGCGCAGCATTTACGGTGCTATGTACATAATACGGTGCTATGTCCATAATTAAGTTCAATAGCTTTGTGAAAACATAGAAAAGTTGGCACTGTTACAAAATATGGGAACTGCTATTTTCCCTATTATATTACCTGAATGCCATGTCTAAATATTTTATATCCAATTTTACACACACGTGCATCCAGAATATCCTGGGTCAGATTCTCAGCTGGTATGAAGTGGTATAGCTCTGCTGATCTAATGGAGTTGCTCTGCTTTACACTAGCTGAGAATGTGGCCAATTGTGTACAAAATTCAGAGGTTGCCATTAAAAATTGGATAATTTTATTGCAAGTCCCGAGCTAACAATATCTAGCTGTCTGTGGCATATGACAAGCCATTAAGGATGTCCCTGTTTCAGAGAGTGATTGTTTCCATTATCTTTCTCTCTCCTCTGTTCCTACTTCCACTTTGGATTAGAAATACATCACATTTTGGCTCATCTACAGCAGTAACAAATGCCATTAAAATGAAAATATTCATCTTGCATATGCATTCCCAGCCTAATATATCATAAATTTTAATCCTACTTAATTTCCATTTTATACCACTGGTTCCCAATGGTGTCTTGTGATTTTTAGAAATATACTTGTGTGCCATGCTAATTCTCCAGCAAACATGGAAAGTGGAAATGAAAAATGGCCTCCCGTGAGAACTTATAGTCCATCTGCACCACCAGGCTGTCGGTGTCTGTGGAGCTGTGGCAGTCTGAACTACTTTTGAGTATAGTGAGTTGATAGATTGGCATCAGACAGAAGAATGAAACCCATCTCCTTTGTTAAAATGGAGAAAAAAAATGTGGGACACTAGAACGAGTTTATGAGTCTGGGATGTATAAGAGGGCTCATTTTGCCTGAGGACTAACATGATAATTAGAGTGAGATTGACAAAATGTAAAGTTGACTCACTTACAATATGTTTTCCCCTCTGTTGTAGGATCTGTTGTCACAAAAGAGGCTATTTATCAACGACGCTGCCATATTTTTTTCTTCTAGTGCTGTCAATTTAGTGGCAATTTTTCTGGCATAGAGATCAGGCAATCAGTGTCACTCTTCTTATGAAGCAGCTGCTCCTGACTGGACTGATGACAGTTTTTTTTATGGTGGTCATACCACATTTTTTTCACTAGAGAAATATCCTTAGCTTCTCTTCATTTTTCATCTCATGTCATAAAAGCTGCCCCTCCCCCACCATGAGACTCATAGATTAGCTGAAGTGTTTGCTTAATTAAGCATACCCCGTGATACATGTTTTATTTGTATTGTAGCAGAAGTTATTCATTGTATTGCTTCTCATCACAACTATCTGGTGAACTCTATATATCTCTATGGGTTTTAAGACTTTCATTCCATTGCCTCTTGGGGGATGGTTTTGTTTTTGTTTTTAAATAGAATAATAGATCACAAGAGAGGATGAGGATCTGTGGTTAAGGTAATGGACTGGGACTGGAAAGATGTGGGTTAAATTCCTGACTCTGCCACAGACTTTCTTTGGGACCTTGGGAAGTCACTTGGTCCCTCTGTGCCTCTATTTTCCATAAAGGACTTCCTTTCTACCGCTGCTTGCTTTCCATGTCTGTTTCTTTCTCTCATGCTATGTATGTGTGCAGAAGTGTCTGGTGCAACATGGCCCCAATCCTGGTCAGGGCTTTTAAGTGCTACTGGAACTCAAATAATAGACCACAACTCACAATATATCGTCTTTTGTGGAAAGCTTTTGGGGATTCTAGTTCTCCATTTCATATTCAGCTTACTTTAGTAGTCACAAACATTATTATTTATAACAGCCTGTGAGCTGCTCAGAAATTTGAAGTATCAAACCCAAACCCAAGCAGCAGATGTACCTGGCACTGTACAATAGGTAAAATATACTGAGCAAGTAGTCCCTGCCTTGGTGCCACTATAGTGTACTGTGAAACAGAGTTTTCAGACTTTTGGTGAACTATATCTTAATAGAAAAACTATTTCATGGTCTTCATCATGACACTATTAAACAGATCATGTCCTATTCTGTCCCCTCCTGTCTCTTGGGAACTACTGCAAGTGCTCTTACATGGAAAGTTAATATTAGAAAGAATTTACGTTCTTTTTATGAGATTGAGCACCTGGAAACAAAGAGAGCTGGTACCAGTAAGAACTGCATAGACCACAGGAAGTCCACTGACACATGTGGAAAATCACTTCAAAACACAAAATTTCAGATAAGTTCTTGGAATGTATTGGGACATCTTTTTGTTTCAGAAAGTGGAGGGAGACAGCCATTTTACACTTGATTCTGACCAACACAGAGAAATTGGTAGCAAATCTGCAGCTGGAAGGCAGTTTGGGTGAAAGTGATTGTGAAATGATAGATAAAAAGAAAGGAGTGAGAGCTACAGAAAAAGGACAATGGAATTTTTTAAAAAAAAAACAGATTTTAACAAACTCAGATAGGTAAGGTCCCATGGGAAGAAAATCTAAGGGAAAAAGACAGTTTTTGAAGGAGACAATATTAAAGGCACAACAGCAAACTATCCCAATATGAAGTAAAGATAGAGCCATATTGGCCTCTTAATATTCTTCCTATCACAAGTTTTTTAATTACCTGAAAATCAGAAAGGAATCCTACAAAAAGTGGAAGTGTGGGTGGAGGCATACAAAAGAACAGCACAAGCACACAGGGACAAAACCAGAAAGGCTAAGGGACAAAATGAGTTACACCAAGCAAGAGACATAAAAGGGAATAAAAAGAGGTTCTTAAAATACATTAGGAGCAAGATAAAGATGAAGGAAAGTATAGGTCCTCTACTTAGTGGGGGCAGAGAGCTAGTAATGGACAAAATCAAGAAGGCTGAGGTGTTTAATGCCTATTTTGTTTCAGTCTTCACTAAAACAATTAATGGTGACCAATACAATTAATATTCACAACAAAGAAGAAACACAAGCCAAAATAAGGAAAGAATAGATTAAAAATATTGTCAGATGTATTCAAGTCTGCAGAGCCTGGTGGAATTCATCCTTGTACACTTAAGGAAATGGCTGAAGTAATCTCAGAACCATTAGCAATTATCTTTGAGAATGCCTGGAGGATGGGTGAAGTCCCAAAGAACTGAAGGGGGCATATGTACGTTTTAAAAAGGGGAGTTTTGATGCCTGGAAAGATACTGGAACAAATTGTTAAACAATCAATTTGTAAGCACTTAGAGGATAAAAGGGTTATAAGGAATAATCAGCATGGATTTGTCAAGAATAAATCATGCCAAATCAACATAATTTCCTTCCTTAACAGGGTTACTGGCCTTGTGGACAGGGGAAGCAGTAGATGCAACATGTCTTGATTTTTATTAAGGCTTTTGACACAGTCCTATGTGACAGTCTCATAACCAAACTAAAAAAATGTGGTCGAGATGAATTTACTATAAGATGGGTGCACAACTGGTTGAAAGACCATACTCAGAGAGTAGATATCAGTGGTTTATTGTCAACTGGGAGGGCATATCTAGTGGGGTACCTCAGGGATCAGTCCTGGGTCCAGTACTATTCAGTATTTTCATTAGTGCCTGGCATAATGGAATGGAGAGTATGCTTATAAAATCTTCAGATGACACCAAGCTGGGAGGGGTTGCAAGCAGTTTGGAGAACAGGATTAGTATTCAGTAGGACCTAGAGAAACTGGAGAATTGGTCTGAAATCAACAAAATGAAATTCAATGAAGACAAGTGACAAGTATTTCATTTAGGAAGGAAAAATCAAATGCGCAGCTACAAAATGGGGAATTACTGACTAGGGTGACAGTACTGCTACAAGGGATCTGAAGATTATAGTGCATCACAAATTGAATGTGACTCAATAGTGTGATGCAGTTGCAAAAAAAGTCTATTATTATTCTGGGGTGTATTAAAAGGACTATTGTATGTAAGAAATGAGAGATAATTGTCCCACTCTACTCGGCACTGGGGAGGCCTCAGCTAGTGAACTCAGTCCAGAACTGGACAAATTGTTGAGAGTCCAGAGCAGAGCAATAAAAAAGATAGATGCTTTAGAAAACCTGACTGATGAGGAAAACTAAACTAATCCGGGCATGTTTAGTCTTGAGAAAAGAAGACTGAGGGAGGATCTGATAAATCTTCAGATATGTTAAGAGCTGTTATAAAGAAGATTGGGATCAATTGTTCTCCATGTCCACTGAAGGCAGGACAAGAAGAAATGGTCTTCATCTGCACTAAGGGAGTTTTAGCTTAGTAATTAGGGAACATGTTTACTATTATATATAGAATAGGTTTCCAAGGGAGGTTGTATCACTGGTGCGTTTAAATAACAGCTTGGATCAACAAACTGTCAGGGATGGTCTGTTTACTTGGTCCTGCCTCAGTGCATGGGTCTGGATTTGATGACTTTTCGAGGTCCCTTCCAGTCCAATGTCTCTGATTTCTATGGTTTTAAAAGGATTCAGCAAAGCACAGACGTCCCATTGATTTAAATGGGACTAAGTGTATGCTTACAGATCAGTGCTTTGCTGAATCAGGGCCTAAACTGTTATCATCTGATAACTGTTTTAGTAGCATTAAATACATGAAGTAAGATTGTGTAGTAAGGCCAGTGCTGTGTGTTCAGATACTCACATCTGCCAGCCACCACTGTAACTGGTAATAACTGACCCCATGTTATAATCTCAGCAAAAGGACTCGGGGGTTGCCTACAAGCTAGGGTTGATGTGTTTTGAGGAAACTTCCTTTGCTATTGCTCTTCTTATTCTATGGACAAATAGAACATTTTATTCTCCATGGTTGTAATCCAGCACCATTTACAATCAAATTCAGTGGAGGGGGGGAGGGGCTCATCTTTCTGGAAGACATGCTGTCCAGGGCAGAGTCTGAAAGGTACTGAAGACAGATGTTTCTTTGCAAATCAGTCTCCAAATTTTTGTATATCAAGGTAAATTCTAAGTTATAATTGCCATTAGGGAGCTTAGAAAATGTTAGGACTTAGTTGTGAGGCTAGCCACACATCTATGCTATGGAACAAAGGGGAATATAAGGGTCTGCTCATTCTCCACAAGAGTAGAGAGGAGAATGCTGTGTTGTATAACATTGATTAATTTTCCTAATCTCACACATCAGCTTAGCCTTAAACAGATGTGAGCAGATGAGAGGCCAAAGGTCCTGATTCAACAAATTATGTCAGCACATTCTTACATCTTTTGCTGAGTCAGGGCCTTAATGTTTTTCTCTGAACCTCACTCATCTCCTGGTAGGTTTTTTTCTTTTTTTCTCCTATAAATATTTTAATGTGGGATTGTAAATTTCTCCCTAGAAACAAAGATAGATTGAGTGATTGAATATGTTCAGGATAACAGAAAAGGGCTATTTGTCCTAAAAAATCAGAGAGGGAAACATTGATGAGAATACAGAAAGTTACCCCTTTGCTGATAGAGGGTAAAAAAAATGCCACTGTCTTTAACTTTGAGCTATTTTATTCGATGTTTGCTCGTGTATGGTGTGCTTAATTATATTATGTTCTGACTGTTTGCGAAAAACCTTGCTGGTGGTGTTGGAAAGAGGATTTACAAGTAATCTACATTATTATTTAATCATTACATTTTATTTGATTTTTATTAGACACTCATCCCATGTTGCAGATGTAATTGTGTAGGTTTGAGTGTATAGCACTTTCACCATGTAAGTGGCTATCATTGTTCATGCTTTGGTAGGCAGTGTAATAATTCCAATCATGAATACAAATTCAGCTAGAATTAATAGGGATGCATGGTAATATGCAAATCCAGAAGATTTGCATTACAATTTTTATAAATTAATATGCTCCCATGGCTGTAACCTGACCTCTAGTCACTGAGGACAGATGATAATTTAAAAGCCCACATCAGTACGTGTTTTGCAAGATGCTGTTTTGAACATGGTGTCCCAGTTAATATAAGACCACTTTGTGTTTCAAAATATACTAAATCTGCTTCTAACTAATTTTTCTTTTGCTGGGATATATAAGTGAAGGGGGGAAAAGTACTGTAGGCGATCCTTCTTCTCCCTCCCTCCCTCCCTTCTCATTGACTTCTCATTGAAGTCCCATGTTGAGAATCCCATTCCTGATAGGCTTCTTGAAGTGGCAATTCAGCATCTGCCCTTGGATGTGTGTGCACAGCTCTCACTGAAATGGTGGAGTATGGGTGTCACAGTCACACACTGCTTAAAACATTTGACTCCTAGTATTGAACTATAGTGCTTGGGAATGCTTAGATATTAGTTAGATGCTAAATATGTTTTGGAACTAGATAAAATGAAAAATGTCTTCAGTCCAATGGGCCAGCAATAAACTGCCCCATAAAGTTGCCTAGAAGAGGCTGTCTTCAACTAAAGATCCAACAAAATTGTACTCGTAACATGAGGGGTATTCTAACATGGTCACTGAAGGGGCTTCTCTATGGAGATCATGCCTAGGGAGTAGGCTGCTTCTGCCAGAGGTGACAACTTGAGTCAGGCTTACCGACCTATAATTGCCGGGGTCACCTTTGGAGCCCTTTTTAAAAATTGGCGTCACATTAACTATCCTCCAGTCATTTGGTACAGCTGATTTAAATGATAGGTTACATACCATGGTTAATAGTCCTGCAATTGCACATTTGAGTTCCTTCAGAACACTTGGTTGAATAACATCTGGTCCTAGTGACTTATGAGTGTTTAGTTTATCAATTTGTTCCAAAACCTCCTCTACAGACACCTCAGTCTGGGACAGTTCCTCAGATTTGTCACCTAAAAATAATGGCTTAAGTTTGGGAATCTCCCTCATATCCTCAACCACTAAGACCGATGCAAAGAATTCATTTAGTTTCTCTGCAATGGCCTTATCGTCCTTGAATGCTCCTTTAGCATCTTGATTGTCCAGTGGCCCCACTGGTTGTTTAGCAGAATTCCTGCTTCCGATGTACTTAAAATAAAATTGCTATTACCCTTTGAGGCTTTGGCTAGCTGTTCTTCAAATTCTTTTTTGGCCTTCCTAATTATATTTTTACACTTCAATTGCCAGAGTTTATGCTCCTTTCTGTTTTCCTCATTAGGATTTAACTTCCACTTTTAAAAGGATGCCTTTTTGCCTCTAACTGCTTCTTTTACTTTCTTGTTTAGCCATGGTAGCTCTTTTTTGGTTCTCTTACTATGTTTTTTAATTTTGGGTATCCATTTAAGCTGAGCCTCTATTATGGTGTCTTTAAAAAGTTTCCATGTGCCTTGCAGGGATTTTAGTTTTGGTGCTGTACCTTCTAATTTTTGTGTAGTTCCCCTTTCTGAAAATACATGATACAGTGTTGGGCCACTGAGGTGTTTGCCCTGCCACAGGGATATTAAATTTAATTATATTATGGTCACTATTACCAAACGGTCCAGCTTCCCTACTATACCCCAATTAACTGTGTGAGAATGGGGTAAATTGCTCCTGTGCCTCCATTTATCCATCTGTAACATGGGTATTATAATCGGGGATTCTAGAAATCCATTTGCCATGGAAAAACATGGAATTTGTGGGTTTTTTTACAGAGAATCTTTAGTTTTTACTCTGGCCACCCACCTCTGACGGCAGAGTGGAGAGTGGCAGCTGCTGGCCGGGCACCCAGCTCTGAAGGCAGTGCTGCCACCACCAGCAGCACAGAAGTAAGGGAGGCATGGTAGGGTATTGTCACCCTTACTTCTCTGCTGCTGCTGCCGATCTCCAGCCACGCAGCTCTGAAGGCAGAATCTGTTTGGCCCACTCAAGGTTGTGTTCAGGTTTATGTGGCCCTCCTATGAAATAATGTTGGGCACAACTGTTTTAATGCATCTCAAATTTCACTTCAGCCTCCAGATGTGAGTATTTAAAGTTATGAAAAGATGCTGAAAACTTTAAAAATCACCCTTAAAGACCATGTCCCTGAGTTTGGCAAGGACATATTTCACGTTGATGGTAATGTGCTGTTCTGTATTGTATGAGTTCAACTGATATATATGTATATGTGTATATATTGCGTCAGGGTCGGGCCAGAGGGCTACAGGAGAGTGATAGAAGGAAGGTATATTAGCCCCAGATTAAGCAGGTCCCTTTTCCCTGGTTAAGGTAACAGGGGAGGTTCCAGAACAATCAGAAACTTGCTGGAACCAATTAAGATAGGCAGGCTAATTAGGGCACCTGGAGCCAATTAAGAAACTGCTAGAATCAATTAAGAGAGGCAGGCTAATCAGGGCACCTGGTATAAAAAGGACCTCACTTCAGTCAGTGAGGGGTGCGCAAGGAGCTGAGAGTGAGAGGGCGTGCTGCTGGAGGACTGAGGAGTACAAATGCTATCTGGCATCAGGAGGAAGGTCCTGTGGTGAGGATAAAGAAGGTGTTGGGAGGAGGCCATGGGGAAGTAGCCCAGGGAGTTGTAGCTGTTGTACAGCTGTTACAAGAAACACAGTAGACAGCTGTGATCCACAGGGCCCTGGGCTGGAACCTGGAATAGAGGGCAGGCCCGGGTTCCCCCCATCCCCCTCCCCCCTAGTTGACCTGGACTGTGGGTCCCACCAGAGGGGAAGGTCCCTGGCCTGTTCCCCGACCCACTAGGTGGATCAGCAGAGACTGCGGGGATTGTTCCCCTTCCTTTTCCCATGCTGGCCAGTGATGAGGTTAGCTGAGTGGACGGCAGGTTTGAGCCACTAGCAAAAGTGGCCAAACTGAGGGCTGCCATGAATCTCTGAGGCGAGCAAATCCACCACTAAGCGCAGGACCCACCAAGGCAGAGGAGGAACTTTGTCACAATATAGGGCTAGGGAAACTAAAGTTCAGTGTTTCATTTTAATCATGGAAAAACACACATTTATGGTTTCTTATTAGAGAATTTTGGGGATATTTTAATCACAGAAAAGTAGTATCCCTAACTATAATATTCATCCATTCCACAGGTGTCTTTTCACCTAATTCATTGATGGTAAAGTTCTGACATTCTCAACATTACATAAAGTGGAGAGTTCTATTATGAATACATACCAATTATCTACTAAAATGCAAAAGTAAAGATAATGATAGCTGCAGTGGGAGGATGGCTTTCAGTGAAGATATATTATTGATTTGTTTATTGTACAGCTGTTCAGAATCATTTCCTGGAGTGATTCCTTTAGACAGTGAATGGAAATCAATTTTTCTTTCTTATACATTTGAAAGAGCTCAGAGAGCTGTGAAGAAGAACAGGAGGAGCCATTAGGATCAGACATTATTAGATCAAGTTGCTAAATATTATGGTTTACTGATTACAAATCCATCGAAGTGCTCAGTTTGAGCAGAGGAATTATTGCATTGGTTTTTTATTTTAAGGATTTTTGCAAGCTGGGGGAAGGGCTACCTGAGCCCTCTGGTCCTGTGACAAACATGGGCACAATCCTGCAGCTATTTGGGTATGTTGTCCAGTGAGAAATCAATGGGATGATGCATGTGAGTAAAATTAAGCATAAATGGGCTTGCAGGATCAGATCCCTGTCTCTGTTTGTGGAATGGAGTATCGTAGGATATCATTAGTAACGGTTGCTTTAGAAACAGTCCTCAAAAAAAAAAAAAGTCTAGAGTCACCTTATTCACCTTTTTGCGTATTAGCCAATCCTCTTTGATTTGAAAGTCCATGAACTATAAAACCCTAAACTCTTAATCCCGTTGGCAACTCTAAATGACACAAGTGCAACCCAGGTGCGGCTGGTCCCTGTAAATGAAACAGGTTGGCATTTGGGGGCTATAGAATATCAGAGAGAAACCCAGTGAATGAGAGTCAGGAAAAATCAGAGACCTCCTCCAGTCTCCTAGGGAAAGCTGCAGAAAGCTCTCCACAGGCCATCTCTGGAAAGGAGGAGGAATTATCAGGAAGGCAGTGGAGGGGCTAGCCTCCTGAGCTTCCTGAATCAGAGCTAGTGCCAGGAGGCTGGAATGGACTCAAGGTTAGGAAGGTAGTGGAGGGGCTAGCCTGATGACTTGCAAGACCCCAAAGACGGTGGAGGGGCTTGCCAGCTCTCCTTCCTGAGCCAGAGAAGGCTGCAGAGGGCTAAAGGCTGAAAGCAGCTGAGGGAGATGGCAGCTGACTCTCAGAGCTGGAGAACGGAAGCCAGAGGGACAGAGAGGGCTGTGCTGGGGTGCTGTGCGAGATGTCAGAGCTGTATTTCAGGTATTGCCTGGATTATGCATTGGGCTTTATGTGCACGGGGTTTTCTTCTGTAATAAATTAGTTCCACAAGGGCCATGTGCACCCAGGAAGACAACTGGGATTGTTTCACGGGACTCTGGAAGGGGAAGCAAAGGCAGACACTTGTCATGTGATGGGGAGAGATCCTTGGCTTCAGCCTGAGCCCAAACATCTACAATAATTAAACAGCCCCTTAGCTGACACAGGCCAGCCTTGGGTTTTAATTGCAGTATAGACATACCCACAGAGAGCAGTCAAATATCCTCTCAGCCTTCACTTTGCTAGGTTAAACAAGCCATGCTCTTTTTGTGTCCTCTCATAAAATAGGCCCTCCATTCTTCTGACCATCCTAGATTACAGTGGTAGTGGTTTCTGCTTTGCAATTTTAAAAACTCCAAAAGCACAGGTACAATTTGGATATGATTGTTCACTGTGTTGAAGCAAAGTAGATATTGGCCCATGCCGCAAAATTCAGATCCAGATCTTGATGTCTTCTTCCATGACTCCCAAATGGGGATCATGCCTTTACAGAGACAGGTCAGTTGTGGAATTAAATTCAGGGTTTGGATTCCTTTCTTCTGAAAAAAGTGGGGGTGTTTTGATCTGGGATTTTGTTTCCATTCACTCTCAAAATTAATTGTCATTTTCAGTTTTAAACCTACAAAATGGGCCGGAAATTTTAGGGTAGAACTTAATTTTTGGTGCTTCTAAAACTTAAAGGACATTTTTTTCCCTCTTGACTGTTTACAAATATTCTCTTCTACTGAGACCTTGTAAAACAAGCTTTAGCCAGGAGCAAAATTTTGCAGAGGGGTCTAATTCTGTAAATAAATATAATAAAAAATTGGTAGCCTGTCACAACTGTAAGTAGTCAGTCAAGCAACACTGCCAGCAGCAGCCCTGCAGTGTTCATTTGATGTCTATTCTATGGAGAATAGAATGTACCAGGAGCTGCTTCAGTATTTTTATAGACAAAATGAGCCCAATTGGTAAGAAATTAGGATATATACAGATTTTATTGGTAAGAAATTAGGATACATACAGATCTTATTACACCAGGAAATACCCAAGCAATAAGAGAAGAAGGTTTACCTTATAGGAGAAACACTACAGTGAGATTTTTATTTTTGTTTTGTGAGGGTGGTTAGGAAATAGATAAACTGGGGGTGGGGGGGGCGGATACGTACCAAATTAATCTTTCTTGTGCTAGGCTAGATTAAAGTGAAGAATTAATTAAAATATATGTTAATGTTTTCTTGTTGTAATGACTAGATACTGCTAACCCCAACCATTCAAAATTCATGTCAGCTCCCCCAATAATGTAATTGATTTAAAAAATCATCAGTGTTTTAGTTTTATAAAACAAAATACATTTTGGGTTCTTTATGTTCTGATATCTGAGTCTTTAGGGTGCACAAGGATCACATTTTCAAGATTTTTCCCTGTAACCATGAGGGCTAGTAATGTGTATAATAAATTTTATATATAAACTTATTATTAAGCACCAACAATATATGCTCTTTGGAGCAGGAGACTATCTCTTATTCTGTACAGTCTGTACAGTGCCTAGCACAATGGAGTCCTGATCTTGGTTTGCCCCAAGCATCAATACAATAAACATGATAAATAATATGGTAGCATTTATCAGAGGGGTAGCCGTGTTAGTCTGGATCTGTAAAAGCGGCAAAGAGTCCTGTGGCACCTTATATGGTAGCATTTGTGTATTGTGCAGGGTCTAAGACAGTTCATCTCTCAGAACACTTACAATCTGGAAAATGGATTTAAGGAGACAGGGTGTCCTGGGAAACCTAGAGAAATGCTAATTGCCTATAAATATAGAAAATATATTACTATCTTATTTCTTGTATGCAGTGATGTTGTAGCCATGTTGGTCGCAAGATATTAGAGAGACAAGGTGGGTGAGGTAATATCTTTTATTGGATCACTTCTGTTGGTGAAATAGACAAGCTTTTGAGTTTACACAGAGCTCTTCTTCAGGTCTGGGAATGGTATGCAGTGTGCCACAGCTAAATAGAAGATGGAACAGATTGTTTTATTGACACACATTTCAAGGGACCATTCAAGGTGAAGTGGCCTGTTGACACCTCTCCAGTTGGGAAATGGGGGTTGTTGGGTTATAGATTGTTGTAATAAGCCATGAATCCAGTGTCTCTGTTCAGTCCATGATTTTTAGTGTCTAGCAAAGTTATGAATTTCAGCTCCCATGCTCATCTTTTGAAAGTGTTGTGCAGGTTTCCTTCAAGGATGAGGATTGATAGGTCAGATATAGAGTGATCGCTTTATGAAAAGAGTTTGCCCACAGGTGACAGGGTGTTCTTGTCATTTACCATTTTTTCTGGGAGCTCATTTCAGAGCATAATGATTATATCGTTTCACCCACATAGGTTTTGTTGGGGCATTTAGTGCACTGAATGAGGTATACCACATGTTGTGATAGGCATGTATAGGACCTATGGATCTAGCAAGGTGTGTTGGGAGGGATGTAGATCATCACGGCAATGGAGATATATCTACAGAACTTGCATCTGTTGTTTTGGCAGGGTCTGGTGCCACTTTGAGCTGATGTGTCCTGGTCGATGGGGAGCTTGTTTCTGATGATGAGCTTAGAGAAACTGGGGGGGTGTTTGAAGACCAGAAGATGGCGTTAAGAAAAGATTTCTTTCAGGATGTGGTCCCCATCTAGTATGGGTTGTAAATGTTTGATATCCCTTATGGGTTCCAGTGTGGGGGTGGTAGGTGACAATCACAGGTGTCCAGTTGGAGGGGGTTCTGTTTACATATTAAGCATGTTCTATTGGGGTATTTGGGTGACCTATTCCATGATACAATCTCTTACTCTGGTGGAATGTCCTTGTTTGGTAAAGGTGGTTTTAAATATGCTAAGGTGTATATCCCGGACTTTCTCCTTGGAGCATATTCTGTGGTATCTGGGTGCCTGGCAGTAGATAACAGATTTCTTGGTGTGTTTGGGGTGATTACTGAATCAATGAAGGTAGGTGTGGTGACCCATGAATTTCTTGTGTATAGTGGTCTCTAAGGTTCCATTGTTGAAGCTGATCATGATGTTCAGGAAGTTGATGCTAGTGTGGGAGTGTTGTACAGAGAGTTTTTAAAATGGGTTGATGTGGTGGTGGAAATCTATGAGGGAGTTTAGGCTGTCTGTCCAGGTGATGAAATATCATTGTTGTATTCCAGATACATCACTGGTTTCATTTGAAACTAGATTAAAAGGGGGGCTACAAATGCCTTCTTCGTTAGTCACAAAAGCAAAAATATTGATTTTTTTTTTCTCCAGTAACTCTGCCCAATGTATCCCTCAATTCTGAAGCTGCACTGGCAAGTGAAAAAGAATATATTCACTAGCCTTAGGACTTGTAAAAAGCACTGGTTTGCTGCCAACTGGCTGTAGAACAGGGCAATAGCATGGCCAGCTTTCCCCACACGGGCTTGCAGCTCTGCTTTGTACTCTGTTCCTGAACGGTCACTCCCAGGGTCACGTCTGGACTAGGAAGATAGGTTATGATTTAAAGAACTTGTTTGCCAACATTTTTTAAGCCTGCTTTGGTACCTAGTGTGGGCAAAGTAATTGTTGAATACATGTTAACTTGGTGTGGTCAACCCTAGTCCCTCCACACCCAGGGTTAATTGTGATCAGCAATTTTTAAACATGTGTTTTTAAACATGACTAGCCCTATCTGTCCGAGATAAATGGACACAAATCTGACATCAGGAATCATAACATTCAAACGCTGGAGGAGAACACTTCAACCTCTCTGGCCACTCAGTAAAAGATTTAAGGGTGGCAATTTTGCAACAGAAAAGCTTCAAAAACAGACTCCAACAAGAAACTGCTGAGCTTGAATTAATATGCAAACTAGATACCATTAACTTGGGCTTGAATAGAGACTGGGAGTGGCTGGGTCATTACACACATTGAATCTATTTCCCTATGTTAAGTATCCTCACACCTTCTTGTCAACTGTCTAAATGGGCCATCTTGATTATCACTACAAAAGTTTTTTTCTCCTGCTAATAATAGCTATCTTAACTAATTAGCCTCTTACAATTTGTATGGCAACTTCCACCTTCTCTGTATGTATATATATCTCTTCTTACTATATGTTCCATTCTATGCATCTGATGAAAGCTTATGCTCTAATAAATTTGTTAGTCTCTAAGGTGCCACAAGAACTCCTGTTCTTTTTGCGGATACAGACTAAAACGGCTGCTACTCTGAAACCAGTCTTGTTCAAAACTGTGTGAGTTTAAACTTCTTAGCTGACATATCTACAAACATAATCTCTTTTCTTAGTACATGTGTCCAAGGTGTTTGAAGGGTGGCTAGAGCTCAAGCCCATCCAACTGTGTCCTCTTAACTAATGTTGGTGGGGGTTTTTGTTGATCAGTTTGTCGAGGCTACCAACTCATTTCGCAGATCAATGAAAAGCTGTCACGAGGGATTGAGTTCAGCACTACCATTACTGAACCTGAGTTGTGTGTGTTAGTGGCAGAAGTGAAAGGCTTTGCATCCCATTACCCATCCCATTGTGGGGGATATTCAGTAGACTAAAGACTGAATAAAGTATTAGGGCCACATATCAAATCTTTAAGAAGTGTAACTAAGAGATGGGACAGGGGGAGAGGCGCTTACTCGCTTTAAATGAAAGCCTATGAGCTACCAAGCAAAAGCAAATGAAACGAGCGACACTGACATTGTAACAGAAATATATTAGGCTTTGTTAAAAGTGGAAGCCCCTCTTTCTTCTGTTATGCTCTAATTCCTGCTATTTTTAAAGCTGAAAAAGAATACCCCCTGCTGAGCATCTCCAGAATTAATGAGGCGCTTTGTTGACAGCTACACTAATACCAGTTTTTAAATAGAGTGCATGATGGGATGGGGGGGGGGTTTCCTCCTCATAAGAGACAAATTTGTGCAAAACACTCCAACTACAAGTGGAGCAGCAGAGACCAGAAGTGCTTATTCGCTGCAAGCTTCAAATCAGTGCGATCACATCACCACCCCACAGAGTGATGCTCTCAGCACCACTCAGAGCCCCACGCACTGCTACCCAGGTGACCAGTCTTTTTTTGGCTTATCCTCCAAGGGATTTTCTTCATAGTGATTGTCCCACCAGCTGCAAACAGTTACTGCCCCTTTCAGAATCAGTTAATGACACTCTTGGATCTGCAAGAGGAGAGGGGTAGCAACAAAGTCAGCTGAGGCTCATGAATTCTTTGGCCTATTTTCCTCATGGAACATTCATCCTAACCCCCCAGTGTGGCTCAGGGTGCTTCCTCTGCAACATTCATAGCTCCCAAAAACCAGGAAGTGAAAACACAATGTCGTGGCAATTTGATGCATCATTCTATACAGCCCGATAAAGCAGCATGACAAAACAATGCAGTGAACACAATATCACAATGAAGGAAACATTCTGAGACCAGCACTCCAAATAAGTCTATTCCCTTTGCTCATGTTTATTGGCTCTTTTTTGTCATGTCATGATGGATTAGAATCTGGGTTCTCTTCCTTTGTCAGGTAATTACAGTTTGATTCAAACTTTGTTGTGACTATCCTCTTTTTCTCTAAAATGCAATACAGATATGGAAGGTAGAGGGTGTGATTAAAACATCTAGGTTTCCAAAAGTGGCTCAGATACTATTAGTGTTGATTCATCTTTCCGACTGATCAAGCTAAATCAAGTTCCATGCCATTACCACATGAGACATGGAAGTCTCTTCAGGAGTTCCTGTCTATTCTGCAGACATTAAACATTCAATGTTTAATGTATAACACTTTTTATACCCTAATAGAAGGGATTTGTCTTGCTGTCCTGGCTAAATTGATTCCTCCCTTCTGTTGTTGCAACATCTTTTGTTTGCTGCCTTCCTTTCCTGAGGTGGTTGCATTTCATTGATGCCTGCCACATATGTTATCTGAAGACATTGTGGGATGAGAGATGTTGTATAAATCTAAATGGATGCATCTGATATTAACTTTTTCCTACAGTAGTGACACTTAATTACATAGGCTTACTCAAGCTTACTCCCTTACTTAAAGTGAATCATACCTTACTTCTCAACTTGTCTGATTGACTTCAGTGGGAGTTCAGGTACTTTTCAACATGAGTGGAGGAGCTAGAATCTGGTCTTATGTTTTTATGAGACAATGAATTCTTGTTACCACACATCATCATATTATTTTTGTTTTGAACTGAATTGGCATCTAGATACTTCCATAAGTCAGTGAGTAGACACTATTTAAACCACTATTCTGGGATCTTTGTTACAAAACAAATCATTTATGCTTTGCAATAACTAGAACCTGCCCTATGCAGCAGAATTATGGCTACTTCTCTAAAATTGGTTAAAGGCCTGCTCCGGCTGTCATAGTTCTACCTGGGAGAAGAATCAGCCCCCCCCAGTGAGAGCAAAAACTCACTTTTTAAGTGAACTCCTGAACCATTAATGTGAGTGTGATGGGCTCCCTGGAGTGCAACCGGGAACTCGGGCATCGCTGAGCCCTCTGTCTTACCAACCTGGGCTCCCTCTCACACTGTGATGCTGTGACAAACTGCAAACCTCTCCAGGTCCTGCACTTACACAGCCATCCACAGGCAGGGACACATCCAGCTGAGTTACATGAATGCTTTTGGCAGCCAATCATGAATCAACAATAGAGAGGCTCCAGCCAGTTCCCCACAGCTCCCTAGCCTTGGACCCCAGAGTCATCCTGTCTTGCCCTGGTCAGAAGCCTGACTAGTGTAAGTTTATAACACAGTCCACCCCTCCCTCAATGTGGAAAGGACATGCCCCAACTCTTGTTCCTTTGCAGATTTCACCAAGCACTTCAAGCAAAATACGCTGTTTTAGGTAAGATATAAAACACATTTATTAACTACAGAAAGATTTTAAGTGACTCTACGTAATAAGTGTACAGATCAAACTTGGTCACCTAAGAAATAAAAGTAAAATCATGATCTGAGTTCTATAATCTACCCAGGATTTGAATCAAGCAATGTCTCACCCTGATGGTATAGTTCCTTAATACACAAGCTGGGATTCTCCTTTCCAGCCTGGGACCACCTCCCAGTTCAGAGTCTTTTTTCCCAGACATATTTCCAGATGGTTCTGGCCAACTACTAACTATGAGTTGTGGTGGGAGTGAAGCCAAATGATGATGTCACTTCCCTTCCTTTATAGGTTCCTCCAGCATTCTGGAAAGATCTTTTGCTATGACTGAGTCAAACAGTCTCCATTGTTTATTGCTCTCTCTGAGAGGTCTCCATTATATACAGTTTCCGGGGTTGTTCTTGTGAGTGTGTTTCCTTTAATGGGCCATCATCAGTGTCTGGCTTCTCCACTATTGTACCTGAAAGGCTGGTTGAGGGTGTTCCCAACCTCATAACATATTTCAGTAACACACACACAGCCTCCCATACAATGATAGCACATGTAATCCAACAGAACATTAACATCTGACAGATCAAGACTTTTAAAATGATTCCTTACTAGGCATACTTTGAACAGAACATATCATAATCATATCACCATAGTGAATATGCGGGTGCCAGGGAGTTGCTTTGGGGCACAAAGTGTCACAGTGAGTTGATCCTATGTGGGGACAGGAAGGAATTTTAACATCTGGTATTGTCATGTGGTGCAGTGGTTTTCAGCCTTTTCCATACTGAGACCCCTTGGAGACTTTATCTAGGCAGGGATCTAGCTGGATCCTGCTCCCAGTTAACAATATGGAAACAGTTGGGAAACAATTCCCAGACTTGAGACTTCCTAATAAAGTGCACTGCAGTGTTATTTAGAGGCATAACTTGCTATGGGAGTGCAAATTCAACTTTCTCTACATTCTTAGGTAGGATACAAGGTCAGATAGATTTAATGAGGTCTGGGAATGCCTCTCTCTATATTTTGTGTTGGCAATAAGCTGAAGACCAATCCTTACTCACCAATTCAGATAATCATCAAGTCTGTGTATTACAGGCAACCAGCTTGCTATAAGTCTAAATGTTTCAATTTTATAAATTGATCTTTGGCTTTACTAGGAATTCAGTTCCTGAAAACTTAAGTAATGGCTTTCTGTCAGCAGAGATGAAAAGAATAATAAGCTAAGGAGGAGACCCCTGTTCACCAGGATTAAGTATTTGAGGCCTTGGTCTTTTTATTCTTGGCCTCAGGTTTTGGGGAGGGGAGAGGTTGTACTAATTTATTGATTAAGAAGTTCTTCTGGCACATCTTAAGTCTTTCTGAAACATACCTTTCTCTGCTTAACTGTGCTTTGTCTTGAGTTTAAAATGTGCCTTAAAAAGTGGACAACATATAGCACTTCATACAACAGGAGCTTACTGACATACATGTCAAGTTGTTACTTTACAGACTTGGTTCTTGCAAGTAGGTTCTGTGTGCCGTATTTGTAAGTTAAGAATACTCCTTGCTCAACGTGCTACCAGGCTGGAGGCATTTTTATATCAGAGAGAGAGAGAGAGTGTGTGTTGTTAATAATGTTTTTTATTCTGTAACATCTATTATTAATTAACAACCCCAAGAAAGTTTGAAGTGCTATCTTTAGATGCATTCTAAACAAAACTGGATTTCATACTTTCAAAATGGTGGTGGAATTACATCTCAATTTTTCTGAGAAGGTAGTCTAGATGACACTCAGCTATATAAAGGAATAAAACTGATGCTATTGTAAGGACAACTCGGCCCTCAATTACATGTGTGCAATGGACACGGATTTTTATGGCAGCTGTGTGTGCACATATATGGGCAAAATCCAGCACTAGGTCTCCTGTGAATCAAAAGCCTAGTATAAATAAGTAAAAGCAACTGTACTGATTTCCAGTACGTCTTCATGTCCACTCTTTTATATAGTTTATTGGCAGATAAGATATAGTTGAAGAAAATCAAGGAACACATTAAGCCTTTAAGCTGCTTGCCTCTTAAATATTCATGATCCCATCAGGGTTTTTGACAGACAGCTGGGATGGCTTGTCTCACCTCTCTATTAATAAATTTTATTAATCTCACTCAGTCTTCTTCATTAAACCTCTCATTAATTCAGGCTTGAAAGACATTCATCTCCCTCCCCATGCACAGATAACTACAGCTGGCACCCCCAATTTGAAAATGATACCCAAAACGCAGAAAATAGCTTTGATACTGTAAAAGGATCTATAATGTATGTTTGGCATTTCTATATCAGAGAAACATGCTTGGGCTAACCATCATATGGTCCTCCTCAGTACACACCACACAGAAAAATAATCTAGTGACCCATAGATATTCACATCATTGTTTGAATTAGATATGCTTTGACCTAGGCTAACTATCGCATTCCTCCGCGCGCCCCCATCATCCTCAGCTGTATGCATGCACAATAGTGCATGTCGTTTCCACAGTACTGCCCCACAGTGGCACAGTAATTGCTCAGGTGGCCTGTCCGGTCTATTCTTTGAACTCTATTTAGATGGAGCCACCAAGATTAACTAGGGGAATAGAGAATTTTCCTAAAGATAAGGGCCAAGGTTTTGAAAGGTAATAAATAGGTTTGGTTTTGGGTCGGGTTTTTTTTTTTTTTTTTTATGGGGGCGGGATGCCAGAGTTGTTGGATACCCAATTTCAGATACTGTCAAGGCTCCTGATTTTTCAGGAAGCGTGGCGCATCAGCACTCTGAAATTCAGCCTCCTTTAAGATGTACCAAAATCACTTTTGAAAATCCTGGCCAAGAAGCTGAAACTTCTTGTATCCCTGAGATCCAATTCGTCAGTATATGATGGATCATATTGTGGGGATATTGCTCAATGTTTAATGTTTTCTATAGGATGACAGAGACTCTATGTGGAGGGAATTCTCACCGGGTGAACAAGTTTACCACACAAAGCCAAAGGCCCTAAAGCTTGGTTTCCGTTACCGCTGAAAACATAAGGAAGGTCTTTGTATTGTCATGGAGCCCAACAGAGAATCACTGCTGAAAGCTCCTCCTGGGAGACACAGTGTACTCCTAATAAAATACACATTACTTCCCAGAAAGCAAGAGCACAACCTCTGGAACAGGGGAACAGTGAAACCTTTGGCACAATGTCCGAAGTGGACACTTATAGCAACTTTACTATTCCAGGTGCAAACTTCAAAGTCAGACAGATCTGAAGGCCATGGGGGAAAGGGGAATCCACTGAGGAATTTGAAGCTATTCTGCTGCAGATTCAAGTTATTAAATCAGGTGACACAATTGTTTCTTCTGTTTCCCTGAAGCTAGAAAGTTTGTTGGTTTTGTTTTCTTTGTCTCTAGTGTTACCATTTGAGCTGACTGGTTGTAGGGTTTGTTTGTGTTCTTTTTGGATCCATTTTATTCCTTTGTGTTGCTAAGAGGTTTCCATAGCAATTCTAGTATTGGATTAAGGAAGTCATGTTATTCAGGTTAATGCATCATCTCTGGAGTTGCCTAAGCAAGCTCTGAAATTCTGCTGTACCTGAAAAGCCAATGAAATGGAGGGGGGAATAATGTGTGATCCGGATCCTCAGTCAGCTTCAATCCACTGACTTCAGTGGAGCTATGCTGCCTTACATCAGCTGAGGAATTGGCCCTGTAAATTGTACTTCCCACACTAATTCTATCAGTAAGATTCCAGAAAAGAACAGTTTTTAGGACTGCACATATTGAAAACATAGCTGTTCACTGATGCTGGAACATATTAATTCAAGTTATCTTTATTGCTGCACTGCAGCTATTATTTCTGTTTAAAATACCCCATGTTCATATTTTCCTGAATTGCCTCCAACTTTTCTTCCTTAGCAATTTCAAACAGCTCAATAATTACAGTTCTGCTACAGAAATATTATGCCTTGGGTGGGATTGATACATTTCAGAAGCAATAAACAGACTATCAAAAGCCTATAAATTAAAATCTGGAGGGGTTAAAAATGTAAATGGTTATCTCTTCTTATTGAAAAGTTAATTTAGTAGCCAGAGGTGCCAGATTGCTTCTGTCTCCAGAGCTGTCAAAAATAGCTGCAAGCATGGGTACCAGCCTCCTTTCCCTCCCCTCCCCACTGTCACCAGGTATCCATGCTGGGTCTGGAGAGGTAATTGCTAAGGATTCAGTCTCCATGCTCACTGAAAAGCTCTTTTGGCTTAAATGACAATTATTAGGGCAGCCTTCCTAATAAGGACACCTCTCCATCAGGAACTAGACTGAGCCCGGACCACATTTCATATAGGCCACTGAACATCTGTAAGGTGGTCACAACAGTCCTGGGCTGGATTCAGATGACAGGATTACCACTTCCCTAAGGACAAGAGTCTGCCATGCTTACACTGAGTAACTCCTTACTCTGATGATAGTCCCACTAAAGAAAACAGGACTGCCTGTAGCGTGACAAACCACTCGGTGAGAGTAAAGGTTGAAGTATAAATCCAGAAGGGTTTAGAAGGTCTTTGCCCAGGCTGCTATATGATTGGTATTAAAAACGAAACACACAAAAAGACCCCAAAAACCAAGCCCACAGTTATTCACAGTCTGTTCTGTTCAGATTCTTGGACTATGTCTATCACCATACTACCTGAGCACCTTCCAAAAATGCATGACTAACATCTGCAGCAAGACCCTTTCATTGTGATTGCCAGGCTTTTAGCACAGCTTTTCAGCCAGTACCACGACCTTTATTTTGTTTTGTTTTTGTTATTTTGGTTTGTGGGCAGTCTACAAATGACAGAGTGGGATTAAGACTTGTCCGGCTGATCAGCTCCAGCTTTCCACCTCCTCCAAATGATAGGCAGCAGTAGAAAGTGCATTTTAATAACAAGGGCATCCTTAGTAACTCCTGTCTAAAACTGAAAGCCATTCAGTTGGGCAGACTGCTCACCCAAAAGCATATACCAACTCTGCTCTATGGAAAATGTTTGAAGCTGTAGCTCTATCTGGTGGAACAAAGGGAAATCACACTGAATTGGATGGCTGATAGCTTACTAGGTTCAGATCGGAAGAATTTCCTTAATAACAGAAGTCCTATTTTCAAATAATGTGCTTGACTGCAGGGCAGCACAGGCTGTGTCTACACTGGCTTTTTTTTAAAATTTGATCACTGTTGCTAGGGCTAAATAACATAGAAGCTGGTGTCCTTACCACTGTCTCCTCTACTGCTCCCATTGTTGCTATCCCAGCTGAAGCTGTACCAGGTTCCTACCACCTAATCCCCAAGTGTCACCCCCTAGTCTTGTCTTTTGCAGCTGGACCAAATCATTTGTAGTACTGGGTACAGTTTACAAAACTGCCCAAGCCTCATTGCAAGTCAGTGGGATTTAGGAGCCTAAGTCACTTAGATGCTATAAAAAAGTTACCTCATTGTCTACATTGGCCTTTTCCATAAATACTCTCACCATTGCACTGTCACTGAAAAATAGGAATCCATATACTGGATCAGGCCATTGATCTACCTCGTCCAGTATCCTATTACCAATACCAGATGCCAGTACCAGATGCGTCATAGGAAAGTAATTCTGTGGTAGGCATTCATGGGATAACTTGCTCCCGGGAAAAGTTTCTACCTAGCCCTTTCAACAGTTGAGGCTGGTTTCCACTTTGGACAAATAAAGACTCATTGGAGCATGGGGATTGGATTCTGGGTCTCCCATATCTTCTGGGAGACTTCTAATCACCAAGCAGCAGAGTCAGTCTCATGCTCGTGCATGCATTCGCATTCACTCTCTTGCTCACCCAATGACTTTTTAATTATTTGTCCAAAGTAGAAGAGCTTCAACAGGGGAGCCCCACATCAGCAAATCCCACAGTTCAGTGGCTAGGGTGCTCACTTTGGATGCCTGTTCAAATATCTTTTCCTCCTCGAGTGAAGGGGTGTGAGTAGCCTAGCCACTGAGCTAAAAAAGTTGAGGGAAGTTTGACATTATTCCATTGTGAATCTTGCCCAAAGTCCTACAGGAAGTCTGTGATTGAGCTCCAAACTGGTTTCCGAAGTCCCAGTGCCTAACCTGTAATACAGTCCTTCCTTTCCATGTCCAAGTGCAAATATTCAGGTGGCAGTGACAACTGCAGGAACTAAAAGTGCAAATTAGGTGTGCCATTGCCAGAATAAATTATTTATAATTATTATATTTGAAGAGATGGTCCTTAAACTGTCTCATTCAGCTTCAGGTTTAAACCCATACAGGGGGGCAGTTCCTTCCTGTTTTTAGAGCTTTCCTGTTGCAATATAAGTGCTACAGGAGCTGATGTTTAGCAGGTTTTCTTCATAAACAAAAGGGCTAGAAAGTGTTTATTTAGAAGAAAGCTTATATTCTGCAGAATCTGAATGGGTCATAGTAGCCAGATAAATACAGAAAACAGAACTCTATCTCTTTTATTTATATACATGATATCTTCGGCTATCCCTCGATTCGAGGATGATGTCTGCCAACGGGGTTCATTGGTGAATTTTTAAGTGGCTGAGGAGCCCAATTCTTGCCCCACAGATTTTCCCTCAGAAGGGACAGATATAATCTTGGAGGAGACATAGTTGTTGGCTCGATGTTGTGCCCTTTCTTTCCTCCTTTTGTCGCTTCTCTGTCTCATGAGCATGTCTGTTCTCCTCAAAGTGAGCTGTGGCTTGGTGTTTGGTGTGGCGCCACTGTGTTCTTCTTCTGTGCCAAGTCCTTCCAGTTTGTTGGGTTGATGCCTTCCTTTTTAAGATGTATTTTCAGTATGTCTTTGAAACACTTCCACTGCCCTCCTCAAGCCCTTCTTCCCTGACTTAACTGACTTAACCGGTGTCAAGCAGGGCTGTGTCATTACTCCAATGCTGTTCTCCATTTACCTTGCCGTGATCCTGATTCTCATTCGCGACCGCCTTCCCGATGGAATCAGGATAGAGTATCGTATGGATGGCCAACTCCTCAAACTTCGACGTCTCCAAACAAAATCTAACATCACGAGAATTGGCATCACTGGCCTTCAGTCCTGTATACATAATATATATGCTATATAAAATTTAAATGTATTCAACATACAGATATATAGTTGTGTGTGGACATAATTTGTAATATTCTTCTCATCTCCACATTCACTGTGAAAGATAAGACTCCTCGCAACCTGCAGTTTTACTCATTTTTAAAACTCCCGCATTTACAAAGCTTCTGCACAGGCAGCTGCTCTTCCTTATGGGAGGACAGCATCATTTGGGACCAAAATCTCCCTGCATCCCACACAGACTTGGTGCTGTTGCATGTTTTGGTACTTTGATATAATAATACAGACCCTTAGTTAGTCTGATGTTATGAAACTGAAGTTGGACCTGATTTAGGATTCAGAAATGCATCTGTTGTCTTCTTTCCTGTGGTTTTTGTTTGTTTGTTTGGCTTCCTCAGTTGGGGGAATTTAACCCACCCTGTCAAAACAGGGATGGTTATGTAGAAGTTGGCTCACATTGTTTGTCAGTTTGAACTCTGGAAACTGAAAGGATGTGAGGGGTGTTTTTTTTTGTTTTGTTTTGTTTTGTTTTTAAAGCTAATCAAACTACATTATGTTAGATTACCAGCTGGCATAAATTGGTGTTGCTCCAATGAAGATCTGGCTCTCTCTCTCTCTCCTGAATTAACACACAAAGCCAACAGATGAGAATGTAATTCCAGAATATAGCTTCCTAAATCCATGTTATGTGTGTGCATGGAAGAGATGGGCCAGTCACTTCTGCAGCACCATTTATTCACACATCCTCTTCAGTCCACAAGTGGAGAGGTGGCAATATACAGGGGTAGAGGAGGGCACACTGTTTCTCCACCAAAGTTCTGACTAGATTCCCACTGAAATAATGCAATTGCATGCTATATCAATTTGAATGGGGCCCCTTCAGTGCTGTGGAACCACTTTTAAATCAGGCAAGCCCTGTCAGGAGCTAGGAAAGCAGCAGTGGTCTGAAGTAGAAGTGTGCAGGCATAAGGGGTGAGATTATGTGCAGCTCTCCAGCACAGTGCCTGTACCAGGGGAATCCTCTCCTCACCAAAACTGGGGCTTTTAGGGCACCTTTACATCACTCTGGCCCTCTTATGTGGTGTGACGGGGCTGAAACAGGGGTAAGGCTCCAGCCCAACGTTTTCACATGGAGTAAAATCCTGGCCTTGTTTGAAGTCAAAGTCAAAACTCCCATGGACTTCAATGGGACCAGGATTTCACCTAATAGTTCTTAGAGTAGCTAAGATTTGTGGCATTGGCTTCTTTTGCAGAAAGCAATCCCCAGTTGTCCAACAGTACATTCTGGAAAACTCCACAAAGGGAATCTGCTCCATGGACTTTTGCTCATGGTAGTTATTTCTCCTTGGATGTGTCTAAAAACTAATCATACTTATATGGGAAATATATGTGGAGGCTCCCTGGTAATGCAACAGCAGCGTGCTTGGAAGGAGATAAAAAGTCATTGGGGGGGCAGAGTGGAGGCTAAATTTTTTTAAACTCAGATGGCGCCTTAAGGAAGTGACAGGTAGTCCTTCCACCTGTCACTATATTAGGTAATTTTAGATGCTGTGATTAGATGGCTAGCAAATAAAAATAATAATATAAAAAAATAACACTTAAAGCAAAACCAGATGGAATAAACAATCCTATTTTTCATAATTTATTCAAAAAGTGAAACCTCTTGTTTCAACTCAAATTTATCACTGGAAAACACTTGTTGTCTGAAAAGTTTTGAACTTCAAACTGCAAATTTTTTCTGTTAAATCTGTATGGGGCAATGTACTATTGGCTATTTTTTCCCATCTCAACAGCAGCCATTTAAAACAACCCATATCCACTGGTACAACTACCAAAATGTTAAACCTGGAACTGACTTTCAGATTCTCATGAAAAATTCAAACTTGCCAATCCTAAGCGCTCAAAAATACAAGAGTCAGGTGCCTGAAAATAATGAGATTGGCTTAAAATCATGTGACTTTAAAATAAAAGTAAATAATTGGGGTGCTGGTAATCTGCACTCTGGGTTTTAAACCTTCAAGGTTCATGTTTTCAAGGTTTTCTCCATAAAAATGAGGAAAGGGGGTGTATATAAAATGAGATTGTCATGTAATAACATGACTTCAGGAGCTCTATCTTTAACAAACACCAAATATTGAAAGGCTTGCAATAAAATCATAACACTGAAACTTGCCAAAAGTTTCAGATTTCATAGTCAAAAACTTATAAATTGTGAGAACTGTTCCCTGCCCTGCTGCATGTGTGTGATGCACATGCCACATGGTAGGTTTACACACTGGGACCATTGATGCATGGAGTGCTTAGAGGTCTGCAGAGAGCACACAGATCACAGGGTGCTGGCTCCCCTTCTTGCTCCAAGCACGGGAGATGAATGGAAAAGTAAAGGAGACAATATGGTTAGTTTGAGGGGTGAGGAAGAAGAAAGAGAAAACTGATCACACTAGAGAGCACTCAAATACTTGTGGCTTTCCTTATATTACTTTTCCACCTCAGCAATTGCTGTAGTTGCCACAGGGATATTATCTGATGAAAAATGGGAGGAAGAAGGCCATACAATTGCAGATGGAAGGTGGTTCATGGGACACTCTTTAAAATGTGATCCACGTTCTTGGAAAGTATTGCTGACCTTGACCCATTTAAAGTTCATTACCAAAGTCTTCCAAAAGTCCTTTGTGACTGCTGAAATCACTGGCTAACAGAAAATGTAGTTAAGCTGCAGACTCAGAAACCCCTATCAACCACAAAGGGTCATTAAGACGCATGGAAACCAAACTGTGTGTTTTACATATTTGTCTGCAGTTCATAACAGAAGTATCTCTCAGATAGGGGTTTCATTTCTTGCAGTGAATTTTGAGCAGGATATTTTAAGACAGCTATGGGACTGCAAGGGACGAAAGTATATTTCAACACTGTTTAAATTTAAATTCCTCACATTAGAATTGAAAGTGACCTTTTGCTGTTGTGAAGTCAAGGAATGGAATAGCAAATCAAAGAATTCCCATCTCTGTTATCAGGGAAACATGCTTTCTCATTTAGCGGGAACAGAAGGAAGGAGTTAGGTTACCATAGTGATCAATGAGGAAAGGACATGGTTACCTGGATACAGAACTGCTTCCATCCACTGAAACAGGCTTTCTTTTATTTGTTTATTGATGAGAGATCAAAGCTAGCTCTTCACTCACAGAAAAGTCTAAAGGTTAGACTTGGAACAGCTGCTCTGCCTCAGATTTCTGCACAAGAGAGCAGAGATTTCCAGAACTTTCTTTCTGCAGGATGTCGGCTGCCTTTTTTTCTTTATCTGAAAAATAATAGTCTTCATTGTCAAAGCATAAAAAGAGCAGGTAGCTAAATTAAATTAATTGTCACATCCTTTGCCATCTGAAGAGGCGCCTGTGTGTCTGTGTGTGTGTGTGTCTGTGTGTGTGTGTGTGTGTGTGTGTGTGTACCGTTAAGAATACCCCATTCAGCCTTTCATTGCATTTGTAGAGACAAGTCTTTCCTCACAAACTGTAATTGTGTTCTACAGAGAACATTTACAGTGCCCACACTGCCAGCTGCTCCTCCTTATAGAAATACTCCTTGAGATCAAAATCTCCCTGCATCCCACACACACCTGGTGAGGCTGGATTGTAATAATGGAGCCATTGGGGCTGGAAGCTGGAAATAATGTCACAGAAAACCTAACCTGGGCCTAAAGAAACAATTGGGAGTTTCCATTTCTGTATATTGTTGCTGGTGTGTTGTTTGCCTGTCTCCATAATATTGAGCTGTTCTTTTGGGACTCTGACTTTTCCTGAAATCTGTCTTGAGGTGTTAGAAGGATTTGCACTCCTGGGAGGAAGAATGATCTTTAAGGTACTGAACTGGGATGGAGAAAATCTAGGTTCAATTCCTGGCTTTGCCACAGACTTTCCCTATGACTTTAGACAAGTCATTTAATCTCTCTCTGCCTCAGTTCTCCATCTGTGAAAGCAAAGATAATACTTTCTTCCACTCCGTTTATCTTGTCTATTTAGAATTTTAATTGTTGGATGCATTACTGTCTCTTATTGTTTGTTGGTACAAGAAATAGCACAAAGGGGCCCCAATCTTTAGGGCTTCTTGCTGTTGCTGTCATACAAATAATAAATGAACAATGAGGGATCAGAAAACCAGTGTGGTTGTAAGGGCTGAACACCAGAATGGTAGCCATGATATGCTGAGAAGAGCAAATAACTGTGTGAATAACTGATTTTTTTCGGTTTGCTGGCAGTTCCAAAAAAGCAGGAGTGGGAGAGGGTATTCAGTTCAACCCAAAATGACTTTATTAAAAAAAAATTGGCAGGTTCAAAGTAGGAAACGTTTTGTTGTGGGTCAAATGAAAAGTTTTGGTTTAAGGCATTTTTTTAAATAAAAGGAAATGAAGAGCTAGATTCACAAAACTGAGGAGAGGATGTACCCTTATGTCCAGTGGTTAGGGCACTCAGCTGGGATATAGGACACTAAGGTTCAAATTGCCACTCTGGAGCAGGGACTGGAACCCAGGGCTCGCCATCTTTCTTAGATGAATACTACCCAGCTATAGAGTATGTGGACCAGGCTATAGGGTATTTTCAGGTGACTCTCTATCTTTCCTATTGTAGCTGTTCCACTTTGTATAAAATACTTGAATAGTCATTGGGTCAGAGACAGAGAGTGATTCTAACGCCTGGTGGTTAGGGTATTCACCTGGCAAAAGGGACATCTAGTTTCCAGTCCCTGTTCCAATAAATATTTAATTTATACAAAGTGGAACAGTCAGCGAGAGATACTGAGACCTTGGCCGCCTTAGTGTCATGGAAAGCACACTACCTTTTATTATAGATACAGAAAAAGGAGAAACAAAGCATTTGATATGTAAAGTATTAATGCTTTCATTTTAACAATATCCCTTATTTCCATTCAGCTGTAAGGAGTTTTTAGAAGGAAAATAATCCCTGTCTGGCAGTCTCTTAGATGGTATTTAAGAAGAAAATAACTGTGCTTTTGGGGGAAAAGAGAAATTAGTTGAGATAGGCTGGAGCTGCTCTAGTTGCTGATTTTGAAGTCCAATTCCGTTTCCTAAAAGACAAAACAAGACAAATACACACAGAGAAAAGGGAAGAGAAATGAACAGCAAAAATTAAAAAGGCAGCTTCTGTTTTGGAAGCTGACTCTCATTCAAACCCTCAAGGCTGAAGAAACACAGGCACAGCACACACTCGTATTTGCCACTCCAAAACCTGGCCAACTTTATAGCAGCACTGGGCTGTTCAAGGCATTGTTCTTAGCCGCCTTTTCTGGTAACAGGCTCACAGCAGTGTTGCAAAATATCCAGTTTTGGTTGACTAAGCCAAATTCTTATTAAATACAAGGTAAAAAGAAGGAGAGAGGAAAGAAAAGAAATAAGGTGCAGAAGGAAAAGGACAGATGGGGGAAGGATTGACCGCAAGACCCAAAATCTCACATTCCAGGTGCTGTTTGGGATTCAGCCACAGTTGGTGAAGGTGATGATGTCAGCTGGGTTCCTTTCTCTGGCCCAGTCTGGTCAGGACTTCTCTATGATCAGGATGATGAAGGCCAAGCTGTGTCATGGAGGACCCCAGGGTCCATGGAGATGGTGTAGGTGGTAGCAATGATGATAAGGCCTGTGCCTTCCAGTCCACCCATCTCCTAGTGAACCTGAATCTACATTTATTGGGGAGGGGAGCTATAACCCTGAGTTCTAATACTTCCTCTGCTGTTCACTTGCTGTGGGGCCTTGGCTAACTTACTTTTCCTGTTATAACTGGTGACAATGACATTGTGCCATTGATGACCTGCTAGCCAAAATAAAAACAAGAAGGAAAACCAAATGGTACCATGCTTTAGTAGGCTAAGTCTACACACTGAGAGATCATGGGCCTAAGATTAAGAAGGAGCAGTGCTTAATTTGTAATGAAAGAATTGCTGGGGCTCAAGCAATTTTTTTACTTTCATAACTGATGCAGCAAGCCCATAGGTGCTGAGGCCATGAACTGCCAAGCCTAGAGGTTCCGGGGCTCAGCCCTGGCACAAACTAAGCACTGGGAAGGAGTGAATATCAGACTTGTTTTTCCTACGACTGTCAAGATGTACTACAAATTTTTACCCCTCTTGCCTGACCTTTTTGCAACAGATGCGAGATGACAGGCAATGACTGAAGCCCCAAGGCCACACAATAATAGATTCACTGAATAGTCTGCTAATTTATGGTGGAAACATCATGCAATATGATAATCTCCTCGATAAAGTTTGCTGCCTCCTACAGAAATTCTGAGTTGCTTCAGGCAGATGCTTCCTTCCCCAAGAAGATCTTGCCCCAACCAAAAACCAGGACTGCAGTTACTCAACTCTGAGAAACATTAAAAGTATTAAAATCAGAGGCATATTTACAGTAAAACACAAGGTGCCCTGGCACGGGGGCCCTCCAATGACAGGGGGCCCCAGGGCTGATCAGCTGCACCCGTCACACACACCCAGCCCCCTGCCCTCCCTGACTCCTGCACCCCCGTCATGCACACCCAGCCCTGACTCCTGCACCCCCTCACACACTCCCAGCCCTGACTCCTGCACCCCTGTCACACACCCCTAGCCCCCTGCCCACCCTGACTCCTGCATCCCCACCTGCACCCCTCGCACCAAACAGAAGCTGCCCCAGATAAGCGCTCCACATCCAAACCCCCTGCCCCAGCCCTGAGCCCCCTCCTGCACCCTAACTCCTGGCCAGAACCTGCACTTTAACTTCCTCCCAGACCCTGCACCCCCAGCCCTGAGCCCCTTCCCGCACCCTAAGTCCCACACCCCAATGTGTTTTTACATTTTTTTTATAAAGCACTCTTATCCAAAGCGCTTTACAATAGTTAGCTAACGGTACAAACAATATTTGGAAAGATCATTAAGTGGTCTGCTGAGACCCTCAGCGATTTTTCAAGTGGTCTGTGGAAAAATAAGTTAGACTACAAAAACAATCAAGGTACCTCACTTTATTTTCATTTACTTTCTATTACTTATAGGAGGAGGATGAAGAAAAAAAGAATGAAAAATGTGGGCAGGAGGGAGAGAAGAGAGAATGTTCTTTTTCTTGGCTGGGTTCCAAGCAAGGAGGGGCCCCAAAAATGAAGCTGAGCACAGGGCCTCACTAACTCTAAATCCGCCACTGACTAAAATCCAAGACATTTGTTTATCGCTACCAGTTAAAGGCATTTTTTTCATTGAAGAAATAAAAACGTTTTGATGGATAAAATAGAGATGTATCCAAGATCTGGATTTGACTGTAAGGGAATTATGAGCTAAAGTATGTAAAATGCAATGCTTGAAATCCTATGCAATTGGAAGATTGTTCACAAACATCATACTTTGGAACTGAGGCCACTTGTCGACATTTATAGTATAACACCACTTTGCATTTTAATAGTGCCTTTCATGTGACGATCTGAAGCCTCTTTAAAAACACTAAAAGAATTAAGTCTAATACCCAAGTGAGTTAGAAAATACTGTCACCATTATACAGATGGAGAACTTGAGACAGAGGTTATATGAGTTGCCCGAGATCACACAAGAAGTCAGTGGGTGGCAGAACAGTCTGGATTTTCTGACTCCCATTCTAACCTTCCACTTTGACTATTCATATGATAGCCCTGAAGCTAGTAGCTCTTTTCTTTCTCCTTCCCTTTCTAAAGCTATAGGAAGGAGCATCGTCCTTGTTGGAAGGAGCATCGTCCTTGCTAAATTCACAGCATACGCATAGAGAAGTCCGATTAAGAATGCTCTTTGTGGAAGGTTGCACAATAACCCTAATTTATTTCTTAAACTCCAGAACTCTAGCAATATAAGGATCAAAAACAGAGAGACACAAAGCAGGCTGCCCCCGAAAACAGAGGTGCACAATTCATCTCACTTTATTGTAAACTGGCTGTCTACAAACTACCTCTGCTAGGTCCAGAGAAGACTGCACACTTACCTACAGAGGTCTCTAGCCTGCAGGCAGGACCAGGATTTAAAGTGACAGCTTGTAATTTTTACAGCTTTTAATACACCACGCTCCTCCTGCAGCCCCCCTAGCTAGTGAGCCACCTGTGTCTTGTCAGATGAAATCCAGCTTGACAAATCACAGGTGGTTCATTGTTCAGATTGGCATTTGCAGACACTGAACCATTTGTAGTTTGTTGGATGAAAAGCCAAGCTGGGGGGGCGGGTTAGTGGAGTCTAGGGGGATATTGTAGAGAGAGTGGCGGGGGGGAGCAGAGAGGGGACACAGCTGGCAAACTGCCAGGTTCTTTGTCTGGGTGAGGCAGCTGCCAGAGGAGAAGAGTTGGTGGCTTTGCTCCTGACAGCTATCCTCACCATTCCCCAGCTCCTTTGTAACCAGACCAGCTGCCTCTGCAGCAACTGGTACTTTGTGGGATAGGTACCTGGCATGCATTGCAGCTGAACCAGTTCAGAGAACCCTACTGTGGAAGTAGTGCTGCAATGCAATAACATTTGGTATGGCTCGGTTGGGTGCACTGGATGGTATGTATTTCACCTAGCTGTAAATACAAATAATAAAAAAATAAAAACTTAGATAAGCCACTCTCTCCATCCCATCTACCCAGAACATGCACCAGGTATTTCAATGTCTTCACCTCTTTAAAGCTAATGCAGTAGCTCTAAGTGTTGAGGAAACTGGCAATTATTGTTCCAGCTGTGACGGTGAGTTTTGGTCATACTTGGATTCTTGCAGGAAGGCATTTGTTCAATTTAGGCCAACGCTTTAGTTAGTTAAATTCCTGTTGACTCCAGTAAGTTTTGCCTGAGTAAGGAGGGGGGGAAGGACCATTATCCTGAAGTTCTGTTTTTTATGTGGTATGTTCATCCTTTCTCTGGCACCAGTTCAGAAAGGCCCTTAAGCATGTGCTTAACTTTAACATTGGCTTGACTTCCATTGGACTCAGCTGAATAGGAATGGACATAAACTTATGTGTAAGTGCTTTTCTGAACCGGACCCTCTTAACCTAACAGTTCCCCTGCAGCATCAGCCCTCATTCAGAATCTTGCCTTTGATTAACAATGAATATCAGAGTTTTCAGAGAGAGGTAGACAACATCCATAATGACCTAGCTAATTATGCAATAATGAGGAAAATTAATTCTTCATTGGGCAATCAGATTGAGTTCTGATGCACTCTTTGATTATCAACCCCTGGCATTTCTGTTGCTTGCATCTGTAAATTTTTCCTTAAATTATCCAGTCTTGCAGTATGTCTCTCAATCGGCTCCTGATGGCAAATAAGTTATCAGGATGACTCTATGTTGTGTATAAAATTATTTTAGTATCTGTAAAAATTACTGCTCTTCAAAGTACTCTTTTTTTGCCAATTCTGTTTCCACTGATAAAGATCGCCAAAACCTTTTTTAGTTATTGTTTTTTTAATATCTAGTGTGCATTTAAGATCTAATGTTAATAGGAAATCACTACTCAATATTTTCTGTAGTGTGCCCATACATTTTCTATGCTTTGTTAGCCTAACATCACTATAAATAAAGACATGTATTTGCTTTAAATTCTTTTGCTTCCAAACTTACCAAAGAAGATAACTTTTAATGAAAATGCAAGTACCATTTGCTGCTGTTAGTATATTTCTGCAGAGTTTTTCAGAGCCACTGGAACTTAGTAATAAGCATGCTCTTATTTTTAATCCATTCAATCCACTGTTGAGTCATAGACAGGATTTTGATTTTTAATTTGGCAAATTGACAGGAAAAACCTAATTTCTCAGAAAAATAAGTAACTCAGAGAACCTTGTCAATTTGTACAAAAGCCATATCACTATTATCATTCAATATGTAATTCTCCAATTACAGTGTTTTCAAAGCATACTGTCAGGCTTCATGAAGGTGTAGAAACACATTTCATTACTGACATACAGTTTGGAGTGTGCTAACACCAAAGGAATCTGCATGTACTAGAAAGTAGCTGGCATTATTTGTTAACCAATTCATTCAGCACAATGCCAGGCTTTGAATTTAATCCTTAGCTACCTGCTGTTTTCAGTAGATAAAACAGTGGAACAGCACTGAAGGGTGAGAAGAGTGTGGGGGATGGGGAAAAGGGTATTTTACAACCTTGGACCACAAAAAATCACTCTTTTTTTTTCTGCCTGGTAGAATGCGTAGGAAGGCAAAGATGTATTTTCATTTGCCTCTTTATTTGTAGTATAGTAGCATCTAGAAATCCAAGCAAGGGTTAGAGCCCCATTGTGCTAAGCACTGAACAGACAATTAGTCCCTTTCTAAGAGATCTTATAATCTAGGTGACCTTGTCTTGTTTGGAAAACTGGGATTTGGAAGTCTGAGGATGTTTCACAGACAATCTCTTTGGGGAACAGCATTATGATCTTGCCATGAAGTTCTGCTGAGGACAGTCGCCTAGTATCTTCCATCAGTGCCATTTCCTTCTTTAGGGCTGGCCTTTTATGGGGACATTTGACATGTCATAAGGATCAGTATGTTGTCCTTCTTACTCAAATTAAACAGCCGTTGCTGACATATACTGAATAATTCACGCAAAATTTAGGCATTGAACCTCAGATCTCCTTGAGCTGAGCCTTTAACTTGAAGTTCAATGAATTTGCAAACACCAGCCCATGCTCATAAACTTGTAAGCATGAGCTGAGGTTGACACAGCTACTAAATCAATGAAATTCATTTCCTCCTAGGGCCTGCTGGACTCCTTCCATATTCCTGCCCCCCCCCCACCCGCTGCTCATCTTATTGTTCATATAGGTTGGAGATCCATTCTGTCATTACCCTTTCAGCTTCAGCTCAGGTAACCCAAGTTCTTTGTGGGTACAGGTTGTTTGGGGTAAGAGAAACCTCAAAGGGTCTTTTGGGGAAGCAGAGGAAGGGAGGGCATCATGCCCTGTCTCTAGTGCTACTGGAGCAAGGAAAGCCTGTTCCTCTGTAAATTACATAGGAACAGTGAAGCCACATAATCTGTAGAGCAGTAACCAGGGGACCACAGGGGATTCCCATGTTAAAAGAAACACCTTATAATTTTTAGCATGTTGCTGCTAGGTTTTTTTTATGATTTTGACCTGAGTCTTTTGCTCAGCTTTCTTGTAAAGATGTTTGTGAAAGATGGGGCAAGAATACCGTAGGTTATGGGTATGTCTGCACTGCAACTGGGGGGAGGGGTCATTGCAGCACATGTAGATGTGTTCCAAGCTAACTTTAACCTAGCTAGCTCAGGTACCAACACGAGTGAAGTTGGTAGCCTTAATCTAGCTAGTTCAGGTACCAAGAGCTGCAGCAGCACAGACTTCAGTGCAGGCTTTACAAGCATCCGATGAAGTGAGCTGTTGCTCACGAAAGCTTATGCTCTAATAAATGGGTTAGTCTCTAAGGTGCCACAAGTACTCCTGTTCTTTTTGCGGATACAGACTAACACGGCTGCTACTCTGAAATAGGTAATTAGACAGGCAGTTAGCCAGAACTGAAGTCTGTGCTACCACTGCTATCGGTACCCAAACTAGTGAGATTAAAGCTAGTTAGGGAGTATGTCTGTGTGTGTTGCGATTACACCCCCCAGTGCAGTGTAGACATACCCTAGACTGTAAAAAACCAGTTCTACAAGAGACAAGCATTCTGTCCCAGGTCCAGCAAGGCACTTAACCATATGTTTAAAGTTATGTTTGTAAGTAGTCCTGCTGATCTGAATGAACTCACATGCTTAAAGTAAAGCAAGTGCTTTGCTGGCTTGAAACCAGAGTATCCAGCACTGGGCTCTGAACCAGAGCAATTGGTGCTTTGCAGGAACTAGCCCTTTTAGGGGGTTGGTTGCTATCAGGCACAGGTTTAAGAGGTGTTCAGATCAGGATCTAGATTATGCTGATATTTCAGAATGAGGCTGAATCATGGCTAGGGTTTGGGTTTGCATTTTTCATCAAGATTTCAGACAGGAGTATCAGACATTTTTGCCATCTTGAACAATATCAACTGTGACTGCTTTTTACAAGAGTTCATCTGCATCTAAACAACACATGCAAAACAAGAGCCTTCCCGTTTTGAATGCTACCTAAATGTAAACTTTAAATCATTGGTATAGATTCAGATCTGGGGATTTTTAACCTGCCCCCTTCTTTTCAATTGGATTCGGATTTCAGAGTCAGGTTTTTGTCTATATAGGGTTGCTTCTCATCCCGTAAAAGTTTAAACAAATGTAATGAGGTGGCTACTGTGTTCTGTATCACTGCCCTCTACTGGAGGAAATTATAAGTGCTCATCTATGTGTCAGATTCTGTAATATTACCCTTCTAATGATGGTTCTCCTTTCGCTAAGGTGGTAGGGGCCTCTTCCTTAAGAACAAGGAGAATATTAGTTCTATCCATCCTATCACAGTAAAGTTCTGAAGGGCCACAGAGGACAGCATAGTGACAATAATATAATACTAAGTGGTCCCAATTGTGTTACATTACAGCATTTGTATGGTCTTTTCTGTCTTCAAAATGCTGCACAAATGTTAGCTAAAAAGCACCTTTTACAAAGTTCAACAAGCTAGAAGATAATGAGAGGAACAATCAGTAAGGGCTGATAATAGATTGTCCTCATGAGTCAAGTTCTTCTAACTTCATTATTTATGTAGCTTCAGAGATCCCAAATTAACAGGCTATCATCAGCAATGAAATAAAATCCACTCAAAGATGCTACATAAGCTTCATATAAAGGGAGAAACAGGGAAATAAAGCAGCAGGCAAAATGGAAAAAAATAAAATCGGAACATTTGCTCAGATGAGAAGTTTTGACAGTGTCAGTAACTCCTTTTATTGTGAGCAGTGCTCCAATATAATTAGGCAGCTTGCTACAAAGAATCATATCTAATGATTTTTCATGTAAATGTTTGCATGGTAGGGGTTTAACACTGTCAGAGTCTTGGAAGTATAACTGAACAGAAGGGGGAGTTTTACCTTTTGCCTGGCTTATGTATAGAAACAGGTCTGAGGAGCTGGCAAGCATTGTTGATGCTCTGAAGTGGCAATATTCTCCAATGCTACAAAATTACTTCCTCACATCTCATAGACTTTTTCTCCTCTGTCTGTTGCTGGTGGTTCTCATTCAATATGATCCATTTAACCCCCACGGTTATCAGTAAAGAAGCTGCAGATGTTATCAATTAACAGAGGAAATGCATGAAAGTCTGCTGCTTTTCATGTCAGGCTTATTTTAAGAGCTGCATGAGGAACACTGTCCCTCACTAAATCTACACCAGTGAGGGCTGAGGCTGAAGAGACTGATTCTCCAATGCCTTGTACCTTGAACAGGTATGCACAAAGTCAGGTCAAAGTATGTATAAAACTGCAACTTCTGCATAAGAGAGTGGAGAATTCTGATTTGGTGGCATTTGACATTTGTGTAAATGTCTACACGAAAGATAAGGCAGGGGAAAATTAGGTCCTATATTTCTTTTTGTGTGTGTTGTATGTAAGGGGATCCCAAAGTATGCTTTTATGGGCTCAGTCCTGCAAGTTTCTGACCGCTCTATTCTCCCACTGACATCAGTGGGAGGGTAAGTCACAAGTGCCCAAAACCTCCTGGGATCAAGCACTATTTAATCAATTTGAAGAAAGACCAACTAAAAAAAGTGCAGCTGCAATAAACTGGGTTGCTTAAATATCTGTGTTTTTTCACATAATTATCTGCATGTTCATATTACTACTAGCTACATTTTCCCACATCCAACTATTGAACTCCTACAAGGTGCTAATGTAACATGGATGACAATGACAGGAAGGAGAATAGAACATTGGGAGGAGGAAGAAAGAAGTGGCAAGTTAAAGAAAGAGACTGAAAGAAGAGTGGCAACAGAAAAAAGGTGGAGTATCTCATTATTTTAGAGTCACCAGGCTGTCACTCGATGCTAGCGATATCTTAATACCACAAGATGATGGGAGCGGGGGAAGGAATGAAGGCTATTTTTACTGGCACCTCTAGGAAAAGTTAGTACATTAAAATAATTTCAGTGGTCTAAATTCACAAAGGACTATTAGGAAATTCAGCATCAGGCCTGTCATTCTAATTTTAGTTCACTATGTGGTCTAGTGAACAGGGCACTGAGCAAGGAATCAAGAGACCTGCGTTCTATTTCTGGCTTTGCCTCTGAGCGGCTGTGTGGCCTTCTACAAGTCATTTAACCTCTTTTTGGCCCTTGTTTCTCCTCCTCCCCTTTTGCCTATTTAGTTTTAAGCTCTCTTGGGCAGGAATTGTCTCTTACTTTGCTTTTTCACTGTGCCTAGCATGATAGGGCCCTGATCTTGGTTGGGTCCTGCTGTGATGCAAAATATTGCAGTGTGTTGTGTTGCAGTTCTCCATACACAAAGAACAAATGGATATTTTCACTAATGAAGACCTTTCTTTTAAATTTAAGAAAACAAAGCAAGAGAAAATAAATGTAAAGTTTCTAAGAGAGAGGTGAGTGTGTGTGTGTGTGTGTTTTCCCTTTGACAGCCTGCACTGAGGTCTCAGAACAAAATGGCAGTTGAACCGGGCACAGAGAACACTTAAAATATAAAGATGAACTATGCATAAAACAGAAGCTGTCAGTTTCATAGGTACGCAGACCATACTGCCGTCTATCCTTGACTCAATTAGTGCGCCAGGTTGATCGTTTCCAAAAGCCTACTTAAGAAGAATCGAGAAGAAGATGCCAAAGCCAGTAGGCACTAAGACTCAGCCTTGCTTCATGCCAGTATCAATGCTAAACTCAGACAATGATTCATTTTCATACTGGATAGTTGCCTTCATTCCCTCATGGAACTCCTTTAAATAGGGAGAGCACTTTTTGTGGGCGGTCAGTTTTCAGCAAGATCTTGTATATGCCATTCCAGCTAACCATATCAAAGGCCTTTTTGTAGGTCAATGAATGCTGCATAGAGAGATGCCTGTGGTTCTCTGCTTTTTTTTCTTGCAACAAGTGCATTGTGAAGGACTTGTCAGTCAGAGAGCGTCCAGCTCTGAACCCACACTGGGTCTCAGGATAAACTCTCTCAGCAAGAACTTGGAGTCTTTTCAGCAGGATGCTTGCAAGCACCTTGCCACCAGGCTGACCAGAGATATCCCTCAGTAGTTGTTGCAGTCCGCACTGTCCCCTTCATTTTTTGTATAAAGTGATTATGTTTTGCATCTTTCAGATCCTGGGATTACGGAGTATGTGGCTTTCTTCCCAGCAGGCTCAGAGAAGTGTATGGATGTCGCTCGCAAACTTTCTCCCCCCCCGCCTTTGGGAGCCCCAGAGGTATCTGATCATTGTCTGCTGCTTTCCCAGCGGCAACCTCTTTGATAACTTTCTGTACATCTTTGAGAGTTAGTGTTTGGTCCAGCTTCTGCATTGTTGGAAGCTGGGGAATGGCAGCTAAGGCAGTATCCTAGATAATGACATTCTTTGAGTAGAGTTCCTTACAATACTCAGTCCATTGGTCAATCTATTGTTGCCTATCAGTAAGGATGGTACCATCTTTCGCTTTCAGGTTTGCAGTCCTTTTACAAATGGGACCAACTGCCTCTTTGATTCCATCATACCACAAAGGTCTCCTCCTTGAAAGCAGGTCTGAATCTTTTTACCAGGTCTTGCCAATACTTGTGGGCATGTTCTTTGGTGGCTTTCTGGACTGCAGCATTAGCCTCTTTGAACTTAAGAGTTCTGGACTTAGTTGGTTGTTGAAGTAAAGTTAGGCAAGCTTGCGTTTTCTTTTCTATGAGAGGGAGCAGCAGATATTCAGAGGCTGTGAACCAGACAGGTTGTTTTTTCTTTTGTCATTCCAAAGACATCCTTGGCAGTAGCCAGTGTCTTATTCTTGAAATTTTCCCCACAAGGTGTCAGAACCAGGGGAATCATTGATAAATACTGGAGAGGTACATGAACTGAGGACAGACTTCTTGACAGCAAATCCGGCACTGTATAAATTTGATTCATTTTCAGGTTTCACAGACCAGCAGAAGCGGATATTTACTTCATCTAGGGATCCAGTTTCAGAAAGTCTCATCTCACTGAAGGCTGCAATAGACACCCAGTTGATGTAGTTCTCTGTCAATTATGGCTGTTTTACAAAGTTCATGGTCTTTCAGTTCTTGTCCAGTTAACATAGTGTGAACATTCCAACAAGCAATGATTAATTTAGAGCCAGGAAAGAAGAAGTTGAAAGGAAGCTTTTTTTAGCCCATCTTTTTTAGGACCTTCCCTGAATTTGAGCCAGCAGGCCACCCCTAAATAGGGCTGCTTGGACATCTGAGCTGCTGCCAAGCACCTGGGTCCTTCCCCACCAGGACAAGTGACCATGAAGCATAGACCTTCAATATGTGCGCCTAGACAAAACAAGGGAAGAAAGGGGTTGGTGTAGGCCCTTCACCTTCTCTCTCAGCAAGGACTGTAGAACTCCAATTGCAAGATGAAGGTCAAGATGATTGGTATAGGCCTGCTGCAGCTTCTAGGCAGAACACCACTCCGAGTTGAAGGAAGCACCTGTCTTGTCACATCCACAACTGCACCTTTTCTAAATGGGTGTGGTCCCAGTAATGTGAGTACAGTTAGCCAACAGGATTCTGGCTCATCCACCTTTCTGGAGACATTTCTTTCATTCAGGGGGTTCCACTCCCGCACCCTCGGACGCCACTGGGGAGACAGGTTTATTGTCTGGTGCCTGTCACTCACCATTGCATTGCTGGCTGCACCATCTACACATCCAGTGGTGAATCCCCAAGGGACTAGCCAGACAATGTATACCAGGAGCTATTTTAAATAAAGGCCATCCTTAGCTGTAAATAGCAATGCCAACATCTTCATGTCATGTTTTCTCCATATCTTTATTATGGGGAAAATGCTTCATGCTACATCATCCTATCATATAATAGCTAACCCAGATGACAAAATGTTTGAGGCAGAGTGTTTAAATAACACACATATAGTGGATCGCACATACATGTTCCAAGGTGAAATGATCAACAGTTAAGTGAATGACAGGAATCTTGAGGTGCAATCCAGTTTAATCTTAGAACCGAAGATAGAAAAGGATTCCCAGTGTTCATGAAACAGTATACTGCAAAAATTCTCCTGACGGAAGTAAGTTATATCTGAACAATTTGGAATATCTTTAACGTCAGCTATCCTGCATATTTCATTCCATCATCATCGTACTCAAATTGTACTATTGTAATTCTCCATTAAATCGAAATGAAGCTTATGTACATCTGATTAAAGTCAGTCTACTCATCATTTGAGGTAATTGAAGGGTTTGTGTGTGCACTCTGCAATTTCTTCACAGCCATAAGTAAGGGGTGTCTGCTTAAAAGAATGAATTGTGAGGGAAATTTTGAAATAAAGAGGTAAACTAGAAGGATTAAAAAAATGCTGGATTCAGAACAGAGCTTTGTGATCACAGTAATTTAATCATCTTTTCCTCCTCTATTTAAGTCTGATTATCCCTGAGACTTAATACTACCTGACAATTTGAACAGAGGTTGAGCCAGTTGACTTCAGTGGAAGCAGGAGCTGGCTCATTGCAAACATGCTTGAATTTAACTTGAATTAGAATGAGAATTCGCTACATACTGGAAATCAGCCAAGTTTGTCACTGCCATTTTGCTTTCAGTGAGGAAGTAAACACCTTCCCACTGTATATCTTTGACCTTGCCTTATCTAACATAAATAAATACATAGCAACAGGTATATGTGTTTTTTTAAAAACCTACCAAAATGAGACACACTACTGCACATACTTCTCCCTTTGGGGCGAGGATGAGAAAACAAACAGAACATAATGGACGTTAGGCCCATCGTTTAATGCACTACTGAAAGGTGCTCAGGTATTATGGTGATGAGCATGGTACTATTGGCAGTATTTATATAAAATAGAAGTGTCTTGTTGGATTGGGGAGAGAAGAAATTGAAATGCATCCATATGCAGAAAAAATATTCTGTTTTGAGAAGTTTTTGGGGTGGGAGGAATTTTGGAAGATAAGAGTGATGCAAAGGTTTTGTGATGAGACCAGATAATGAAATTATCACCAAGATAACTTGCTCAGGTCAATTCAAAGTAATTGTTAGATGTATAAGAATGTTTGGGTGTTTAAACTTCCTAAAACTAATGGAATGTTACATACATTGTTTTCACTTACCTGTTCCTGTCATAATGTAATAGCAAAGGTTTACATGGTAAATACCCCTGTAACTAAATAGCTCAGATATCAAAGAAGCCTTGGGGAATACTAATGAAGAACTTAAGGACTTTTAACAGAAAATGCTAATTTCAAAGCAAGTGGCCATTATATATATGGTTGGAGGTCAAAAGTCTTAAGTGCATGCCTCTCTCACCGCCATCAAAAGAAAAGCCCATGTTAGTAGAGACACTGTCAGCTTGCTTTGTGTGTGAAGATACTATAAATATGGATTCAAAGAAAGATGCTTTAATCTCTGGACTGTTTGGATTCTAAGGGGCAGAATAACTGAATGAGAAGCCTGAGATCCCCAGAGTTATTCTGGGCAGCCCTGAAAGACCTTTGGGAATCTGGCAGTTTATAACATCACTGCCACCACTTGAAGTTACAAACTGAGATTTACCTGTTATATTACCTGCTTTAACCTCTCAATAAACTCTTGTTCTGTTTCTTAGCTAATCAATCTTTAGTTTAATTATAGAACTGGTTACCAGCATTGTCTTTGGTGTAAAATCTGGAGTACCATTTGATCTGGGGTAAGTGGCTGGTGCCTTGGAACTGGAAGCAACCTGATGTGGTGTGATTTTCGGTTTGAGTAACCTTTTATTAAAAAGATCCATTTGTCTGGGTGGCAAAATAGGCTGGAGAGTCTAAGGGGACTGTCTGTGATTCTGTGTAAGACTGGTATAATTACCCAGGAGTTCTGATTTGGTGAAATCTAATTATAGAACATACCACCAGCTTGGGATGTCTGCCCTTCTCTTCTGACAGTCTGCCTTGAGGTAGGCACTCACAGTTGTGAGCTACTCCAGACAGTGTGACACCTGTATTTTGCAGAGCTCTGCTTTTTAGGCCAAATTCTTGCCTCCATTTCACCTTTGCAATGAAACTGAAACCAACTGCTGTATCAATGGTGTAAAGGGAGGTAGAAATCGGCTGGCTGGCCCAGATCCTCAGCTGATGCAAATTGACTTCACTGGCGTTATGACAGTTTACATCAGATGAGGATCTGGCCCTTTATTGTCAAATTGATGACAAGACAGAGATTTTCCAATATGCTTATGACACACTATAAATGAACAACAAAAGGAAGTCAGATACTAAGAGAAAAACAGGATACAATAAAAGCAGTCTTGGAAGGATTTGATTTTTACTGGCAAATGTCGACTTCACCATACACACACAAACCCATGAAAAATTATTTCCATCAATAATAATCGAAATTTGCAAATAGGCAAAAAGAGAAATATTGCTTGAGAATTTAATTGAAGGATATTTACTTTGTATATTTTTACATATAAGTTTACACCTTTCCTCTTTGATTTTGCACAACTGAAAATTTAAACTGGTAAACGTTTAAAAAATGTTTACAATAATTATAAATACTGTCTGTCAAAATGATTTTTAAAAAGCAAAGATCAAATTCTGCCAAGAGTAAGTAAGTGAAGACTGAGCTCATTTTATAATGCCATACCTGCATTAAGCTTTGAGTGTTCAGAAGAGATGTTCGTTTAGGGATTATACTAGATAATGGAAGCTCAGTGAGCTTCAAAGTTTGATTGCATGTTGAAAATTTTGGAAGTATTGACTTTCTGAGCTAGAGCCCTGAAAATGATGATCATACCTAGTACGTGAAACACTTTTTTATGAGACATTAAATTGCCTTACAAGGTTTCATCCTTGGAGTTATTAAAAAAAAAATCAGTACGGCTAATTATCCATTTTATATTAGAGACGCACAGTTAGGATATTGATACCAGTAACACTTGTGCACCTTTTTAATACATCTACAATACCCACATACTTTGTATGTTAATATTCTTGGAAGTATGGAACTTTATCACATCTCTGAGTTGGTAGTGGCATGGGTCACAAGTGGTTAAATCTAGTATTGAATAGCTATTCAACTGAATTCCAGCCAAATTTCAGATAACTAGCTTTGGCCAAGCAATGTTCAGATTTCTGTTTAAGGCCCAATAATTAGGAGGAGGTACCAGTCCTTTTCCTGTGTGGAATTGTTCCCTAGTCGTGCAATGTAACTTACTGTTAAACTATCCCAAATAAGACAATTTCCACTCTTCCTTTTAAAGAATATTGTGTAGCCTAATATATCTCACTGTTAGGATTTCTTCATGATATGCAGCCTAGATTTTAATTTTAAGCTTTGCTCTTAGTTACATAGTACCCCTGACTACTACCCTAAATAATTCCACTCCCTCTTTAGTCTTCAAATATTTAGTCGTTGTTTAGCGGAGCTGTAAATAGCAACTTCTTTTAATCTTAAATCAATCCCTCTAGACCCCTAAACTTTTTGTTGTTTTTCTCAGAACTCCTCTTAAATTGTCTCAGATCATCCATTAGATCTTCCACTGGGGTATATATCATAGATATACTGGCATAAGCATTTTAGTACATTGTAAATTGAACACTTTAGCTGAGTATATTTCAGCAATAACTCAGGACATTTAGCGAGAATACTGAGTGGAAGACAAGATCTCAAAACAGTCTGGTGGTGATATGATGTCAGGAGCAATCACCTTCCCTGAGAGGTGTAGTATTTTGCTGACAAGCAGATCGGTGTCAAGAAGCTCTTTATTATGAACAGAACTAGGTACAGAAATGAGGTAGCAAATGTTCTACTACTCCAGGTAGCTGCAGCCTGTGACTGCCCGGTCCTGTGCTTCTTGTTTCTTCCCCAGCAGGAAGTGTTTATGCAGGCTTTGGTTTCCTGTGACAGAGTGTACAGGGAATGTGGCATCTCAACACTTCTCGGATGACTTACTTTATAGCACATCTGCCCTTTCTTAGCTCACTTTCTAAATTTCTTGAATGAATTACAATACTATTAAACTAAACTAACAAACTATAACAAATACAACAGGGACTGAACAAGCCTTCAGGTTATAACACAATCAGTGGCGGATTTAGAGTTAGTGGGGCCCTGTGCTCAGCTTCATTTTTGGGGCCCCCTCCTTGGGACCCAGCCAAGAAAAAGAACATTCTCTCTTCTCTCCCCACCATTTTTCATTCTTTTTTTTCCTTCATCCTCCTCCTATAAGTAAAAGGAAATAAATTGAAATAAAGTGAGGTACCTTGATTGTTTTTGTAGTCTAACTTATTTTTCCACAGATCACTTGAAAAATCACTGAGGGTCTCAGTGGACCACTTAATGATCTTTCCAGATATTGTTTGTACTGTTAGCTAACTATTGTAAAGCGCTTTGGATAAGAGTGCTTTATAAAAAAATGTAAAAAAGCTTTGGGGTGCGGGGTCTGGCCAGGACTTATGGTGTAGGAGGGGGCTCAGGGCTGGGGGTGCAGGGTCTGGGAGGAAGTTTTGGTGCAGGATCAGGCTGGGGGTTGGGGTGCAGGGTCTGGCCAGGAGTTACGGTGTAGGAGGGGGCTCAGGGCTGGGACAGAGCGCTTACCTGTGACAGTTCCCATTTGGTGCGAGGGGTGCAGGTGGGGATGGGGGGGTGCAGGAGTCAGGGTGGGCAGGGGACTGGGGGTGTGGGGTTCCAGGAGTCAGGGAGGGCAGGGTGTATGAGAGGGGTGCAGGAGTCAAGGCTGGGAGTGTGTGAGGGGGCGCAGTTGTCGGCTGGGGGGGTGTGAGGGGTTGCAGGAGTCAGGGATAGGGATGCAGGGTCTGGGAGGGAGTTAGGGTGCAGGAGCAGGCTGGGGGCTGGGGTGCAGGGGCTGGCCAGGAGTTAGGATGCAGGAGGTGGCACAGGGTTGGGGCAGGAGGTTGGGGTGTGGAGAGCTTACCTGGAGCAGCTCCCATTTGGTGTGAGGGGTGCTGGTGGGAATGTCGGGGGGAAGTGCAGGAGCTCCCGTTTGGTGCTCAGGGTGGGGGTGCGGATGTGGGGGGGGAGGGGCAGGAGTCAGGGAGGTCAGGGGGCTGGGGGCGTGTGAGGGAGTGCACGAGTCAGGACAGGGGGCTGGGGGGTGTGGACTGGGGTCATGGGGTGCTCTCTGCCCTGAGCAGCTCATGGCAGGGGGTTAGGGGATGGTATGTGATGGTATGGTTAGGGGTCCTGCCTTTGCTCCACCCTGCCTTGATTCCATCCCCTTCCGCAAGGCCCCGCCCCTGCCTCTTCTCCTCCTCCTCCCCCGAGCACACTGCGGCCCCACTCCTCCTCCTCTCTCCCGGAGCTACCTGAGTGCCGGCAAACAGCTGTTTGCTGGCGGGGGAAGCACTGGGAGAAAAGGCAGGGGAGAGGAGAGCTTGGCTGCTGGTGGGTGCGGAGCCTGCAGCAGGAGCCCCAGGAGCCAGCAGGACCAAGCCTCTGTCCCTGCAGCTACCCGGCTCTGGGGCCCCTTGTCGTTGCGGGGGCCCCGTGCCAGGGCACCCTGTGTTTCACTGTCAATCCACCTCTGAACACAATAATAACATGTCTCGATCAGTCTCTTAGGGTACTTCAGCAATCTTCTCAACCTGCTGTATTGCAAGTCCTTGTCTGTAACCGACTGTTCAGTCTTAGTCAACAATCAGGTCCGTTTGTGAATTGTTTTCCACTTGTATGTCTGCTCTCACTTCACTTATCTCAACTGAGTTGTCAGGTATCTTATGATATGCTTACGAGTTCCTTTTGTAAGATTTTGCCTTTGTCTGCAATCAGCAAGTATGAATAAGGTGATTCTTCTTTGATTATTTTAGCCTTGACTGGCTGGGGCACATCTTGCCAAGTCCTCACTGAGTCTTCGTTTTTTAACTGTGGAGAGGATTTGCTCCTTTATTGTAATATTTCACCTGATTGTACTTTCACAGTATTTTCCTCACTATCACACACTCCTTAGCAATCCTTTGGTTTTGTCCCATATTTGGAAATCTGAGTATTTATATATCTGTTGTAGAGGAGTTCATCAGGTGATTTGCCACACTGAGTAGTGCTAAGTATGGATTGTTTCTTGCTCCCATTGCTTTTTGTTTGTTTTGTTTGTTTTTGAGCAAGTTCTTCACTATACACACTTCATGCTCAGCTAATCTATTGGTTTGAAAATATTCGGGATGTCTCATGATGAAAGTTGTACATTTTAGCAAAGTCAAGGAACGCCTTCTTGAGCTGTGGTCCTCTGTCAGTTATTACTGTTTTTGGAATTCTATGACCTGCAAATACAGATTTAATGCGCCTGACAATTGTTGCTGTTGTGGTATCTTCAGCTATGACTACATCTGGGAAATTGGTAAAGTTGTCCATTGTAACCAGGTGTTTGTGTCTTCCCAGGTTGAACGTGTCTATTCTGACTTTGTCCCATGGAATTGCAAGTTGGTTTTGAGGTTCTTTCTTGGTTCTTTCTGCCAGGAATCTCTGTACCTCTGATACATTCCACACCTACTCATCATTTCTTTGTCACTATTCATCTGTGGCCAGAATACAATTTCTCTAGCTCTCCTTTTTGATTTGGTCATTTCCCAGTACCCTTCATTTATTTGTTTCAATATTGTCCTTCTCGTCACCATGGGTACCACGATCTGTGTCCCCTTCAAAAGCACTCATAAGACCACTGAAAATATTTTGTGAAAATATGCACTGTTGATTTTTTTGCCCTTCCTTTATTTGTCACTTGCATCACTGCTTGTGGCATCTCATCTTTAGTTATTTCTGTCTACAGTTCATCCCATATGCCTGGAGATACAGCTGAAGACACTTATCACGTTCACATGTATATTTACTACTTGTGCCAGATCAGGCTGCGTACTGTCAGATGGAGCATATGTTTTTGAGACTGTGTCTGCTGTTACCAAGTGACATCCAGGTTGGACTCATCCTACAGCAGAAATCATAATTTTATATTTTCAGAAATTATCACTGTGTCCTTGGTGATGATTCTTTGGTTCTCTTTCTGCATATTGAAGTCAATGGATTTTGATCAGTTTCTGCTTTGAAGCTATGGCCATAAAGAAAGATTTGAAATTTTGTCCATATTCCAGACCTAGTATCGCCTTTTCAATTTATTCATACATCTTTTCTGCAGCTGTCACAAACCTAGATGCATGAGAGACTGGCAACAAATCAGTTTGACGTTAATGGTACTGCTCCCAGTTGTCCTTTCAAGGCATGTGTGGAGAGTCTTTTCCCTGGGTCAAAAAATTGCAGCACTGGAGCGAATGTCAGAATGTACTTTAAATCATTGTACTTTCTTCCATGCTCTGGTCACCATGCCCATTCAGTGACCTTGTGGAAATTCATAGATTCCAAGTCTAAAAGGAACCATTGTACTCATCTAGTGAGTCTAGTTTGACCTCATGCATAACACAGGCCATAGACCTTCCCAAATTAATTCCTAGCGAAGATGTAATAGAAAAACATCCAATCTTGATTAAAAATAGTCAGTGATGGAGAATCCACCATGGCCCTTGGTAAATTGTTCCAATGGCTAATTACCCTCACTGTCAAAAATGTATGCTTTATTTCCAGTCTGAATTTGTCTAGCTTCAACTTCCAGCCATTGGATCATATTATACCTTTCTCAGCTATATTGAAGAGCCCGTTATTAAATATTTTTCTCCTTCAGATACTTTTGTATTGTAATTCCTTAACCTTCTCTTTGTTAAGCTAAATAGATTGAGCTCTTTTAGACTTTCACTACAGGCATGTTTTCTAATACTTTAATCATTCTCATGGCTGTTCTCTAAATCCTTTCCAATTTATCAACATCCTTCTTGAATTGTGGGCATGAAAACTAGATAAAATAGTCCAGTAGTGGTCACACCAATGCCAAAAACAGAGGTAAAATAACCTCTCTTTCTTCTTGAGATTCCCTGTTTACGCATCCAAAGATTGCATTAGCTTTTCTGGCCACAACTTCATATTGGGAGCTCATGTTCAGCTGATTATCCATCATAATCTTTTTTCAGAGTCACTGCTTCCCAGAATAGAGTCCCCCAACCTATAAGTATGGCCTACATTCTTTGTTCCTAGATGTACACATTTTACAGTTAGCCATATTAAAATGCCTATTGTTTGCTTCAGTCCAGTTTATCAAGAGATCCAGATTGCTCAGAATCATTTTGTGCATCATTTGCAAACTTTATCAGTGACAATCTAACATTTTCTTCCAGATCATTGATAAAAATGTTAAATAGCATAGGGATAAGACCCCATCCCTATGGGACTCCACTGGAAACACCAGTTTGATGATGATTCCCTAACTACAATTACATTTTGAGACCTATAAATTAGCCAGTTTTTAATCCAGTGGTCCCAAACTGTGGGGGCGGGGCACAGAGGAATGTCTGGGGGGCATGGTGGGCCCAGGCCAGCCCCCGAGGGGCAGGGAAGGAGCGAGCGCCACCCAGCCCTGCTCTGCCCCCAATTCTGCCTGACCCCAGTCCAAGCTGCCCGCACACCACATGTCTGGTTATCTGCAGAAACCAGCCTCCACCACCAGGGAACAGGAAGAAGTAGTTGCTGCTGCTGGAGCCTGGAGGAGCACTCAGGGATGGCTCACTATGTGGTGAAATACTTCTGAAACTGAAAGTATGACAAAAGACAGTCTTAAGAAGTGGTATCTGCCAAATGGTATGTTGAAAGAGCAGATCTTTGAGCTCTCTGTGTCAAAGGAGATTTGCCAAAATCCTAACAATGCATATGATTTGCTGAAAAAATTTGGCACCTGCCATCTCAGACATGTTGTCTTTTTTTTGTTCAGCTCTTTAGGGTTCATACACAGTTGTAGTACCCCTCCTTTTTCTTTCAGTTACAAAGGAATGAACACAATCTATTGGTTTTTCTCTTCTCTAAACTATACTATTTGCTGTCATGTTTTGTAGCTTGCAGTGTTGTTGTAGACATGTTGGTCCCAGGATGATGGGTGAGGTAATATCTTTTATTGGACCAACTTTCAAGCTACAGTGAGCTCTTTTTCAGGTCTGAGAAAGACATACTCAGAAAGTATGTCTACACTGCAATGTAAGCTTCTATAATTGAAGCAGGTTCTCTTAGGGTTTTTCGGTGGCTCATTCCATGATACAATCTACTTCTCTGGGGTATCCTTGTTTGGTGAACGCAATTTTAAGTGTGTGGATCTGTATATACAAGAAACTCAAAGATCACTGCACTTACCTTCATAGATCTAGTAACCACCCCAAATACAGCAAGAAATCTCTACAGCCAGGCACTCAGATACCACAGAATGTGGTGTGGGGAGAAAGTCCAGGATACACACCTTAACATGCTTTCTCTACACATCATAGCATAATGGTTGGGTTTATTACAGTTTCCACATATTTGCTGAAGGCTGGTGTTTCCTATACTCCTGCTGGGTGCCATATCAATGCCATTGTTTCCTGCTTTACATGCTGGAAACATGCTGTTTCCATGTCTCTGTCCATTGTCACTGTAATTTCTGTGAACTTTTTCCTTACTGGTTTATATATGGTGCTCACAGTCATGAGTTCTGTGCCTTTCTCTAGGTTTTTTATTTGTTTCTGTGGGTTCTGCTGCTTGGCATATACATATTGCCCTTTCTAGTGTCAGATTCATCTCCCTTGGTAATCTTTCATGGTCTTTTTTTGTTGTTACACCCCAGAACAATCTGTTTTTTAATCAGTCTGTTAATATTACATATTCACATAACTGACTTTTTTTAGTTTTAAGTTTGTAACAAACTTCTCTATTGTTTCCCCTTCCCTCTGTGTTCTCATCCTGAATGTGTATCTCTCACAAGTAACACTTTTTCTAGGGATACAACAATCCTCAAACATTTTCTTTTTTATTTCTGCAAAATTTTCCTCTCCCTCCTACCCACCCCTACCATCTGTGTGGAATGCTTTGCAGACATCTAGGGATTCTGTGCCAGCTGCTAAGAGAAAAGCAATCGTTTGCTCATCCTCCAATTTATTTGCCCCAGTGGTTTTCATATACCGTTCAAATTGTCGTCTGTACCGTTTCCAGGCATACTCAGCCTGGATTCTGATTCTGAGGGCTGGGGAGTTACATACTGTTGCACAGGCTCCATAACATTCATTTCAATGTTACCTCTCACTGTATCTTCCAGCATGCTGTGCCTTCCACTCCTGGTACCACGTAGCATCTCACTGATGAGCAGACCAGTGTCAAGATAAACCCTATATTATTAACAGAACTATGTACAGAAATGAGGTAACAAACTTTCTACTTCTCTCTATAGTTATAGCGTGCAACTGCCCAGTCATGGGCTTCTTTGTTTCTGCCCCCAGCCGGAAGTGTGTCCCAGGAAACCAAAGACTCCATGAAGCGTGTACAGGAAGTGTGGCATCTCTACCAGAGGACTTACTCTGTAGCATTATGGGAGACTGTGGCCATCTTAACTGAGGGTGCCTAGGAGTCTCCAAGTAGAACAATAGGAGACAGCAGCCATTTTGAAAGAGGATAGCTCCTTGTGAAATTCTGAGTATCAGATTATTTGTCAGCCATCCTGAAGAAGAAACTTTGTTATGAAGACTAACAGAAATAACTTACCATTAATAATAAAAACAGAAATCTTCTAATGCATGAGATTTCACTGAGTTTTAACTACACAATGTCGTGTTTTATTCCACTAAAATCATTCAGAACAACAAATGATCTAACACAGGCTGGTAAATTTCTTAAAGGACTGTTTCCTTAAACTTAACTCCTAAATTAACTGACCAATTTACTTCTAAATTCTCAGAAAATTCATTCTATACTCACAGAACAAGTTCTGTATTTTTTGGGAGGATATGCTGCATTCTTCCTATATATAATAATACAGTGGTTGTATCTCTGATTTAAATGTGCAAAACTCAAGTCAAGTTTAACTGTGGAACTGTAAGTCTTCCATGATAATAGGCCAAAGCAGGAATGATACTAAATCCAAATATTGCAAACTTTTGTAAAGTTTAGCTTCCTTGTAAAATCTGTTTCAACCTGAAATGTGTGGTTTGGGCCAAACTCTCCTACTAATATGACAATAGTCTTTATATGGAATATTTAGAAAAAAAATTATTCTATTATCTGAAATATACTTACCAGTACATCTGGAAACACTAGTTCAAAAAAAAAGTCATTATACACCTTCATGGCATGAATAACATACCACACTAAAAACAATGAGGAGTCCTTGTGGCACCTTAGAGACTAACAAATTTATTTGGACATAAGCTTTCGTGGGCTATAACCCACTTCATCAGATGCATGGAGTGAAAAATACAGTAAGCAGGTGTAAATATACAGCACATAAAAGATGGGAGTTGCCTTACCAAGTGCAGGGTTAGTGGCTGGGTCACTACAAAAAGTAATTTTCCCCCTGTTGATATTCACCCCTTCTTGTCAACTGTTGGGAATGCCACATCCACCCTAATTGAATTGGCCTCATTAGCACTGACCCCCAGCCTGGTAACTCCCATCTTTTCATGTGGTGTATATTTATACCTGCCTACTGTATTTTTGACTCCATGCATCTAATGAAGTAGCCCACGAAAACTTATGCCCAAATAAATGTTAGTCTCTAAGGTGCCACAAGGACTCCTTTGTTGTTTTTACTGATACAGACTAATACAGCTACCCCTCTGAAACCATATACCACAGTTTTCCCACTATCAAAATCATTAATAGATAATGTACAAGTTTCTGTAATATCTGCTTTAAGGCTATGACAGCAAGTTAAATGCCTTCCAACAGTGCACTTACCCCTAGTGTGTGTGTGTGTGTGTGTGTGTGTGTGTATGTACTTCAGGCTGATATTTTAAAATACATTGTTCCACTAATAGTCCATCCCAGTTTAATAAGAATGTTGAAAACTGTACCCCTTCATGGTTTTTTCCCCCTTCTGGTGTGACCATAGGAAGATTAGAAGTAAACAAAGCAAACACAACACAATGAATATGAGTGACCTTGAAGCCAAACTATTTACAGGATGAGATTGTTTAAACTTTAAACTTTATGGCCACTGTTTTATGCTACAATAGGCCATTCTTTTTAGATGGATAGAATGGTGCTAGATAACCCTGGTAATACATTAGCTCACCTTAGGAAAATGTGCCAGTCATTTCGACATGAAAAGTGTTTTCCCAAACCAACAGGACCAAGGAACAAATGCATTTGTTTTCTACTCTGAACTTGTTCAGCAACTGAACAAGCTAGAGTTTATGTTCCTGGCTTTAAATGGGACTTCTATTGCCTATTTTGGAGTTAATTGATTTTAACTCAGTTTAGTCAACTTGTATAAAACCTCTTGGATTTCTGAGCTCCCTGTTGCTTCTCAATTAGACTACATAATTTTGCACTAGATTATGTAATTGAGGTTCACTTTAATTTATCTCCCCTAACTGGATCAAGCAATTAATAGGCTGCAGCAGAATTTACAGCATGAATGTGCAAATAATCATTTGTTTTAAAGGAAATTTGCAGAGGGAAATGAGTTTTTTCAGATGGATTTTAATGGAAGGTACTAGGTTTTTATATATGGGAATCAGTTAAATTTGTACAATGCGTGGGAGCTGAATGACTTAAGAGAATAGTGATGAGATATATAGCCTATCAAATCTGGTATTCATTCATATATTTACCATCAGAATTTTAGCTGCATGGATCTCAGTCCAACTTCTAGTGGAAACATCGCAAAATAGACTATCACAATTTGTTTCCAAAGAAACATGAATATGAAAACTCAAAATACCAGACTAAATCAGGTTGGCAGTCTCATCAGAAAAGCCAAAGATCACAGCCAGCCCTTCCAATTTAGAGTTGTAGAAATGTGGGGAAGTTTGCACTGCCATTCATTGCGCTGTTCCTAGTCTCTTTCCAGGGCTGTTAATCTAATACCTTTCATATTAATACAAGACTAGTATCCTATGTGAATAATTCTTTTCCATCACTTGCATTATTTCCCTGTTGTAACATTAAGTTCCTTATTACAAGCTATGGTAGGGATCTGTTTACAATACAACTGTGACCTAATCATATTGTGTCACAGCTTGCTTTTGCTTGTGTGGATGAGACCAAATCATGTTATGAACATCGCAGGGGAACCATGTTACCTTCAGGGAAAACAAAACTCTGTTTATAACAAGGTTAATAAACAACCATGTTGTATTTAGAGTAGATGAGAACTCAGGGACTCGCCTTCTGATCTCAGGTGTCTTGTGATCTTTCCTCTCCCATTTCTCTCAATTGTTCCTTTTGTGATATTTAGATCTCCCATTGTCCCCACGATTTATCCACAAAAATATTTACCTAGATGTGCCACCAAAAGGAGAAGATGTTGGTGTCTTGTTAAATGTCCATTAGGTGTGTTCCAAATTCTCTCAGGATTTTATTAGTTACTTTGGATATGATTTTCTGGGGTTTGGTTTCGTTTGGTTTGGTTTGTATTCCTGTTCCACTCTTACTACTGTAAACATCCTTTTAAAGTTGTATCCAGACAATAATTGACTTTCAGTCCCTCCTTCATATCTTGGACTCAATTCACCATATCTTCATTCTGATTTAATTGCAGTTTGCAATCACTTTATCAATTTGCATCAGTGTAAATGTCTACGAGATACAAAGAGACACTGAAGTGCATCCCTTATTTCCAGTTAAGCACTCACCACCCCATGAAGCATCTGCTCTTTGGGCTATCCTAATTTAAAATGCTAATTATCCTGGCTGAATCATCAACCTGGAGCTTGCTCACTGTCAACCTTTAAAGAGACAAGACTCTTTTGTAATTCCTTCATTTTATTTCTACTGTCTATTAAATATAAGTTATTGACACTAAAATCAAACTGTTAATCTTTACATATGTATATAGTACCATTCTGTCACCTCTTTAGCATAGTTTTTCCTACACCAAACAAATAGAATTTCTTAAAAATTTCCTGGTAGGTGATTATCATAATTTTAGTTGCTTTTCAATTCATACTGGTACACTTTTTAGAAACTAATTCTGCCTTTTCTGAGCCAAAGGCTGCTCTCACTTCAGTGAGTAGCAAAATTTTCATTTGACTCCAGTTGGATCAGGGTTTAATCTATAAGGAAAGTCACCAGTAAAAATAAATGCAGTTGTGCCATTAACGGCCTTATTTTATGAAGTATAAATGCAAATAGTTGGTGATGAAAAGCTAATGACTTACCCCCTCCCAGAAGAAATAGACTGCATGCTACATCATTGTCTACTGGTAACACTAACCCCTATTGTGGATGCAATTAATTGTGTAGCTTGAAGAAATAGAACTAAACAATAATTACTAAAATAATATGAACTTTTAGTTGCCATCCCCACAGTAATGCTTTGAAATATAGTTTTCTTTATTTATAAGCAGTAGGTGCACTGGTATGTCTCTATTTGTCCATTGTCTAAAAATAAATACTTAGCTTAGTATATACTTAACATAGAATATATGCATTAACACAAAATACCTTGTACTGTATATTCATCTGTTGAAAAAAAATTGCAATTATCTTCCTTGATTATGATATACCATGGTACAATCTAGGCTAATGAGTACTGGTGTCACCCTTGCCCTGCGTCCTCGGGTGCCTTACAATGTCTTCCTGAAGTAGTTTCCATCTGGCCCACTCACAAACATCCTTCTAGCATGCAGCCACATCTTGAGGCTCTGTGTCTGACTGCAGCCTGCCAGCCACATGTGGGTTACACTCTGGCTCTCACCAGCCTTGGTTATACTGCAGGGTGACACCAACACACCCACAATCTTAGATTTTCCCCCCAGAAATGTATGTCCTATACTGCCCTGCCCTCTGCTGGACAATATAAGCTATACTAGGTCCATTATTTCTTTAAAGGAATAATAATCACACAACTTGTAACCCCAAATGGAATTTCCCAGACCCTTTATTTTAAACACACTAGGTGAGATAGAACAATAAAACAAGGTTATTAACTACAAAGAAAGAGATGTTAAGTTACGATTTAGGAACCTAACTTATGCATCTGCTTTTGAAACATTGGCCATTATTTCTGTTTAGTACCAGCTCTTTGAATCCTGAAACAAAGCAGTGTCTGCTATGTTTTTTGCTTCATCCCATATATACAGAGGCTGCCTGGTTACTTAGAGTTGCTCATGTGTCTGGGCTCCAGGAATTGATTCAAATCATCATGCACAAATAAATAAGTTATTTCAAAACTAAACACAAGTAAAACATTTCATGGACTTTTGCAAAGAGATGGTAAATTTCCAACACAGCGGTTTATAAAGCTTTTTGTTGTGTTTCCTGTGAAAATAACCAACATCGTCATATGGGCAGTTCTGGTGTCCCCATCTCAAAAAAGATATTAGAATTACAAAATGTATATAGAAAGGCAATAAAATGATTAGGGTTATGGAACAGCTTCCATATAAAGAGAAATTAAAAAGACTGGAATTGTTCAACTTAGAAAAGAGATGACTAAGGTGGGGATGTGACATAGGTCTATAAAATCATGACCGGTGTGGAAAACATGAATAAGGAAGTGTTATTTACTCATTCTCATAACACAAGAACCAGGGGTCACCTAATGACATTAATAGGCAGCGCGTTTAAAACAAATGTAAGAAAATACTTCATCACACAATGCAGAGTCAACCTGTGGAACACATAGCTAGGGAATGTTGTGAAGGCCAAAAGTATAACTGGGTTTAAAAAAAACTAGCCAAGTTCATGGAGGGTGGTCCATGAATCACTATTAGCCAACGTGGTCAGGGATGCCACAGCTAGCCATAGACCAAATGGCACCCCAGGCAAAGAGCATCTTTGGCATCCCCCTACCCCATTTGTTTAATTTTTGAATACCTTATTTTTTATTGCATTTGTAGCCCATTTCATGACTTTGATGCATGATTTGCATGCATGATTTATCCCTGTCATATAAGATGATAAATTTGCATGCTAGGATCTGTAAATCTGTTTTTATTCATGCCACATTTAAGCAAATTTTAAGAAAAAATTGTTTCCTCTAAATTTATAGAAACTTTTTAATATTAAGAATAACTGAAATGTACTAATATCAAAAAATTGAACTGTGCACTAACATTGGGTGGACCAGTATTAAATAGTGTTGCAGTCGGTGACAGCCTTAGACTGTGTGACAGGGTCAGGCCAGATGGCTACAGGAGAGTGCTAGAAGGCCGATATATTAGCCCCAGGTTAAGTAGGTCCCTTTTCCCTGGGTAAGGTTTTTTTGTTTTGTTTTGTTTTTAATCTTCAAGTACTTTATAGACTTTGTATATACAAGAGTCACTTCACTCATCACTGAAATCCAGTTACATCTGGATTAAAGCACAGCAGCTGTTAAATTGTATATGCAAACACATTAAAACAATTTAGGACAGGAACTGTAAGAGGAATACCATACACAATTAAAACCGCAGGGGGAATTTAGATAGGCTAGGCAGAAAGTAGTATTAAAAATCGTGCATATAGTGCTGCAAATTTACACAGTGCTTTCCAAATGTAATTACCAGCATTGGAATTTGGCCAGGACACTAAGGATAATATTCCTGCTCTTCTAGAAAGGGTCTCTGTATCTTTTAACAGCCACATGTAATCAGGACCTCAACTTCATGTCTTATTCAAAAGGAAGAGCACCACCATCAGCAAAAATTTCTGTAGCACCTAGGTATTTTTTGGAAATCTCTCATCCAAGTATTGGGCCCGGCCTGACCTCCATTAGCTTTTGAAAGCTGATGGGAATCATAGTACAAGATGGCATCGCTATGTGAATATATTTAAAAGGATGAACATTTTGCTGTGAGTTTGTTTAAACAGAAGAAAAAATGGTTAGAATACTAGAGAAGGAAAACTTTAACTGCTAAAACATTATTTGGAATATGACAGGTTTCAGAGGAGCAGCCGTGTTAGTCTGTATTCGCAAAAAGAAAAGGAGTACTTGGTTAGTCTCTAAGGTACCACAAGTACTCGTTTTCTATTTGGAATATGTTACCACTACTCTGTGTCCTATGCATAAATAAGGTAAATACCTTCAAAAGACCTAGTGAACAATGGCATAGGATCTGTCTCTTCTGTCTACATACCAGTAAATATGGAAAGAGACCCTTAACAATTTGAACAGGTGAATTAGAATGCCTAATTTATGAAAGCCAAGCCCCTGGGACATGATATATATGTATATATTGTGACAGGGTTGGGTCAGATGGCTACAGGAGAGTGATTTTTTTTTAAAGCAGAAAAGAATTTTATTTGTGTAACACTTACAAAGAATCACCAAAGAGGATAAAGCAAAACTATGCAACAAAACAAAAGCAAACAGAAGGTATGACACAGCAGCCTTCAGGAGGGAGAAGTGTTCAGGCTAGCCTGGGCCCAGAGCGGGGGGGCTTCCTCGACACTCGTGGTCTTCCACCCTCCTGAGTTACCTGGTGGCCTAGAGCGGGGGGGCTTCCTCGACACTCGTGGTCTTCCACCCCCTCGAGTTACCTAGTGCCATGCCCAGTGTCACCGATTATTCCTCTCCTGAGAGTGCCCAACAAGATGGGCACGGCTGCGGGGTGGGCGGTTTGGGGGTGGAGGGGATTACACCCATGTGTTATAGGACCCCTCCTAGGTGACAGTGATGATGGTATCCACAGTGGCAACGGCTGGGGCTGGGGTCTCTCGCTCTTCCCCTCAATCAAAGGGTCAGACAGAGGGAACCGGATGGGGTCACCGAGCAGAGAACCTCGGACAGCGCCCACCGCTCCTCGAAGGCGTCAAGGGAGTCGGTGGACGCCGCCCAGAGGAACTCCGCTCGGATACATGAATGTACTGAGGATCGGAAAACGGCCCTACAATCGCAGGACGCTTCATTAGCCAACCTCCCCTCTCTGGTTTTATAAATGGCTGTTTTAGCTAGGGCTAGGAGGAGGTTAACCATGAGATCCCGCGATTTTGTGGGGCCACGGATGGGGAGTGTGTAGATAAAAAGGTGAGGGGAAAAGTGGAGCCAAAAGCGTAATAAAATATTCGTGAGGAGCCGGAAAAGGGCTGCAATCTGGCACACTCTAAATATATGTGCGCCAGGGTTTCCCTCACGTTGCAAAAAGGGCAAGTATCCGGGATGGGGGTGAACCGTGTCAAAAACACGCCCGTGCTCACAGCTCCGTGAAGGAACCGCCAACTAATGTCCCCGACAGGCCTCGGGACCAAGGTGGAATACAGGCTGGCCCACAGGCTGGCCCACTTTGTATCGGGGCAGGACACAAGGGTGTGGGCATGAAAGGTGTGAAGCGTGAGTGTGTATAAATATTTCCGTGGCGCGATTTGGAAGCTGACCGGCTGCAGTTCATGCAGCCAGCTCGCAGTGAAAGGGTGAGGGGTTTGTTGGGATCTACGGGGTAGGGGCCCAATTGAAAGGTCCGGCGGGCCTGGGGTAGAGGGTGGGCGGGGTGCGCCCTTGAGCAGGGCTCAGTTGAGATAAACCCGAGCAACGGGCATCAAGGCGGCCTTCACCTCCTGAAGTACGCGCCGGGGGGTACGAGGTCTGGAGAGCCCCATGCGCCAAGCGAGCGTCAGGGGATCCAGCCAGTCTCCCCGGTCGTAGTCCAGGAGGTCTCCGACTCTCGTGACTTCCACCAGGACCAAACTCTGGCGCACCGAGCGGGACTCCGCCACCAGCACACGGAGCTGGGGGTTGTGTAGCAGGGGCTCCATGAGGAGATCTGCTCCCACGGTGGCCACCACGGACCTGGTCGTTAGAAACAGTTTCCAGGTCCGGAGGAGGTCCTGGTAGAAGACCGGCAGCCCGGAGAGGTCTCGCAGAAAACCTCTCGGACAGAGATAAAAGAGCTGCCGGTCGTATCGGAGCCCTTGGAAGCGGCGCAGGAAGGCGTGCGCCAATATGCTCCACGTCGAACTACCTGCACTATAAAGGAGCCTCTGCAGGGCCTGGAGGCAGAAGACACGGACCTGAGTGTGCAGACGCTTCAGGCCCTGCCCTCCTTCCTTCAGGGGTAGATGAAGAACCCCAACAGGGGCCCACTGCATTCCTGACCAAAAGAACTCTAGAATCGATGTCTGGAGGTTGATCAGGAAACCCGGGGCTGGGACCAGGGTGTTGAGCCGGTACCAGAGTGTGGACAGGACTACTTGGTTAAGCACCAGTGCTCTCCCTCGGAGGGAGAGATATCGGAGTAGCCTCGTCCATTTCCGGAGCCGCTCTATCACCCTGCCCTCCAAATTTTGCCAGTTCTCCGGCGGGGAAGGGTGCATGGCAGAAAGGTAAACGCCTAGGTAGAGCAGTGGACCCGCACTCCACCGGATGGTCTGAAGCGCGGGTGGGAGGGAGCTCACCCGCCGCCAGTCCCCCACCGCCAAGCCAGAGCTCTTGACCCAGTTGACTCGGGCGGAGGAGGCTGCCAAATACATGGCCTGGCAAGCCTCCACCCGCACCAAGTCACCCGGGTCCTGGACCACGAGGAGTACGTCATCAGCGTACGCTGACAGGATCAGCCGCAGCTCCGGCTCCCACAGCACCAACCCTGTCAACCTCCTGCGGAGGAGACAGAGGAAAGGCTCGATCGCCAGAGCGTACAGCTGGCCTGAGAGGGGGCACCCCTGTCGCACTCCTCGCCCGAAGCTGACCGGTTCGGTCAGGGTCCAGTTGAGCCTAACCAAACACTCCGTGGAGGCATACAGCACCCGGAGAAAACTCACAAACTGAGGTCCGAATCCAAACGCCTGCAGAGTGCTCAGGAGGTACCCATGGTCTACTCTATCGAACGCCTTCTCCTGATCAAGAGACAGGAGGGCGAACGACAGGCCATCTCTCCGCCCAAGTTCCAAAAGGTCTCGGACTAGAAATAGGTTGTCAAAAATGCTGCGACCTGGGACAGTATAGGTCTGGTCTGGGTGGATCACGTCCGCCATCACGGACCCTAGCCGCAGCGAAATTGCTTTCGCTACGATTTTGTAATCCGTGCTAAGGAGTGAGACGGGACGCCAATTTCGTAAATCGCGGAGGTCCCCCTTCTTCGGCAGCAAGGCGAGCACTGCTCGCCTGCACGACAGAAGGAGGACCCCGCCCTGCAAGGACTCAACCCAGACAGTGACTAGGTCTGGGCCGAGGATGTCCCAGAACGCGCGGTAAAACTCCACGGTCAGCCCGTCCATGCCCAGAGATTTATTGGTGGGCATGCGGCGGAGGGCTTCCGAGAACTCGGCCAGGGTGAGAGGCAGCTCTAGCCGGTCTCGGTCGCCCACGCTGACCGTGGGGAGGTCCTCCCAGAGCACCCTGCAAGCGCCAGGATCGGTCGGATCCGGGGAGAAAAGGCTTGTGTAGAAGTCGCGGGCCCTCCCACACATCTCCTCCGGATCCGTGAGGGGGGTGCCGTCTTCCGCTAGAAGGCAGGTGACGTGCTTCTTGGCCCCCCTCGTTTTCTCCAGGGCATAGAAGAAGCGGGAGCCGCGGTCCATCTCCCGAAGGAGGCGGATGCGGGACCGGACGAAGGCACCTCGGGCCCGGTGGTCCTCGAGGGCCCGAAGCTCCTCCCGCTTCTCCCGGCACGCTCCGCAGAGGGACGGGTCCTCGGGGTCGGTGGCCAGGCGCCTCTCCAGCTCCAAGACCTCCCGTTCCAACTGCTCTATCGCCACATTTCTCCGTCGGCTGGTGCCCCGAGTGTAGTCACGGCAGAAGAGCTTGGCGCGTACCTTCCTTAGATCCCACCATCGCCGCACCGAGGTAAAGGCACGCCACTGCTCTCGCCAGGCGAGCCAAAACTCCCGGAAGGACGTCACAAAGCTCTCGTCCTCCAACAGGCTGTTGTTAAAGTGCCAATAGGCCAGCCCCGGTCTCTCTGCACGGAGGGAGACCGTTATAGTAACTAAATGATGGTCGGAAAAAGGGGCCGGCCGAATGGTGGAGGAGTGAGCCTGTGAAAGATGGAAACGGGATAGATAAATACGGTCCAACCGAGAGTGGTGTGACCGATGGGCCTCCACCCGGACAAAAGTGAACGTGGAGGTGTCATCTGGGTGATGGTCACGCCAGAAGTCCACTAGGGAATGATATTCAACTATTCCCCGGAGGATGTTCGTGGCGGCCGGGCTTGGCTCGGCCCCTGAGCGGTCTTGTTCCTCGAGGGTGGTGTTAAAGTCCCCTCCCAGGACCAGGCACTCGTGCGAATCTAGGGTGCCGAGAAAGTCGGACACCCGCTGGTAAAATTGTGGCCGCTTTGGGCTCATTTCCGGGGCATAGATATTAACAAGGTTGACCACGAGCCCCTCCATACGGACTCGAAGGTGCAGCAGGTGGCCCGGCACGACCTCAGTGACCCCTAGCACCTCGGGCCGTAGGGTGGGGGAGAACAGGGTCGCCACTCCAGCTTGCCAAGTCGTGAAGTGGCTAAAGTAGACCCCGTCCCCCCACTCCAGCCGCCACCTGTCCTCAACGGTCGGTTCCGTATGGGTCTCCTGCAGGAAAGCTACAGAGTACCCCCCTTCCCGAAGGTAAGAGAGCACCTGGGACCTGCGGAGAGCCATCCTACAGCCCCTGGTATTCAAGGTTGCAATAATAAGAGGCATCATGCGGAGGGCTGGGGGGGTGGGGGTTTCTCATTGGCGGGGGTGTTCGTGGCCCCCGGCGGGTTGTGCAGCAACCCGTGACCCATCCCGTAGATGAGTAAATTGCTTCGGAAGCCGCGGGCCCACTCGTAGGCCGCAGCACCGCGCCTGCCTTGCCCTCTGCCCTCCTTTATAAGGGCCCTTGTGGCCTGAAAAATTTGATCAAAGTCCCCCCAGAGCTGAAGAGCTAGCTGTACCCTATTGCGGGCACCACGGGTGTGTTCTAAGAACTTCCGTAGTGCATGCCGCAGCTCATGGGGGGGTGGGGTTACGGTTCCCGGGGTATTCCCCGGTGGGGCTCTTAATACAGCCTCGTGGTCTGCTAAGGCGGGTAGGCAGGGTGCAGACCACCGACGGGATGTCTGACAGGCTGGGGTTATTAAATCCATTTCATGCCTTGGGGTGGAAGGGAATGGCGGGGGAAAAATTGCAACTCCTAATGGGTCGCGACTAGAAAATGCAAAGACTGCTCCCTGGGAGGAATCTGCAAAAGGCGGAAAAAAAACGGCCCCAGGGGCGGCAAGAGCATTGCAGGAGAGGTTAAACTGGGCGGGGACAGGGGAGGGGGCAGGGGCAGAGGTAAGGCTCTGGGATTCAGGAGGCAAGCAACTAAAGGAAGGTGCCTCCTGAGCAGAGTCAAGGGTTAAGGGGTAAGGGAGGGGGCTCCCAGTAATGCTAGGCGCTGGCTCCGTGGTGGTCTTGGCGGCCATGGCATCAGGTGGTGGACCACCTTCTGCAGGGTGCTCGCCCGGGAAGGCAATCAGGGGGTGGGAGCATGGGGAAAGAGGGGCTGGGGTGAGGTTGCCCAGCTCGAGGCCAGCCGGGAGTAGATCATCCTCTCCCTGGGTGACCGGGGTCAAATCTAGGGCCTCAATCTCCGCATACACGGAGGAGAGGCCAACGCCTGCTACCCCGGGGGCCTCTCCTCTAGGGCCCGCCTCAGCGGTCGCCTCGGGTTCACGGGGGTTCGGATGGTATCCGGGCAGAAAGGGCGTCCTCAGGGGTCTCGGAGGGGAGGGTCTCCCGTGGAGGGGGGGTTCTGCCCTCCAAAGCCAGTCTGTCTTCCCCTCCCGACACCAGCGGATGGATCTCACTTGTGGTCGTAGCGGAGGGCTCGATATCAGTGCCTCCCTTCCTGGTCTTCCGGGGGGCTTCCGCGTCGGATGGATGCAGCGGAGCTCGAGCCTTCCGCTTGCTCCGTTTCCCCTGGACTAGGTTCCAGCCCTCCATAGCGTCGTCTGGGGGCTGGTTAGCAGGGGTCGTGTCGGGGGGCGGAGGCAATGGTTCAGGGGTTCAGGGGGGCAGTGGTGAGGCAGCATGGGGGGGGGTTCTCCTTGGGGCGGGCCCTCTCCTATACCCGATAATATCTTTGTCGCACCCTCCTCCATAGTCTCTGCCAAAGTGGAAATAGCAAGGGTGGGACTCCCTTGCTCGCCCGGGCGTTGTAGGGTAGAAGTCTCCTGGGCCCGGACGGGAGCAGCGATGGATTGAGTAGGAGGAGGGTTGGTTTCAGGTGCCGGGCAGCCAGGGGCGTTGGCAACAACGGGGCCGATGTCCTGCCGGGTCTCGGGGGTCTCAGGTGCCCCTCCCCTCCGGGCCAAAGGGCAGTCTCTGCGGACATGCCCGGCTGAGCGGCAGAGGTAGCACCGGACCTCTCCGGTGGAGTAAAAGACCCGATAGCGGGCTCCCTGGTAGGGGACTAGGAAGGACCCCTTGAGCGCCTCCCCGTCACGCACCCCTGCCGGTGGTAGAAGCTGCACTTGCCGGCGGAATGAAAGGACGTGACAGAGGGTGGGGTCCTTGCAGCCCAACGGGAGAGGGCTGATGACAGAGGTAAGTTTCCCCAGGGCGGAGAGAGCGGGTAACAGGGCAGCATTGGGTAAAAAGGGAGGAACGGAGGCGAGGACGAGGCGAACACCCAGGTCTTCTAGCGGCTCTAGGGGGACAAACACCCCCCCCACCGCCAGGCCCCTCTCCACCGCCTCTTGGGCGGCAGCCTCCATAGCTAAGAAAAAAACGAGCTTCCCATACATCTTGGAGGCCGCCACAATAGTCGTGGGTCCTACCACCTTCGCCAACGCCTGCACGTATGCCTCCACGTGGGGCGAGGCGGGCACCAGGAGGCAACGGACACCGTGCTTCCTGGTCAAGGTGGGGAAAGGGCCCCGGCTGCTGGTGATGGTAGCGGAGGCAGTGGGTGGGCGAGATGACGAGGCGGGAGGCAGGGGGGAGCCTGCCAGCGCCCGGGCATACGTCCTGGGGGCCGGGGGAGGGGCATTTGCAGAGCTGGTGGAGGGAACTGCGGGGAGGGGCGCCGCGGTCGATGACGAGGCCATGGCTGTGGGGGCAGCCCCTGCCATGGAGGGCCCAGATGTTTTAGCGGGCCCTTTCCTTTCTGCCCCCCCTGGCCTTTGCGGCCAGCTGGCAGGGGGTTCCTAGAACCTGAGGGGGCAGGGGGCGCAGCAGCAGCAGTAATCACTCCGGTGCCTCCTGCTGCCGGTGCCCCAGCAGGGGCGGTGGCAAGTATTTTGACAATCGTGGGGGGGGGGGCGAGGTTGGGGGTTGGGCAGGGGGGGACTGGGGGAGAAACAACTAAATTTGCTAAAGGGGCCTCGCCCCTCTCATTCCCCGCCATTGTGAGCAGGGAGAGACGGGGAGATGCCGGAAGGAAGGGGGGGGGGAGAAAGTGAATTAACCACTCCTCCCTGCTAGGCTGCAGGCGGGAGGGGGGAAAGCCAAAGGGTTGGACGGGGGGGGGGGAAACAAAAAGGAATCCAATAATAGGGGCAAGCCGTAAAATAAGCAATCCGGGGGGGGGGGGGGCGTGTAGGCCCACGCACGTTTGTCCAAAGAGTCTCGTTTGGTCGGCTGTTATGTCCGGTCCGAAAGGCAAAGTCCAAAGCAAACAGCTGGATCCGAAGGCGCATGGCAGATTGCCAGCAGGGACGAAGCGGCGGGGGGCCGTGACAGTTGTAGTAATGGGGGGGGGGTGGAGCGGGCACCGATGGACCAGGGGGCAGCTTATTGCCACACCCCCTGTGCCGCCACAAATGCAATTAAAACACAGTCAAACTCCCCCCCACGAGAGTAGAAGTCGAAAAATTACTCAGTCTTACGGCCCCCTTCACGATGATTCGTAGCTTCTTGAATTATTTCTCCTGTCTTCTGAAATCCTTCTTCTCCGGCCGTGTTGGCTGTGTTCCAAGGCTTCCGGCATGCTAAGAATGTTAAAGATAAGAAATAAAGTCCGAGCTGCCAGCAAAACGGCTGGGTCTGGGGGCTTCCACTCCCCCCTCCGGATGGCAAAATCGGCAATCTTCCCCCCCTCCTCCGGGGGTTTCAGCTGAAACAAATAGCTGCGCCCGAAAGCAGGCAAGGGGGGGGGGGGCGGGTGCTGGCTGCAAGCTGGTAACCGACCAGCACTCAGCAAGAAGCGGCGGAAATCAAACCAAAACAAAAAAAAAACAAAAAAGCGTCCGGCCCGGTCGGGGGGGGAACTAAGGCAGGGTCCAAAAGTAAGAAAAATCCAGGCCAGGGGGGTTTAGGAAAGAATAGAAAGCAAATAGCTGAGGAGCAAGCGAGGGAGGTCCCGTTTCCCGTAACAGGGAAGGTTCCAGAACAATCAGGAACTTTCTGGACACAATTAAGGCAGAGAGGCTGATTAGAACACCTGCAGCCAATCAAGAAGCTGCTAGAATCAATTAAGACAGGCAGGCTAATCAGGGCACCTGGGTTTTTAAAAAAGGAGCTCACTTCAGTTTGTGGTGCACATGCAAGGAGCTGGGAGCAAGAGGCACAAGAAGCTGAGTGTGAGAAGGCGTACTACTGGAAGACTGAGAAGTACAAGCATTATCAGACATCAGACATGAGGAAGGTCCTGTGATGAGAATAAAGAAGGTGTTGGGAGGAGGCCATGGGGAAGTAGCCCAGGGAGTTGTAGCTGTCATGCAGCTCTTACAGGAGTCACTGTAGACAGCTGCAATCCACAGGGCCCTGGGCTGGAACCTGGAGTCGAGGGCGGGCCTGGATTCCCCCGATCCCTCCATCCCCCCAACTCCCTACTTGATACTGGAGGAGTTGACCTGGACTGTGGGTTCCACCAGAGGGGAAGGTCTCTGGCCTGTTCCCTGATCCACTAGGTGGATCAGCAAAGACTGTGGGGATTGTTCTTCTTCCTTTTCCCCATGCTGGCCAGTGATGAGGCTAACTGAGTGAACGGCAGATTTGAGCCACGAAAGTGGCCAAACTGAGGGCTGCCATGAACCTCTGAGGCAAGCAAATCTGCCAATAAGTGCAGAACCCACCAAGGCAGAGGAAGAACTTTGTCACAACTGTTAACCCTAGTTCTTTACTTCAAAAGGACGCTACAGCATGCTATGCTTCAAATCAGCACCCTGGAGCCCCCATATAATTACAATATGTTTTGTACAAAGTATGAATCGTGAGGTATCGTTTTAAAAGTCTTGATCTGTTGAACATACAATCCAACAGCATATTATGTGCTATCATCTGATGGGAAGTTATGATGTCTTGCTATGTGTGTGTTACTGAAATATGGTGTAAGGTTGGGAACACCCATAACCAGCCTTTCAGGTGCAACAGTGGATGAGCCAGACTGCTGATAGCCATTAAGGAATCCACACCTAAGGACTATCCCAGGAACCGTGTACAATGGAGACTTCTCAGAGATAGCACATAGACACTGGAGACTGTTTAACTCACATCATAGCAAAGGGTTTTTCCAGCAAGCTGGAAGAAACTATAAAAGAGGGGAAGTGACACCACTTGGCCTCACTCAACCCACAACTCAACACATGGAAACAAGTCTGGAGGACTGAACTGGAGGAGACTTCCAGCCTGTGTATGGAAGATCTGTGACCTGTTTGTATTTTGTATTAGGGTGAGACACTGCTTGATTCAAATCCTGTCTAATTTATAGAACTCACATTGTGATTTTACTTTTATTTCTTAGGTAACCAACTTTGATCTGTACTAGGGCTGTCAAGAGATTTAAAAAATTAATCGTGCTGCTAAACAATAATACAATAGTATTTATCTAAATTTTGGGGATGTTTTCTACATTTTCAATTATAACAGAATACAAAGTGCACAGTGCTCACTTTATATTTGTTTTTATTACAAATATTTGCACTGTAAAAAACAAAAGAAATAGCATTTTTCAATTCAGCTAATACAAGTCCTGTAGTGCAATCTCTTTATCATGAAAGCTGAACTTACAAATTTTAGAGCCTACAAGTCCACTCAGTCCTGTTCAGCCAATCACTCAGACAAACAAGTTGGTTTACATTTGCAGGAGATAATGCTGTGAACAAGAAGTGTTCACAGTGTCACCTGAAAGTGAGAATAGGTGTTCACATGGTACTGTTGTAGCTGACATTGCAAGATATTTACATGCCAGATGCACTAAAGATTCATATGTCCCTTCATGTTTCAACCACCATTCCAGAGGACATGTGTCCGTGCTGATGACGGGGTCAGCTCAATAACAATCCAAAGCAGTGCGGACTGACACATGTTCATTTTCATCATCTGAGTCAGACGCCACCAGCAGAAGGTAGATTTTCTTTTTTAGTGGTTTGGGTTCAGTAGTTTCCGCATCGGAGTATTTTAAGACTTCTGAAAGCATGCTCCACACCCCATCCTGATCGGACTTCGGACGGCACTTCAGATTCTTAAAGCTTGGGTCAAGTGCTGTAGCTATCTTTAAAATTTTACTTTGGTACCCTCTTTGAGTTTTGTCAAATCTGCAGTGAAAGTGTTTTTAAAGTGAACATATGCTGAGTTATCATCCGAGACTACTATAACACGAAATATATGGCAGAATGCGGATAAAATAGAGCTGGAGACATACAATTCTCCCCCAAGGAGTTCAGTCACAATTTTAATTAACGCATTATTTTTTTAACAAGGTCATCAGCATGGAAGCATATCCTCTAGAATGGTGGCCAAAGCATAAAGGGGCATACAAATGTTTAGCATATCTGGCACATAAATACCTTGCAATGCCAGCTACAAAAGTCCCATGCGAACTTTCTGATGATGTTTTAAATAATAAGTGGGCAGCATTATCTCCTGTAAATATAAACAAACTTGTTTGTCTTAGTGATTGGCTGAACAAGAAGTAGGACTGAGTGGACTTGTAGGCGCCAAAGTTTTGCATTGTTTTGCTTTTGAGTGCAGTTATGTAACAAAAAATCTACATTTGTAAGTTGTACTTTCACAATAAAGAGATTGCACTACAGTACTTGTATGAGGTGAACTGAAAAATACTGTTTTATTTTTCATCATTTTTACAATGCAAATATTTGTAATAAAAAATAATAATATAAAGTGAGCAGTGTACACTGTGTATTCTGTGTTGTAATTGAAATCAATATATTTGAAAATGTAGAAAAACATCCAAAATATTTAATCAATTTCAGTTGGTGTTCTATTGTTAACAGTGGGAATAATTTTTTTAATCACAATTAATTTTTTTGAGTTAATCGCATGATTTAACTGCGATTAATTGACAGTCCTAATCTGTAAGCTTACTATTTGTAATCACTTAAAATCTATCTTTCTGTAGCTAATAAATCTGTTTTATGCTTTACTAAAACACTGTGTTTTGTTTGAAGTGCTTGGGAAATCTGCTCAGGAACAGGAGCTGATGAATGGCCTCTCCACATTGAAGAAGGGGCAAACTGGGTTATAAACTTACACTGGTCAGGCTTCTGACCAGGACAGGACAGCTCTGGGGTCCTGGTCTGGGGGAATTGGCTGGAACCTCTCTATTGTTGGTTCATGAGTGGCTGGCAAAAGCATTCATGTAACTCATTTGAGTGTGTCCCTGCCTGTGGATGTCTGTGTAAGTGCAGTACTTGCCAAAGGTTTGTAGCTTGTCACAGCATTACAGTGTGAGAGGGAGCCCAGACTGTTGGGACAGAGGACTCAGCAGTACCCCATTTCCAGGTTGCACCCCAGGGAACCTACCATAGTCGCTTTTCTCATGTTTGCCCTCATGAACTCAAGCATAGCATCAAAGAGATCCAAAGACTAGCCAGTGACATTTTCAACCGATAATGGCAAGCAATGTCAGTCTTTTGTTGGCCATTGTCAATCAAAGATATGTTTTTAATAAGCCTGAGTTTCTAAAAGGAAAATATAGTTCTCTGAAAGCCTGGAAGGTTCCACGAGATTCTATAGCAGACTGGAACATTCAAGGAGATTAGTGAAAAATGAATCCATGTACGGAATACCTGAAACATTTTACTTCAAACATTCTATTTTCCCTTTTGTCGCTAACAACAAAAACAGCATCCCGAGTCCAGCACCCCAGACAGTTGCCTGGGTTGCCTGCCCCTAAATCCGGCCCTGAGCACAACTCCATGCTCAGGGTGTCCCTAAACCTGTGACTGCCAGAAGCTGGGACTGGACAACAGGGGATGGATCACTCGATAATTGCTCTGTTCTGATCATTCCCTCTGAAGCATCTGGTACTGGCCACTGTTGGAAGACAGGATCCTGGGCTAGATAGATAATTGGTCTGACCCAATATGGCCATTCTTAGGTAGTTAAATTAGTTAATAGATAGAGAAATGTCTACTTTACTTTTTTTCTTGGCGGTATGACTCATTGCAAGCATGACCTGAACTGAGGGAGTCTGACACTGGTGTTAAGAGGTTAATCTTACTTTGCCACTGGGTATGTGTGATCCGATGGCAAGTCACCACGATTTATAACCAAATTATTCTGAAATCCCCTTTAACAGGATTCTCTAAATGATATTCCACTCAAAGAGCCAAACACTTCATTATGATGTCTTTCTCCACAGACCTTTTCATTGGCTTCAGTTCCAATGTGCTGTGACAAATTTTTTGCAGTTTGCATTTGGAAGGACTCTGTTTCTGTAGGATCAATGAAAAGTTAATGCTTGTTATGAAGGATGCTTTGATGTGGTTGGTCTTACTCCATGAAACTAAGTCCACCCCCTAAGGGCAGGAGATATTTTTCAGAATTCAAAGGCAATCATTGAGGGCACAGATAATGTAACCTAGCAAAAATAAAGTAGAAAAATTATCATAATACCATAAATTTGTAGTAGAGGAAAACCCTAATTTAGAAGGGTTAGAAAGGGTGTATTTTTACATGTACTTAATAAAAAATAATGGGTTTAAATCCAAAATGTCCTGAAATACTCAAGGTACCAGGAGCCCGACTTCATTCAAATGCAAAATTGTTCACTCCAGTCCTGAAGTTAATGGGAATTATACATGAGCTTAAAATGAAGTGCATACTTAACTTCTGCGCAGAAGCACAGCCTCAATGAAGTAAGGTTCCCTAGGATGGTTGAAGATACATATCACTCAGAGTCAAATTTGGCCTTCATACACCAATCTGTATAATATGTCCCTGTCTAGTTTCTTATCTACATAAGTTTATAAATCTGTTATTGCTTCTATAGGTCAAGAGATAACAACTCAAGCTGCTTGTGCTGTCGATCCTGTGATCAACCCCTGCTCTCAGCCCAAGCAGGGTTGGTTCAGTTTACATGTCACTCCCATTGAAGGGAGATTGTGTGCACATATCTGATGGCAAAATTTGTGATTTGTATCTTTGTTCATCCAATACATCTCAAGGTAAGGAATGATTGGTCAGGATACAGCGAATCTGAATATAGTTTAATATCAAATGGTATTTAGATTTTCACAAAGCCAAGCTTTCCAATGGTGTCAAGAGAAATACAGAAATGAAAAAACAATCATATGCATATTTCACATGAGATTCCTTCTAACAGAATGCAAAGGCAGAAAATCTGGTTCTCCTAGGGTTAATAAACCATAAAACTTGTCTTGACTTTAATGAAAGTCAATGGAGTTGTTACACTCCTGATGTGACGCATGATAGAAAATCTTATTCCATGTTTTCCTCTTTTTATATACCTGCAACAATAGGGACATTTTTCATTTGTTTATCTGCTGATGGGCTCTTACATTGCTTTCAGTTGTCTTGCTGGCTGATCTCTTGTTATATAACCTAGTTTTTTTTTATAAATAAGGTTGGAAGGTCAGCTTTTTGCAGTTTCCTAGAGTAAGGAAATAAAATAACCTTCAGTTGTTTGAGTCCCAAATCTCTTGTGGTTCTGGTTAAATGTAATTGGTCATACTCTTGCACAGTTTATATAAAATATACACTTAGTTTTAACAACACATCTCACCCATAAGAATTGCATTCCTCGGAATGTCACTTTCAGAGTGATAAAAAGAAAAGAAACTAACTTACTTCATATTTTATGAAACCATGCAGGAGCCTGGTGAGTTAAGGCAAATCAGACTTGTAAGAGATTCTGAGCACTAAGAAAAGTGAATGTGATTTTACTAATTTTGGGGGAAATGGGAAAAGCTGACCTTTCTGTCTTCTTTGTAAAAGCAATTTTATACAGGGATAAGACAACCAACAATAGGATTTCAACAGACGGAGAAAAATAGTAGGTGCTTATGTAATTAAACATTGTGTCTTAATGCAGACGCACCAGCAGCTGAAACAGGATTGCACAGGAAAGCTTATTTCTGGCCTTTCCTAGCTTGACTTGGAAACCGTAATGTTCTTTTAATGCAGGAATTTTTGGGTAATAGATAACTACATTGTTGTCACTTAGCAACCATACCTGGTCTTTCAAATGAAGTATTTTTGTTTGTTTCGGAGTGAACTAGGTTCTGTTAAATAGTATGTTGTTAGTAATAACAGACTTGGCTACTTTGCTAGTGGAGAATGGAAGTGACAAATCTGTTAGCACAGACCTGTTTTGCTGCCTTTTATGTCTACATACAGTATTAGGCATAGACTAGTCAACTAAATCTGTTTGCTAATTCCCTCAGTCCTTAGAAGACCATTTCATCGTGTTAGGTTATTGGGGAGGGAGGCATATGTTTGTCCATACATGTGCACAATTCTCACAGCAGGTCACTTTGTGTGCACTTAGGTAATTGCATTATTCCCCCCAATGACATTTCCTTACAAACAAGAGTGTGTGTGGGCGAGAAGGAGATGGAATAGAAAGAACTTGGACAGCAGTGATCAGTATGATAAAATCATAGTAATGGATACTGTGCCTTTGTTCTTGAAGTATAAAAACTACTAACATTTTGCCTTTTCAGTTTACAAGCACTACAACGGCTTCTGAGACCCATTCCGTTTATTTCTGCTCTTGCTGAGTGTTCCTGAAACACAGAACACTGAGATCATTTTCTGACATTTAATAAGTAATTAACTCTTCTGCTAAATTCTAAAAACTCCTTTCAGACACAATATCCGCTGGTTAAGGGGCAAAGTAAGTCCCGTTTCAGTGGTTTGCTCACTGCTGGTGGTACTGCATGCAATAGTTCAGCAAGGACACAGTTCTCCCTGCCTCCCTCTGTTCTGTGTCAGCTCACTACTCCCTGCTGTTGATGTAGACACCAATGGATTCTGTTTGCTCAATTTGCTGAAAGTAGAGCATAAATTCAATGTAAATGGTAGATGAAGCTGTTCACCCTGGTAATCCTTTTTTGTAAAAAGAGGCCCAAATCAAAACCCTGGATGGGAACAGCCCCGTACGTTGAGATTTGGATCCAGATCTAATTTTGCCGCTGATTCTGATCTCTATCATGGACTGAATTAAAACCCTGGTACTCTGGAGAAATTCAGATCCAAATGTTGTGCCTTAAGCTCTTTATTTTTAGCAACATTGAAACCCCCGTTACTAAAGCAGAGGCAAATGGTTCCATTCTCTACACCAATCGCTTTCCCTTGGAACTTGGATTCCAGTCTCTTTAATTTTGCCCTGCATAGCTCACTCTGCCACAGGTTCTCAAACCGGGGTTTGGTACCCCTCAGGGGATCATGCATGAGGTTATACATGGGGGATTGTGAGCTGTCAGCCTCCACCCCAAACCCTGCTTTACCTCCAGCATTTATGATAGTGTTAAATATAAAAAAGTGTTTTAATTTGTAAGGAGGGGGTCGCACTCAGAGGCCTGCTGTGTGAAAGGGATCACCACTACAAAAGTTTGAGAATGACTGCTCTATGCTATATGCTCACAGATTTATAAATAAATTCTCTTCATCAATACTCCCAAGGCTTTGACAGAGAACTGTAATCCTGGGGTTGATAGCTGGGAAAGGCCACTCACAGTGCTGCTTTTTATAATAATGAATAGTGAGAGAAAAGTGAAAGTTAAACTGCTAGAATAATTCAGGTCATGAGCTCATTGGGTGAAAAAGTGGCATTTCTAGTGAACTTCTCTGACCAAGTCAAAAGTTGTATTGGTGAAATTTCCATTTTGGCTGCACCAGTTCTGCTACAAGAAGATGACCCTACTAAGAATGATTCAGAATTTGCTTCTAAGTGACTTTTATAAGGTCACATAGTCAATATAGGGCAGAGCTGAGAAAAGAAGCTGTGAGACATGTTCCAGCCCCTTTTTGTCATCTTGTTGTTCTAAATTAACCAGCGAACAGAGAATCAGGGAGCTACGATTGGCTCCCTGACAGTCTCCTCCATGGGGCCATCTCTTCTACATCAGCTGGATATCACCAGAAGTCTGAGGACTTTGAGTCCTGTGTTCTAACTTTAAGATCCGCAGTCCCCCAAATGACAGGCACAGTACTAAAGGTTTCATTCAGAAAAGTGTAACTGTTCACACCAGCATCCTTTGCCTGCATGAGGATTTACTGGGCAAAAGTCTCTGTTCTTTTTGGATGGCATGGCTCCCTTGAAGCCATTGAAGTTGCACCAATTAACACCTGCAGAGAATTTGGACCATTATAAATTATTTTTATTCCAGTAGTGCCCAACATATGCTAAATGTACAGACTTATAAGAGGACAGTCCTTGCCCTGAAGAGCATACAATCTAAAATAAATACCAAAAAAATTTAAATATATTTTAATCTCTTTGCATGTAAAATCAGCTTGCATTGATATCATGAATTTATTGTAAATATATAATGTGCAGGGGGGGGAATAGAATACATTTTTAAAATCTCTAAAAATGATCATGTATAGAAAGCTGGTTTAGGTGAGGTCATGATAAGAAGGTATCAGGATCTTCCAAGGCGATAAAGTGCTGTGTATGTCACAAAAAAGCTGGGAGTATTCCCATTTGAATGCTATAAAGTAACTTGTCCTAGCCCTGATGTGTCACAAGTAAAGCTGGTCAGATTCTTTTTTTCCACTCATAAATTCAACTTTTCAGTGAAAACTCTGAAAACAAAATATTTCATCAAAAAAATGAAATATGTCAATTCAGAAGTGCAGCTGTGTTCCCTCATGCTCCCACTCGCCTCTTTAAACCTGACTCCCTGGTCATATTACATCTCACATGATGCATCTCCCATGATTCTTTTGGTGAGGGGAGGCAGAGCATCATGGGAATCCCATGGCTTGAGCGCATTTATATAAGATGATGTCTGGCTGGGGAGTTCAACCCATAGAGGCCATGAGGTAACAAAACAAGAGATCCCATGAGACACTTCAGCATGTCGAATTCAAAATATTTTAGGTTTTGGACATTCAATATTTTTCAAAAAAAATCGACATGTTTTCACAGAAAGCAGACACTTTTCACATAAAAAATTCTTTAGTCAAAAACCCAATTTTCTGTCAAAAAATCAGTTCTGATGGAAAATTTTCAGCCAGCCCTAGTTGCAAAATATCAGACACTAAACTGCCAGCAGTGCAGAACTGAAAATGGCCCATTCTGCATTTCTGGAACATGTATGTTAGGGTGGAAATTCCACAATTTTTGGAAAGGAAAGGAAAGAAAACCTTTTTATGATTTTTTTTAAACTGGCAGCTGTTAGAAACTGCTCAAGGGGTTGAAATGTTAGAATATGTTAAGAGGAAAGAAAAGGAGTACTTGTGGCACCTTAGAGACTAACCAGTTTATTTGAGCATGAGCTTTCGTGAGCTACAGCTCACTTCATCGGATGCATAGCATATTGTGGAAACTGCAGAAGACATTATATACACACAGAGACCATGAAACAAAACTTCCTCCCACCCCACTGTCCTGCTCGTAACAGCTTATCTAAAGTGATCATCAAGGGAGGGCCATTTCCAGCACAAATCCAGGTTTTCTCACCCTTCCCCCCGCCCCCCCCACAGACACACATACAAACTCACTCTCCTGCTGGTAATAGCCCATCCCTCTTTGAAACCTCTCTTTATAATGCGCATGATAATCAAGGTGGGTCATTTCCAGCACTAATCCAGGTTTTCTCACCACCGCCACCCCCACACACACACACACACACCCCCCTCCAAAAACCACACACACAAACTCACTCTCCTGCTGGCAATAGCTCATCTTACAATGTGCACAGCAATAATCCAAGTTTAACCAGAACGTCTTGGGGGGGGGGTTAGGCTACCTTGCATAATGACTTAGCCACTCCCAGTCTCTATTCAAGCCCAAATTAATAGTATCCAATTTGCAAATGAATTCCAATTCAGCAGTTTCTCGCTGGAGTCTGGATTTGAAGTTTTTTTGCTTTAAGATAGCGACCCTCATGTCTGTGATTGCGTGACCAGAGAGATTGAAGTGTTCTCCGACTGGTTTATGAATGTTATAATTCTTAACATCTGATTTGTGTCCATTTATTCTTTTACGTAGAGACTGTCCAGTTTGACCAATGAACATGGCAGAGGGGCATTGCTGGCACATGATGGCATATATCACATTGGGGGATGTGCAGGTGAACGAGCCTCTGATAGTGTGGCTGATGTTATTAGGCCCTGTGATGGTGTTCCCTGAATAGATATGTGGGCACAGTTGGCAACGGGCTTTGTTGCAAGGATAGGTTCCTGGGTTAGTGGTTCTGTTGTGTGGTATGTGGTTGTTGGTGAGTATTCGCTTCAGGTTGGGGGGCTGTCTGTAGGCAAGGACTGGCCTTTCACCCAAGATTTGTGAGAGTGTTGGGTCATCCTTCAGGATAGGTTGTAGATCCTTAATAATGCGTTGGAGGGGTTTTAGTTGGGGGCTGAAGGTGACGGCTAGTGGCGTTCTGTTATTTTCTTTGTTAGGCCTGTCCTGTAGTAGGTGACTTCTGGGAACTCTTCTGGCTCTATCAATCTGTTTCTTCACTTCCGCAGGTGGGTATTGTAGTTGTAAGAATGCTTGATAGAGATCTTGTAGGTGTTTGTCTCTGTCTGAGGGGTTGGAGCAAATGCGGTTGTATCGCAGAGCTTGGCTGTAGACGATGGATCGTGTGGTGTGGTCAGGGTGAAAGCTGGAGGCATGTAGGTAGGAATAGCGGTCAGTAGGTTTCCGGTATAGGGTGGTGTTGATGTGACCATCGTTTATTAGCACTGTAGTGTCCAGGAAGTGGATCTCTTGTGTGGACTGGACCAGGCTGAGGTTGATGGTGGGATGGAAATTGTTGAAATCATGGTGGAATTCCTCAAGGGCTTCTTTTCCATGGGTCCAGATGATGAAGATGTCATCAATATAGCGCAAGTAAAGTAGGGGCGTTAGGGGACGAGAGCTGAGGAAGCGTTGTTCTAAATCAGCCATAAAAATGTTGGCATACTGTGGGGCCATGCGGGTACCCATAGCAGTGCCGCTGATCTGAAGGTATACATTGTCCCCAAATGTAAAATAGTTATGGGTAAGGACAAAGTCACAAAGTTCAGCCACCAGGTTAGCCGTGACATTATCGGGGATAGTGTTCTTGATGGCTTGTAGTCCATCACTACGCCACTAGCCGTCACCTTCAGCCCCCAACTAAAACCCCTCCAACGCATTATTAAGGATCTACAACCTATCCTGAAGGATGACCCAACACTCTCACAAATCTTGGGTGAAAGGCCAGTCCTTGCCTACAGACAGCCCCCCAACCTGAAGCGAATACTCACCAACAACCACATACCACACAACAGAACCACTAACCCAGGAACCTATCCTTGCAACAAAGCCCGTTGCCAACTGTGCCCACATATCTATTCAGGGAACACCATCACAGGGCCTAACAACATCAGCCACACTATCAGAGGCTCGTTCACCTGCACATCCACCAATGTGATATATGCCATCATGTGCCAGCAATGCCCCTCTGCCATGTACTTTGGTCAAACTGGACAGTCTCTACGTAAAAGAATAAATGGACACAAATCAGATGTTAAGAATTATAACATTCATAAACCAGTCGGAGAACACTTCAATCTCTCTGGTCACGCAATCACAGACATGAGGGTCGCTATCTTAAAGCAAAAAAACTTCAAATCCAGACTCCAGCGAGAAACTGCTGAATTGGAATTCATTTGCAAATTGGATACTATTAATTTGGGCTTGAATAGAGACTGGGAGTGGCTAAGTCATTATGCAAGGTAGCCTAACCCCCCCCCCCCCCAAGACGTTCTGGTTAAACTTGGATTATTGCTGTGCACATTGTAAGATGAGCTATTGCCAGCAGGAGAGTGAGTTTGTGTGTGTGGTTTTTGGAGGGGGGTGTGTGTGTGTGTGTGTGGGGGTGGCGGTGGTGAGAAAACCTGGATTAGTGCTGGAAATGACCCACCTTGATTATCATGCGCATTATAAAGAGAGGTTTCAAAGAGGGATGGGCTATTACCAGCAGGAGAGTGAGTTTGTATGTGTGTCTGTGGGGGGGGCGGGGGGAAGGGTGAGAAAACCTGGATTTGTGCTGGAAATGGCCCTCCCTTGATGATCACTTTAGATAAGCTGTTACGAGCAGGACAGTGGGGTGGGAGGAAGTTTTGTTTCATGGTCTCTGTGTGTATATAATGTCTTCTGCAGTTTCCACAATATGCTATGCATCCGATGAAGTGAGCTGTAGCTCACGAAAGCTCATGCTCAAATAAACTGGTTAGTCTCTAAGGTGCCACAAGTACTCCTTTTCTTTTTTCTTTTTACGAATACAGACTAACACGGCTGTTACTCTGAAATATGTTAAGAGGGTAGATGGATTTGTTGGTAGGTGTAGTGGTTAAAGGCTCATAAGTGCTATTTGTCACATTACTCTGCTACTTAGCACATGGCTATTATCAACACCTATGTGGCATATACCACTACAATAATAATTTAAAAGTTTTGCCAACCTCCAGGGCATATAAAATCTAATTCAAGGCACTTAAAAAAGACTCCCATTGACTTCAATGGGCTCTGGATCAAGACCTAAAGTAGTTCATTAGTTTGCTTTACATCAGCTTAAATGTGAAATATAGAGAGAGAGGCCTGAACCAAGATCCAGTATTCAAATGCTCCTTACCGTTGGGTTGGGGTTTGTATTGTGAAACCAAATCCAAATTTTGCAGTTGGACATTATCTTTATAATCTATTTCTGGTACTTACCTGGCCCTCATTCTGATAGCACTTCACAATCTTTAATTTAGACTCACAACACCCCTGTGAAGTAGGGAAGTGTTATTATCCCTAATTTGCAGATGAGGAACTAAAGTACAGAGAAACTAAGTGACTTGTTGAAGGTAACCTCGGAAGTCTATGGCAGAGCAGGGACCCCTAACTCCCTGGATGGCGTGCCCTAACAACTCAGTCATCCTGGGCATGTTCAGGAGCATGATACAGGTTTTTAATGGATAGCTATCATTTCAGTGATCATGTCCTGCTATCTAAAACTCTTTTCTTACTTCATGGAAAGAGAAATTGGTTAAAAACGTATGAAGGGTTTAACCATTTACATGTTGTGCACCTTGGTTTTTTGAACAAGCAATGCAAATGTCTATAGAAACCGGGTGGGGCAGGGAAGGGCAGGGAAGAGGATGCTTGCGTAGGTGGGGCCTTGCATAAGAGTCTATTGCAGTGATAAATCCAGTACTGCATATTGAATTCAATGTTTTATGTCTCCATTTATCTTAAGGCTTCCTGTAGCACCCATCGCTATAGTTTCTAATTGCTATACAGGTAAATTCGGTTTGTATGACAATGTGCAAAGTGAACTTCATAGAGAGTGATGATTTTCACACTTCCCAGGTCCTAGACCCTCTTCCCTTCTAGATAAACAGAGTCCTTAGTTCAGCAGTTTCAAAAAAATTTCCCATCATTGTACTCTTAAACTCAGCAAGGGAGTGCTTTGTAAGTCCCAGGCTGCCACCTAGTGAAAATGGGGTGCTAAAACTAGCTACCCATCAGTAAATGTGGGATATTAGGCTAGTGTGGATTTGTTATTCTCCCCTTCCCTTTGGTGCATGACAGTGCCCTTCTGTATACCTCAGCAGTGATGACACAGAGTATATCTCTTTAGCACAAACATGAGAACAGTTCTCTTAATATTCAACACATGCACCTGACAAGGCCAGGGGATCCCTTGAAAGCATATTCTGTTAGGAAACAAAGGAAGTTGGTGAGCGAAGTCTCATGAGTAGCAACCCTGCAGATTAAGAGCATATAGGAGAGTGCTGAGATAGTCCCAAAACACAGGAATGCCTCTATGAAGACAATGGGAAGATATTAAATAAGCCAGTATGGCTTCATTTGGGGCTGCTTCACAGTGGAAATAAGATTTAGGGCTAAAAGGGAAAGCATACATAAACCAAGAAATATAGAGAAGAAACAAGGTGTATACATAAAAGTAAACTCAGAAGCAAAAAAGCAAAATTAGATACTAACTAGAGGAATAAAAACAAGTTTATAAACATGGTAGCGGCAAGAGGAATGCTGGGCTATTGAAGGAAAGGGAAGTATTCATATAGCAAAGGGCATGCAGAAGGCTAATAGCTCAGTTTTAAGGACCAAAGAAACTGGAGACTCAGCATCAAGGAATGCTGGGAAACAGGATTATTCGGAGGCAAATACAAGAATACTTGCATATTAATTCTTTGTAGAGCTGGTCAAAGAACATCAGACTTCACAATTTTTCATCACAATTTTGACCAAATGAGAGTGCAATGAGTTTTGTGAAACGTGTCACAGAAATGTCATCTCATTTCTCAGCCAGCTAAGGAATTTGTCAAAAAGTTTCAAGATTTTGAATGTAATGGGGGGGGGATTTTATTCACATTTTCACTTGTTCTGGTCAGTTCTAATTATTTGGAATTGCAGTAGAATCTAGAGCAGGAACAGATTGCAAGGCCCCCTTGTACTAAGCAGTGTATGTACAAATTAATATCTATATACACAGATTTGCCTACAAAAAACTGTTCTGTTTCTCTCATGGCCATCAGCTGACATTGCAAACAAACCTTTTTTCCCTATCACTAGTTGGCCTGAATGAACATGTTTTGATATTTTTCCCAAGGATTTTTCTTCCCTCTTAAAGGACTTATACCGCCCAAGGATGGGCACAAATTTGTTTGTGCAAATCTTTAAGAAATACTATTTCTATCCTTATGTCAAACTGTTTGGTGAAATAAGTCCTGGATGGATTTTCACTCTATCTATTTCTATAGCACCTACCACTTTAATACGGTCTGTGTATATAAGAAAGGGTTGATATATTCTTTCCAGAAAGAACTCACCATCTTGTCTCTATTTTAGCTACTGTCCTGCCTGGGATTATTTTGGTGATTGTCTTCCAGTAGTTTCCATCAGCTTTTTACTGGGGGTTGGGGGGACCTACACAAGAAGGAGAGTCTAACCCCCACCATTTACAGATATCATTGAATTAATAACCACATCATCATACAACACAAACACCTTTAAACTCAACTACCCTGAATACAATTGCCAGTCATGCTAATATAAGGGCCTGATTCTGCAAAGACTAGTGTGCGCTTTACTTTTCACACTGTGGTCCCACTGAGCTCAATCAGAATATTCCAAATTAAGCATGTGCATAATTTATTTATTTATTACAGGATTAGGGCCTAATTAGGGTAGAAAATTATTTTCCCATTTATTGATTAGTTTTGTTTCCAGCCCTATCTGCATTTTAGGTGCCTAAATACCTTTGAAAATTTGGCCCCTCTCTGTTTGTTTTATGGAGTGTCCAGCACAAACTTGGGTATGGTACTACTACTACTAATAATAATAATTAGTAATTAATGCCCAAGAATTCACTCCTTTTTGGTATTCTTTCTTCTCCTTCTTCAGTTCTTCATGGAAGTGTCTAACTTTGCATTTCATCTTGTTAAATCTGTCATTTCCCTCAGGACATCCAGGCTTCATAATTCATCTTCCTGTTACATTAATTGATACCTTTCACAGCTATGGCAGAAAATAACATTGTGCACCCTTTCTACACAAAAATGTGCACAGTTTTTTCTGAACCACACAATGTAACTGATGGCTGCAGAGGACTCCATATAAACTATTACTTAATAGAATATTGTACTGTTTGTGTTTTTATGACAAACCAATTAAAGGCAATGTGAATATTTGTGTGAGTGTACAAAATTAGGGATGAGACAGAAAGTCTGGATCTAAATTTCGCCAAAGCCTGACCGGCTTTGGATCCAGGGCCCTGGTATGGGCTCATCTCCAGTCAAAACAAAACTAATACACAGGCAAACAGTGTCGTGTATATTAGTAGACATACTATTTAGTCTCTGTTAAGTACTGGGGAGGGGGAAGCATGATGGACTAAGAAGTATAGGCCTGGGAGGAGAAAGGGAAAGGATTGATGGATGTGAGAGGGAGAAGATTAATGTTTGGGGGAATGAGCAGACACTGAATTTTACCCAGGGATGTATCAAGAATCATCAACGAAGCGCAAAACTAGTCCATGGAGTTCTATTACCTTTAAAATTGTTATCCTCATCCTCCTTGCACACCCCACTTCCTGTTGTTTGATACCTACACTTATTGCTTCCTGGCTTCATTAAATTATAAACTCTTTGGCGCAAGAATCCTGGGTGAAATCCTGTCCCCACTGAAGTCAATGGGAGTTTTGTCACTGATTTCAATGTGGCTCAGATTTCACCCTGTCTCTTGTATGCTTGCATAGCACCTACCACAATGGAGACCTAAACCCGACTGATTTTTTAATTATTATTAATGTATTTATTTATTAATTAGTGCCTACAAGGACCAGAACCCCCTTGTGCTAGGTGCTGTACAAACACAAAAGAAATTCTCTGCCCCCAAGGAATTTACAATCTAAGTATAAGACAAGAGACAACAGATAGATACAGACAGGCAGACTTGGGAGCACAAGGAAACAATTGGTCAGCATGATAAGCAGTGATCTCTGCACAGAAGCTTGTAAGGTCTTTGGGTACTATCAAAATATAAATAATTAAGAGCTAATGTGGCAGAGGGATTTGGTTTTTTGTTTTTGTTTTTGTTTTTGTTTTTGTAATTGCCTTGTGACAATTTTGGCAGCCCATCATGGCCTACAAACCCAAATCTTTGCATCTCAAGCTTGGCTTGTGACATGTGCACTGATATTTAGCTGGGTACCATGCAGTAGCATCAGGCTTAGGACAAGGTTGCCACAATACCTTACACTATATTGTAAAATTGACAAGTCACTGAAGTGAATTTGGTATTGTCTGGAAGGATGCAGGAATGAAAGCAAGGGCCATCCCAGAGAAGAAGTAAAAATAAGGTTGATGACCAACTGAGAGATCACTTCTCTCAAGCCAAATTTTCTAGAATGCTGCTGCCTGCCACTGAATAGAGAAAAGCTATCTCGTTTCTTTGCCAGCCTGGTTAGTCCTAAATATTGTAGCCTAAAGTATCTATTTCCACTGAGGCTTGTATAGAATAGCATCTCAGCAGAAATGGGGAAGGCTCATCAGCCTCTGGAGGGAGTTAGTATTTAAGAAATCACTGTATTCTCTTAATAAAATCAGTAGAAAGGATCGTCTGAATAAAACGCTCTCTGACATGACATAATTGACCTGTCAATTAATTACTGTTTCCAGTAAGCAGCAAAAGGGAAACCAGAACACGGGCTACAGGGATGATTTAACCCAAGGTGGCTAATAAATGAACCAGGCAAAATTCCCAAAGTTAGTTTCATAGGTATCATGTAAACATTTTAGCTGTTTCATTTCAAGCAGTTTTATTGCAATTTTCGCGTAATTGCTTCATGCACATCAGAAAACTGAACAATGTGAAGTTTCTCATGCTCTTCATGTTTAAGCCATTTTCAGTCCCAAAAAATGGCCCATCTTCCAAAAACTGGCTAATGTTCACTCAAAAACAGGCTAAAAAAATTGGGTATTTTAGCAAAATCTTCTGTAGTAACAGGTTTGTTTTTGAGTTTACAATAAAACACAAAAAAATCTTGACTTTCAAGTAGTTTAGCAGCCTCATCAATATTTCACACATACCTAGCACAGCAAATTATTATGGGAAGAGTGTTGCCAATATAACGTAAAAACATTTTATAAAGGAATTAAGTACAGGATCCTGAATGTATGATTCAGCAAGTATTTAATTCTGATGCTGTGAACTTGTAAAGAATTATAATTGCTCTTACAAACTTAAAAAAAATCAGTGTAATAAAAAGTAAAATCTTATGATGGAAACATCCAAATTGAACTTTCCATTTTGGTCCTTGACTCTAACATGACCCCTGTTTGGAGAGAGGCATTTACAAAAGGGAAATGAACAGATTTAAGCCTCCTTCCGGCAAAGAGATACACAATGCTTAACTTCATACACTGATCAGTTCTATTCACTTCAATGGGACTCACTCTGTGAAGGATCAGGGCTGTATACTATGGATGAACTAGGATTTTCCAAGAAGCCGAAGGGAGTCAGGAGCTCAAATCTCATTGAAATTTTATAGGAACTAGGCACCTAATTCCGTTTGAAGGTCCAAGCCTAGACTCTCAGTCACAGGGCAGTAGATAGCTCGTGGTGCAGGATCTGATTTAAGTTTTTTTTTAAAATTGCACTTCACATTTGCCAATCCAAGGTCTTACCCCTTGCTTACTGACTGCCTTCCAAATTCCAGTTGACCTAAATCTAAGTGGCTAAAGAGTAACTTAACAATAATAACCATCCAGTTACTATTGCTGCATCCCTAATTACTTTATAAAATGTTACAGATGCTTAAATATTTAATAGATTTAACCATTCCTCCTATGGGAAAAATCTCATGAAATATGAATTATGCATGTGTATTGTTTTGCAGTAAAGTGGTTGTTGTATTTCAATCATATTACTGCATGAAGCTTCTTTACAGATCCCATAGAAAATTCTTTGTGGATTGTTTTGTTTATAGCGAAGATTCTAAATCCTGCACGTTCATTCCAATGTTCTGCTATGGGTGACAAAAATAACCAGAAAGTGATTGATCAAAACAGTTTGTTCATAACAATGATTGGGCTGAACTATATCATAACTTGTTAATGTCCATCATAAATGGATGTTGACCTTTGCCTGAAATAAAATAGATGACTGAGTCTTAGGGTTTAAAACAAATTTTATAAAGGATCTAATTTTCAAAGACAGCACAACAGTCTCTAAACATTGTATGCCATTTTATGCATGCAGATTTTTTCAGTTAGACCTCTGACTACTACATTTGCATATGTAACAGCCAGAAGCTGGTAATGGACTGGACAACAAAGGACGGATCACTCGATAACTGCCATATTCTGAAGCATCTGGCATTGGCCACTGTCAGAAGACAGGATACTGGACTAGGCGGACTATTGATTTGACCTAGTGTGGCCGTTCTTATGTCTTAAATGCCAATTCCATGCACAGAAAGGTGCACTTGGAAAATCAGTCACAATTTTAGAGACTACTTTTAAAAAAAGGCCCTAAATATCTAACAGTATTTGTCAATAGCTGAACACTGTGATGAGCACTGCTCCAGTTATGGCTGTGGCAATTCAGTTGAAGTCAATGGAGCAATGAAAACTTACACTAGCTGAGAATTTGCTTCATTAGATAAGTTAGATTCTATTAGATTTCTACATATAAATATGTGGTGATGATACTCGCAATAAATTGCAGAACCATGTGGCAAACCACCTGCATTTTTTGTGCTGCCTTGCATATCTCACATGTTTTCTGCTCACCGATCTATCTATATAATGACTACTTCCAACATTCTAAATCTCAGGTCAGCTTCAAGCATTCTTTTCTTAAAGGCTCAGATATTTACCCCAAACACATTGCCAAATTCATCCATTCCATCCTCCCCCATAACACAATTTTGCATTCAACTGCATAAACTTTGTCCAAACCCTGGGAACAGTCATGGGTAATAGAATGGCTCCCCAATATAGGCCACCTTCAAGAAGAATTCCTGAACAAATGCACCATGAAACTAATAGGATATATCAATGATAGTTTCATCCTCTGGACAGATGCTTTAAACGCCCAAAGAGATTTCCACCACAACTTCAACCACCACTTCCAGTCCATTAAACTCTCTCTGGAACACTCACACACAAACATCAACTTCTTAGACACCAGAAGCAGCTTCAACAATGGAACCCTACAGACAACCACATATAAGAAACCCACAGGTCACCATACCTACCTTCATAGATCCAGTAACCATCCCAAATACACCAAGAAATCTGTTATCTACAGCCAGGCTCTCGGGGCTTGTCTTCACTACTGCACTACATGGGCACCACTGCAGCGCGTCTGGTAAAGACGCATTATGTCGAAGGGATAGTGCTCTCCCATCGAAGTAATTACTCCACCATAATGAGAGGCGGAAGCTATGTCAGCGGAACAGCATCTCCCATCATCATAGCGTGGTGTAGACACCACTTTAAGTCGATGTAAGTTATGTTGCTCAGGGGGGAGGGATTTTTTTACACCCCTGAGCAATGTAACTTACCTTGACTTAAAAGATAGTATATACAAGCCCTCAGATACCACAGAATATGCTCTGAGGAGAAAGTCTGGGATATACACCTTAACACACTTAAAACCAGTGGTGCTGGAACAATTTTTATAGTGAGGATGCTGAAAGCGGAAACCATGTATTTGGGTTGTTATTACTACTTCAAGCCAGAGGTACAGCAGCACCCCCAGTACCACTAGTTCCAGCACCTATGCTTAAAATCGCCTTCACCAAACAAGGATACTCCACCAGAGAAGTAGATCGTGTAATAGAACATGCCATCCAAATACCCTGAGAGAATCTGCTTCAATACAGAAATAAAGCCCCTCCAACAGCACACTCCTAGTTGTCACCTGCCACCCCACACTGGAACCCATATGGGGTATAATCAAATAACTACAACCTATAGTTGATGGGGACCCCATCCAGAAAGAAGGCCCCCCTTCTGGCCTTCAAACAACCCACCAACCACTCCAAGTTCATCAACAGAAGCAAGCTCCCCACAGACCAGGGGGCACTAACACAAAGCAAAACCAGACCCTGCCAGAACAACAGCTGCAAAACCTGAAGACGTATCTCCACTGCTACAATGAACAACACCCCCCACAACACACCTTTCAAGATCCATGGATCCTACACATGCCTATCACAGCCTGTGGTGTACCTCAACCAGTGCACTAAATGCCCCAACAACAACTATGTGGGTGAAATCAGACAATCATACGCTCTCAGATGAACTCACACAGGAAAATTATAAAAGACCAAAATGCCCTATCACCTATGGGTGAACACTTCTCACAAAGTGATCCCTCTATACCTGACCTATCAGTCCTCATCCTCAAAGGAAACCTGCACAATACTTTCAAAAGATGGGCCTGAGAGCTTAAATTCACAACTCTGCTAGACACCAAAAATCATGGACTGAACACAGACACTGGATTTATGGCCTATTACAACAGCCTATAATAACCCACTAACCCCCTTTTTTGTCCTATGACTGCAGAGGTATTTACGGGTCACTCTATCTTGAATGGTCCCTTACAATATGTGCAAACTATTTATGCTAAACAGTCTCATCCACCTTGCATTTTGCTGTGAGGCTGAGTTTTCCCCTCCCAGACCTGAAGAAGAGCTCTGTGTAAGCTCAAAAGCTTGTCTCTCTCACCAACAGAAATTGGTCCAGTAAAAGATATTACTTCACCCACCTTGTTTCTCTAACCAGAATACAGTAATTTAAAAAATAATAATATTCTTTGCATTTCCCTGCACCTGCCATTTCTGTTTAATATCAGCAAACATACTTTTCATGGGTTACCTTCCCTTAGATGAAATCAGTCTTTTGTAACTGTATGCGGTGGTAATCATTTTCTACATCTACAGAGAATATAGTTTGACATTGCTTATATTATGTATTTTCTTCAATTCTGAGTTATATGAATAATTTATTTTTTATTTAATTTTCAAGTCTTTGTGTGTTTTATGCACAGTTTCTAAATATATTACAGCCTTGGTATAAATGTAATCTATGATACCATAGCAATAACAGAGAATTCACTTTTCTATTTAATCTTTTCCTTTAGAAAAAGACCAAAATGCCAAATACCACATTGTGCAGTTATGGACATTTTGGGTGACATCCTCATCACCACTTCAACCCCTTTACTCTGTGTAACAGCCATCTAAAAGCCCTAAATCTGGCCAGAGAAGGATTACCATGGTGCAGGCATGGTGGAAGTCAGCCAGAAAGCTGACTGATGAAGACCCCTTTATAAGTCTAGCTATAGGAAGCATGCTGGGATGGAGCTGAGGACAGAAAGGGGATTGTAGGGGCAAGCCTGCAGCATGCAACACTGCAGGGGTTCCAAGAATTGCTCTGGCCCATAAGGAAAGCCCAACGAGGCTGCCATAATTTAGACAGGTCTCCAAGGCTGTCTAAATTTTGCCAGATACTTCTCCAGACTAGAATTGGGGGAATGGGAGAGAGGCAAAGCCCCCATTTATCCTGTTCTTTGGGTTTTTTGCTGCACCTTTAAGCCTCCACTTATTCTGGTCTTTGTGTTCTGTGCTGTATCTCTATGAGGCACAACACAGAATCTCACTGGTACAGAAATTAATTTCTATGGAAGAAACATTGGACCATTTACTTTAAATGCATAGAGTACATCACCACAAGTAAATACCATTTGAATTTACCAGTGGCTTGAATGGGGTCTCTGTGACCGAACCCGTCACCACACTATGTGGAGCTATAAAACAAATGAAACCAATGGCGAAGATCTTATGGACTGGATATCTACACAAGACTTACAACTAATCTACGAACTAAAACAACAATCAACATTCCATTCAAGCCACTGGCAACATGGATACAATCCAGACCTAACATTCGTGTCTAAAGACCAAAGAGGTAACACACTCATCGTAACTCGTGAAGTACTGTTGGCATTTCCGAACAGCCACCACAGGCCTATAACGATCTACGTAGGCATTGAATTCCTGTGTTCTTTCTGAAACCGGTACCACAATGGAATTTTGCTAAAGCTGATTGGGATGCCTACAAACAGACTATTGAGAAAACTGTTGCAAGAATTCCAGCAAGACCGGAATGCTATCAACAGTTCACAGGGCTCCTGAAAGTAGCAGGAAAGAAGAACATTCCCCGAGACTTCCGGAAATAGTACACCCCCTGCTCAATGAGAGAGACGCAGGAGTTGCTCCGGAAATGCGGTCAGACCAGAAGCTCTCATACTGCAAAAGCCCTGCTACACTACCTTGACACAGTAAGACTCCAGCGCTGGCTTGACTGCGTGCAAAACCTTGATTTTACGCATTCAAGTAGTCAAGCCTGGACACTCCTGCAACGTCTTGGGGCTGCTAATCCCACAGAGTACCAAAAATCTGGCCAAACTCAATAGCCTCCAAACTGGTGGAGAACACAAAAGGACCACTTGATAAGCACACAAGAAGAGAAGTATATCAAAAACTCTACCAAACACTTGCATCAGTCCCCCGAGGAGAACCTCAATGCTGACAGTGGAAAGAAGTAAAAAAAGGATTTCCTGTGATGAAAAAAGGGAAGGCTGCAGGCTCTGATGGTATTCCGCCAGAATTCCTCCACCATCTTGGCCCCAAAGGACTCCAATGGCTCACAACATTGTACTGTGCTACCTTAAGGACAGTACGGATCCCTGAAATATGGTGTGAGGCAATGGTAATTGCCATTCCAAAGCCTGGGAAACCCCCTGATGAAGCGGGAAGCTAAAGGCCAATTTCTCTACTATGACAGGTTTCAGAGTAACAGCCATGTTAGTCTGTATTCGCAAAAAGAAAAGGAGTACTTGTGGCACCTTAGAGACTAACCAATTTATTTGAGCATAAACTTTCGTGAGCTACAGCTCACTTCATCGGATGCATACTGTGGAAAGTGTAGAAGATCTTTTTATACACACAAAGCATGAAAAAATAAGATCTTCTACACTTTCCACAGTATGCATCCGATGAAGTGAGCTGTAGCTCACAAAAGCTTATGCTCAAATAAATTGGTTAGTCTCTAAGGTGCCATAAGTACTCCTTTTCTTTTCTCTACTATGTACAACCTATAAACTTCTTGAACATATCATCCTCAAAAGAATATGCCCTTTTACTGAGCCAATTATCCCTGCAGAACAGGCAGGCTTCTGGCCAAAACGTAGTTGTTGTGACCAAGTTCTGGCACTCACAACTCACATTAAAGCTAGCTATCAAAAAAATCTAAAGACTGGTGCAGTATTTGTTGACCTGTTATCTGCATATGATACTGTATGGATTAAGGGCCTGATGCTGAAACTTGGTAAAATTATACCTTGCTACCAAACACTTCACCCACTGTAGACTATGCTGAGTAACAGACGCCTACCAGTGTACCTGGATAATAAGACCAGCTGACCCTGTATCATAAATAATGGGCTACCACAAGGCTTTGTACACGCACCAACCCTTTTTAATATTTACATAAGTGACTTGCCTCCAACTAAATCACGAAAATTTGGATATGCAGGTGGTCTTGCCATGACAATCCAAGCATCAAACCTCCATGACATTGAGAAAGCATTAACTGAGGACCTCCAAAATATGGAACAATATTTCTGGAAATGGAGGCTCAAATCCTGGAAAAACAATAGTAAGTGCATTTCATCTTGATAATAGGAGTGCCAAAAATGCACATTTTTACCACAGAAAGCTACTTTCAGTGTAACACAATTACACTCCAACATATCTTGGAGTGAAACTCGACCGCACCCTCTCCTTGCATGATCATTTTGAGAAGGTACCTGCACCGATAAAAACGAGAGCCAACATAATCCAGAAACTAGCAGGTACACCTGGGGTGTATCAGCATCAGTGCATCTGAAACCACACTTGTATATTCAGTAGCTGAATATTGTGCACTGGTGTGGAGCAGATGCAGCCACACACAACTTGTGGATACCCAGCTGAATACAGTGATGCGGTGCATCATGGGAACCCTTAAGTCGACCCTAACACCATGGCTATCTAACATTGCTCCCCCACCGATAAACTGAACTGCTGCAACGTTCTGCGAAGCTCAGCGAATCCAGAGAAACAGATGCCTTCCTATTCACCAAGACCTTGACAATGCCTCCCCACCCTCCCTCCCCAGGAACGTCTTAAGTCCTGTAAGCCTTTCCAGGAACATTCGTTTAGCCTCATGCAATCAGGCTATGATCAGAAGGAGGCTTGGGAAACAGATTGGGCTAAACAAGACTTAAAAAATAAGCACCTTGTGCCAGATCCCACGCAGAAGGTTCCTGGGTTTGACCTTCCACGGTCATCCTGGTCAACTCTGAACCGAATTCGAACCAACCGTGGTAGATGCGGATATCTAATGAACACATGGAAAATCAAGGACTCCCCGGTGTGTGAGTGTGGTTCCCCACGACAGACCATCGACTGTATCACTACCTACTGCCCAATTTATAAATATGAAGGAGGCATCACGGCAATAAATTCTGCGACTCCTGATGTAGGCATCTGGCTCGATCAACTTGAGGTGAAATTGTAGTTGCTGCTCTACACCAGCCGCATGAAAGAAGAAGAATAGGTTAGTCACACATGTATTACATATTTTTGAAGGCGAATTCACTCCAATATAAAGAGCCTGGACAAGGTCCTCTACCTCACCATGCTCCTACTGAAATCATTTTTCAGAGTAGAACTGCACTTTGAAGTTTCGACCCCGACTTTGCAAAGTTTGCCCAAGGTTGTTAATACCAGTTTAGCGTCACCAGTGTTAGCAATATTCATATACCTATAACATTATCTATTATAATTATATAATATTATAAATAATATATAATAATTTCCTCTAAACCCCATGTTTTACACATGATTGGAGCAAAGCAAAGTCTCACTTTACTCCATTCACCTTATTTGCCCCCTGATGTGAGAATGCTCTCATGCTGTGAAAAGCAGGCACGGAAATGTATCTCCTCAGCTGAAGATGGAGAGGCGATCAATAGAGTCCATCTGTTTGGCGAGCCACCAGTTTGATGTGCTCACAGTTTTAAAGTGCAGTTGCCAGCGATTGGGACTTCAGGCACATGTTTTCTCCAGTTATATAATATATTCCGTCCCCTCTTTCCCCCTGTCAGTGATCAAATGAAGGTTCTGTGCATTTTGGAGAATGGGCTGAACTCAGTTAGGTAATGAAAGCAATCTTGGTGGAGGCACTTGGAGTATTCTCATTGATGCTATAAATTTTAGAAATAAGGATCTTTTATCATAACTAGAACCACGATTCCTGATAAAGGACATGGTAAGCTTATTAGTCACACACAGCACGTTGGGCTGTGATCCATTAGAATTCTCTCATGCAAAGCAGAGTTAGGTTGGATGGGTGACCTCCAAGGAATTTGCATGCATGCAGGAGGTGGTGATAGTGATTGAGACATTGACTGGGAGGAGAGAATGCCACCTACTCAATGTGGTGCTAGGAGTCATTGTGCTGCCGGAGGTGCCATCTTTCAAGTGAAAATAAAACTCAGATCTTGACCATTTGTGGTCATTAGCAATTCCATGATAATTTTATTAATATCAGGGATGTTAACCTAAGTGTCCTACACACAGAATAGCTTGGGTAAATACAATTTACCTACATAAATTCCCTTTTGTGTTTCAACTGGGTACAGTATTCCTTTCTTCCTTTTTTCAAGAAGTTGGGTAATATTGCTGAATGTTGTAAAAAAAACTTCTGTATTCCATCTAGAAATGGTTGCATTTAGTGGTACAGAATGTGAAAAGATTTCTAACTATCCATTGCCTGTCTCATTGGGATATTGTGAGGATATTATTAATTAATGTTTCTGAAACTGTTTTGAGATCCTTGGAGGACAGACACTGCAGATATTAGTTGTACAGCTTGTACGTTTTATTGTATTTCTCTAGACCTGGTAGGAAAAAAATCATTGACAATTTGAAAATTTTGACCATATCTACATTTTAAAACAGTCGGGCTTGTTGAAATTCAAACTTACCATAAATTTTCATTAAAATTTCAACCAAAAAAAGGGGGCCATAAAAGGTTTGAGTTTTCCCCTGTTTTTTGACCAGTTCTAATAAACAGAAATATACTAAATCAGAATGTAACTAGAACATCATACTGAACTGTTTGACATTAGGTTGGTGACTACGTATGACTATTGAGACCTCTGACTACTAATTTAGAGACATATACCTTTTCTAATATTAACCTTCCCCTCCCAACCCTGCCCACCTTAATCTGTTTGTTCATATGTTCTGTAAATCCTAAACTGTGACCTTTCTGGGGCATGGACACATAAGAATGTGTTTATAAACTTCCAGAGCCACCTCTCCCACGATGTGTAGTAAAATGGCTACTTTTATATCTGCTCTTGAGGCTTTCATATAGATGTGAAAGTGTTATTCCCATCTCTTCCCATTCTTATCAAGATTACCAAGGAAAAATATGGAGATGGCTTGCAACCTTTTATGTTCAGTTTGGTGTTTTTGAGGGGGGGATGGGTAAAAGTATTTTCTAGTTTACACTGCTTTACTTTTGGTTTCACTTTTGTGTACTCACTGTATTCTAATATTCTGTACCTTCCATTTGGTTCCTGCTGGTCTGTGGATTGCTGTTTCTTGTCTGTGTGCCCCATTTACTGATGCAATGTGTGAGTTTTGTGATTCACAGAAGCAGCCACTTCTTTCTTTTATGCGGAATGTGGCCACTCCTGACACCATGTCATGCTTTCTAGCATGGTCAAGCAGCCAAGAGTATCTTCTTGTGAATATGCTGCAGCCTCTGTACTCCAAGAACTCAGAGTGGAACCAGGGATATAATGTTTAAACCACAACTCTCTATTAAATACATAACCAGATGGCACTCTGAGCAAGCAGACCCTCAATGTGCCTGCATCTATCATGTCAGAGACCCCTCATAATGGGAAGCTCTCTGGTGATTACACATGACTAATTTTAAGGAGATGGTACTGCAGTACACTACACTCCTCTTACAATATTTGTATCTGCTTTCTCTCCCCTATACAAGTACTCTCTGGATTCCTTATCTTGATAAAATCAAATCCTTCTCTAGACTCCACCTGCCAGTCCATCTACTGTCCTAAATTTCTTCCTCTCTGTCTCCAGAATCCTTTCATTTGCTGTCTGTCCCTGACAGCTTGACTGAGGCCTGATCTGCATGCACAGTTGTATGGATAAAAAGTGTAATTTTTTAAATAGAAATTAACTTAAAATTGTTGCAACTTTGTATGTGAATTCTTTCATATTGGTTTAAACATGATTTATATGGGTTTTGCTTGTGCCGGTCCACACACAAAAATTTAACCCGTTTAATTAAACAGATTTAAATTAAACTGCTGCTGCTGTATATAGCTAAACTGTTACTCACTACTAAATTTCCCCTTGATCACCTCCAACCTGGCTTCTTTCACATCATCATATTCCAATCAGTGGCATATCATCTATATGCGGTCATGCATTGTGTGCCCTGCATACCTGACTGGCTGCGCATTGTTTAACTGGCAGCCCGTGGGCTGAGTCCAGCCTGTGGGATGATTCCATCTGGCCCCCAAGGAGGAGTGGCACACTGTGACTTCACACGCGCTGTATGTAGGCCTACCATCCCTCCAAGATTGTCCTGGAGTCTCCAGGAATTATAGACTAAACCTTAATGAAAGATTATGTCATGTGATGAAACCTCCAGGTATACGTCCAACCAAAACTGGCAACCCTAACTGTATCTGCAAGGTCACACTGCATGGAGGATGCCATTTTGGACTGCCTAAGGCATGTGAGTTGTGGTGTGCCTTACTAAAACTGTCATGGCACACCACTGATTCCAGTTCTTTATCTTCTTATTGAAGGCACTGCTCCTCCTTCCCCCCACCCCCAACCATTTACATCTCTGCCATCATTTCCTCCTACACTCATCCCAATCCTCTCTTTATTTTCCCCATGCACACTTTCACTCCTCCTTTCAGCATCACACTTGTTGTCCATCATATTACCTGCTCCTCCTTCTAACCACTCTTTCAAACCCACATGAAGCATTGGTATCCTCCACAATGATGTTTCCGCACTCATTCCTACCTGAAGCCTGCAAGCTGCTCAGGGCCACTGCCACCAAAAGTCACTTATTGCAGGAAGCTGCTCCTCGTTGTAACAGCTGGTTCAGTATTCAAGCAAAAAGAGAGAGCCAAGATATTGCAACATTCAGATTTTATTCCTTTCTCCACATATGCTGTCCTCTCTCATCAAGCACTTCCTGAAAATAGAGTTATCTAAGTTCCTAGATGTTACTCTATACATAAGCTTACTGTCATACTATAAAGCCCCTTTTGGGAAGCTATGTGTCATAACATCCCTTTTGCCATTTTTGAGATAGTCTAATTAAACACAAATACTGTCATGTTCCTGTATCTGACATGGACTGGCTACAGCGATTCCTTCTTAGCGAGACATATAGCAAATGTGTTCATCGTAAAATCCGTTAATGCTCTGCCAGGTATGGCTGATGTTAGTTTTAAATAAGGTAATTTACACACAGTGTCACCTAGTGGCTGAACAGTATAGTAAAGTTTAGCATTCCATTACATCTCCCCCTTTAAGTTCTACATTCCTACCATTTATAATATTTGCTCTATCACATTGTCTTTGAAGTTCAGTACATATCAGTCTGTTAAGTTTCTCTGAATTGTACTGGTTTCTAATTATGCAATGAACACATAAAAACTTAGTCATCTGGCTGTCCATTAGCTGCAACAACTTGCTGCGGTTGGTCTAGAGTCCTTGAATAGTCATTGTTTTGTTCTTCATCCACCATCTGGAAACTCATGGTGATCAGCGGAGGTCCTGGATGATTGGAAAAAGGCAAATAAAGTGCCATCTTTAAAAAAGGCAAGAAGGAGAATCTGGGGAACTACACACCAGTCAGTCTCACCTCAGTCCCCAGAAAAATCATGGAGTAGGTTCTCAAGGAATCCATTTTGAAGCACTTGGAGGAGAGGAAGGTGATCAGGAACAGTCAACATGGATTCACCAAGGGCAAGTCATGCCTGACCAACCTGATTGCCTTCTATGATGAGATAACTGGCTCTGTGGATATGGGGAAAGTGGTGGATGTGATATATCTTGACTTTAGCAAAGCCTTTGATACGGTCTCCTACAGTATTCTTGCCAGCAAGTTAAAAAGGATGGATTGGATGAATGGACTATAAGGTGAATAGAAAGTTGGCTAGATCATCGGGCTCCACAAGTAGCGATCAACAGCTCGGTCTAGTTGGGAGCCAGTATCAAGCGGAGTGCTCTAGGGGTCGGTCCTGAGGCCAGTTTTGTTCAACCTCTTCATTAATGATCTGGATGATGGGATGGATTGCGCCCTCAGCAAGTTAGCGGGTGACACTAAGCTGGGCGGAGAGGTAGAGACACTGGAGAGTAGGGATAGGATCCAGAGTGGCCTAGACAAATTAGAGGATTGGGCCAAAAGAAATCTGATGAGGTTCAACAAGGACAAGTGCAGTCCTACACTTAGGACGGAAGAATCCCATGCACTGCTACAGGCTGGGGACTGACTGGCTAAGCAGCAGTTTTGCAGAAAAGGACCTGGGGACTACAGTGGACGAGAAGCTGGATATGAGTCAACAGTGTGCCCTTGTTGCCAAGAAGGCTAATGACATATTGGGCTGCATTAGTAGAAGCATTGCCAGCAGATTGAGGGAAGTGATTATTCTCCTCTATTCGGCACTGGTGAGGCCACATCTGGAGTATTCCACCCAGTTTTGGGGCCCCCACTACAGAAAGGTTGTGGACAAATTGGAGAGAGTCCAGCAGAGGGCAATGAAAATGATTAGGGGGCTGGGACATGACTTAATGAGGAGAGGCTGAGGGAACTGGGCTTATTTAGTCTGCAGAATAGAAGAGTGAGGGGGAATTTGATAGCAGCCTTCAACTACCTGAAGGGAGGTTCCAAAGAGGATGGAGCTAGGCTGTTCTCAGTGGTGGCAGATGACAGAACACGGAGCAATAGTCTCAAGTTGCAGTACCGGAGGTCTAGGTTGGATATTAGGAAAAACTATTTCACTAGGAGGGTGATGAAGCACTGGACTGGGTTACCTATGGAGGTGGTGGAATCTCCATCCTTAGAGGTACTTAAGGCCTGGCTTCACAAAGCCCTGGCTGGGATGATTTAGTGGGGTTGGTCCTCCTTTGAGCAGGGGGTTGGACTAGATGATCTCCTGAGGTCTCTTCCAACCCTGATCTTCTATGATTCTGTGATCTGTAGAGTTTTCTCTGTTGATTGTTCTTTCTGAGGAACAAATTGTACACGTTGACTGTTTCTGTTGAACTCTCAATTGTCAGTCTCAATCACATATGATCTGGGTGCTGAATTCCTTTTTCTTTATGGCAGCTGGAGTTGTCCATTGTTTTTCTCCTTCCAAATTCACACGAATACAGCCATCAGGTTCCAGACCCAAGAGTTCTTTAACTGAGTGACATCTGTTGTAAAAGTGTTCATAAGCTCTTTTAGCCTTTTTATCCCATTTGGCTACTTTCTTCATTTCTATCCACTTCAGAGAGAGATTCTTTTCCATAGTTGAAACAATAGTTCTGAGTTGTCTTCCCAGTTGTGCTGGGCTGTAGCTATATCCAGTAGCTGCTATTGGTGTTGATCTGCAACTCAAAAGAGCAAAGAATGGATTTTCTTGGCTATCTGTACAGCTTTCTTAGCCTTTCCATTCACTTGTGAGTAATGTGAGCTCTTAGTAATATGATCAAAATCATATTTAGTTCAGAATTACTTAAATTCTGCTGGTGTGAATTGTGGCCTGTAGTTTGTCACTAGTTGTTTTGGAATACCAAAGTGACCAAAAGTGCACTTCAGTTTCTCAATAACGTGACATGTTATGTCTTTAAAGTACATTGGTTCAGTATACCTGGAAAAATAATCCACAATGACCAGGAAATGATGTCCTCTGAATTTGTATAAATCTGCAGCTAGTCTCTTTCCAAGTTCTCTCTGGTAGAGGTATTGTTATTAAAGGTTCTTTGTGTTGTGTTGGTCTATTAGTTCTGCAATGTTCACATGTGGATACTGTTCTTTATGGCTTTGCTGATGCCCAGCCACCACACTGAGCATTTGGCCTGTTCACAGCATTTAGTTAATCCTTGATGTCCTTCATGGATATAGTTTCGGATTTCTCCTTTTATTTTGTTTGGAATTAAGATGCAACTGCCTTTAATCATGAGTCCATTTCACTTGTTTAATTGTCCATGCACTGCAAAGTAATTTCTCGTCACTTCCTTAGTGTCCTTTAGATACTTGGGCCAGCCAGCCCTAATGTAATTTAGAACCTCTTGAAGTTGCATATCTGTTAAGCTTGCAGTCCACACAGATATCTGTAAAAGTTCTTGCATGCCTATAGGCTTGCCAGGCACTCCTTTTCAATTGATGTGTATCGTTTTTCTCCTTCTGTGAGTGTGCAAGAGCAAAATGCAACTGGCTTCTGCTCAGATCCATGATGTTGGAACAATATACCACCTAGGCAATAGCTGCTTGCATCTGAACTGAACCATGTGGGGTTGCTCACATCATAGTACCTGAGAACTGGAGCTGTTGAGATCATTTCTTTTGCCTTTTTGAAGGCAATTTCTTGATTTGACCCTTATAGCCAAGATGTATTGGACCTTAACAATTCATTCAGTAGTTTTGTAGAAAAGTCTTGTAGGTATTGACTAAGTTAATTTACCATTCCCAGTAAGTGTCTCAGTTCTGATACATAAGCTTATGCATTCAATCCTCTAAGTATTTTTAGTTTTCTCCACGCTAGGACTGATTCCATCTTTGTCTATTGCCTGTTCCAAAAATTCAGTTTGGAGTAGACAGAAAATGCATTTTTCCTTGTTCTGTCAGTCCAGACTGACTGATTAGGCTAAGGGCTTCATTGAGGTTTTGTTCTGTTCTTCTGTTGAAGATCCATATATCATAATATCGTCCAGGAAAATTACAACTCCATTTGTGTTTGTTAACAATTCTTCCATCTTTCTTTGGAAAACTTCAAGGTCACTGGTAATCCCAAAAGGTAATATTTGAAAGCAAAATCTCCCAAAGGGTGTGATAAGTGTTGTCAGTTTAGCACTTTCTTTGGCTAAAGGAATTTGTCAGAATCTGCTTGAGGCTTCCAGCATGGAGAATAATGTATCTTCTTTCACTTTGGGGAGGCTGTCATTCAGTGTTGGGAGGATAGATTTTTCTCTCACAACTGCTTCACTAAGTCTTTTAAGATCCACACAGATTCATATTTTACCATTTTTCTTTATAGCAGATACCACTGGGGCACACCCTGCTGTTGGCTCCGAGATTTTCTTGAGTATGCCAAGCCATTCCATTTTCTTTGACTCAGTGTCCACTTTATGAAGTAAGGGGATAGGAATCCTGTGAGGTATATTTACACTATCTGGCGTAGATTGTCTTTTGAGGTTATTTGTACAGGATCTCCTTTCAAAAATCCAGTATCACCACATACTGCATTTCAGGATGGGTTAGTTGGTCACCAGCTCCTTGCAGTGTGTGATGGCTGTAATTTACATTGTTCTAGTGGTATTCTGATCATGCTGTTATCTAATTTTAATTTGGCTTTGCTTGGTTGCAATTTCATTTTCTTCTCTTGAATAACGCCAAGGAATTCTTTGTAGCCTAGCACATTTAGTGAAGCCCCACTGTCCATCTGACAATTAATTTCATGTTTGTTTATATGCTGCTGTCTTGTGTTTGCAGCTAGTGCTAGTCTGAAATTTACAAATGATTTATTTTTGCTATTTCACTTCATTAATGTTATATAAGTGAAAAATCTCATCCTCTCAGTCACTGTTTGCTTCCTCACCATAGTTCCCTTTTTTCTTATCTGCCAACTTTAACATAAGAATTTCTCTTGCCACAATTATTGCATATGACCTATATTGCAGGGCCTTTTCCATTATGTTTTTCTCCACAGTACCAACATGTCTTCTTTGCAGTTTGTTTAGCTCCTCTGCTTTGTGTTTGTGCATTTGCTTTTGCACAAATTTTGTGTATTTCCCCTTATAGTTTCATGTTTTCCTTGTGTTATTTAGTGAATTATCTCTGAGTCTGCTCCGCTTATGCTCTGTGTTTGGATGTGAGCTTGTTCACTAGTTTTGTGCATGTCTATAGCTCTTGGTGAGCATTCTGATTTGAACTCCTTCGTCTTTTATCCCTATTACTGATCTATTTCAAATTAGTTCATCGTTTAAGATCAAATCGCAAGTCAGCCATTTTGTGCAGTATGGCAATACATTGTTTCTTCAGATTCTTCATTACACTTCTGCATATTTTTCGTGGATTGAAAATGCTTTTAGAATGATTCTAGAATTTTTACATGGGTCTTCCCAGTCTGCTGCTGACATAACTAGATGCTGTCGAAACATGTGGCAGCCTTTGCAGCTAATAGGGTTGTTGTGCTTATTTTGTTTTTATCCAGTCCCATTGTATTTCATAGTTTTCACATTGTGATCTAATGAATATCAGATTTCTGAACACATCCCCTTTCATACCCACCTACTTGGGGACAAGAATTAGGAATTTGTTTTGTTTGCATTTTTTTGGAGGGGGTTTGATGTTGGACATGCAATATTCTTAAATTCTGACTCCCTGTGACTGTAGGGTTTACTCACTTCTAACATTCAATATTCACAAAAAGAGAGAGCCAAGACAGTGCAATATTCATACTTTATTCCTTCCTCCACATATGCTGTCGTCTCTCATCACACACTTCCTGAAAGCAGAGTTCTGTAAGTTCCTAAAAATTTCCCTATGCATAATCATATTGTCATACTATAATGTTCCTGATGAGGCTCTATCTATCGTAACGGCAGTTGTACGTGCAAGCTGAGGCTAATTATGTGTTCCTCAGCTCCATGCATATGACTAAATACACAGCCAATTTAGTCTGTGTGACAACTAAGGGTTGTCTGCACCGGAGCTGGAAAGTGGAATTTCCAGCTCAAATAGACATACCCATGCCAGCTCTGATTGAGTTAGCATGCTAAAGATAGAGATGTAGCTGTGGCAGCATGAGCATGAGGATGGGCTAGCCATCTGAGTACATGTCTAGGGTCTCAGATGCAATTGCACTCGGGGTGGCTAGCCACATTCCGCCACTCGTGCTGCTGCGGCTACACCTCTATTTTTAGCACATTAGCTTGATCAGGGCTAGCACAGGTATGTCTAACGGAGCTTGAAATTACACCTCTAGCTCCAGTGTAGACATAGCCTAAGGGGAAAAGCTTACATAGAAGTCTTTCCCTGCAGCACCCTCTTGTAGGTCCTCCTATGGAAGGATATAGTCAGACCCTGTATTATCTAATCATTTTCCCACTGCCAAAGTTGGGGTTTGATCCTATAAATTTATTGAATGCCCCTGCCCCCATTGACTTAAATGAGATATGTGGGTGCTCAGCACCTCAGAAGGGGCACTTAGAATCAGCCCCTATGGCATGTACATACTCAAAAATAAATACAATTTACTGCCCAGTTTCAAAGTTTGGTAAATTATTATCATTATTATTATTAATTGGTCTTTAAGGGGAGAAAAGTTCAACAATCATCTTTAACCTAGGGAAACAGTATATTTTCACCTTCAGATAATGTTAAAATATCACATGTTCAAATATTAAATTATCAAATTTTCCTCAAACTTAAAAAAATCTTTCATCTGAGACTAATTTTTTCCAGAAAGTTCTGAGCAAACAAAACATGAGGTTATAATTTTAAAGTATTTTGCAACCTTAACTACCAAGTATTGTTTGCTACCAAACAAACATTATGGTTTTTATTTGTGTGCATCTGCTTGGTGCCTTTTCAAATCCCATGAGGTATGTTTCACTGGTTGGCCTTTATTTGCTATAATTTTAACTGCAGTTCTGTTTGCATTTTTTTTTTTAATACCATTTAAAGGAGGGGATTATTTCTGCATATGTAGAGGAATGGGGAACTCTCAACTAAAGACTGGGAAGGATGCAACCCAGCTAATTTAGGGGTAAATTCTGCTGCCCTTACTCCCTGTGACATCAGTGGGACTAATCAGAGTAAGGTCCCATTCACCATGCATAAGGATAGCGGAAATCTTGCCCTTAATTTGCGTATAACCTGCCAGAAAGACACATTCAAACTCGCTTATCTCCAGAGGTGATGAGTTTATGCTGGATCATCTGTTCCTCTAAGATATATTGTGCAAGTGGGATTTTTGAAGGTTTTGGTGTTGATCTAACTCTGCTCCCACTGAAGTCAGTCAGTCAGCAGAGTTAGGCCAAGCACATGAAGGACTTTTGAAAATCCCACTCTACGTAAATTCAGGTTAATATAAATCCTAGGGATGAGGAAACTAGTTCAGAGAAGATTAATTTTATCCGAGTCTTAATTTGAAACTTGAACCAAACTAACTGAACACTTTTTTAAAGTTTGAAAAAGTTTAGATACATTTTTTTTCTCACCTCCACACTTGCTTAATTTTTGAGGAAGACCAAAAGTAAAGACAAAGAATATTGCAGAGGAAGACTCAAAGCAGGAGGGTTGTGAGATCTTGAAAACATCCCTCATTTTTTCCTCTCTAAGTAGTACTGATACAATCATATGCCTTTAAGGCCAAGTTCTGCTCGTATAGACTGATCCTGCACCACTGAGGTGAGAGAGTTTTGCCATTGATTTAAAAGGAAACAGGTTCTGGCCCTTAGTTACAGATCTACAACCATATAAGAAGAAAATGTTGCCCTGAAATCTATAATCTTATAATGACTGGTTCTGGAGGCTTGCTGGTGAGATGGCTTCAGGTTATTCAGGGTCTTCTGTTATTTCTCTGATGTGGAATCCTACCAGCAAAAGTTAATCACTCAGCAGTAGGTACTCATAGAGATTCAGTTCCTGTTTTCTTGAGTTTCATTCTGAACCAATGCCATCAGAGAACCAGGGAACTGCTCAGATACCCACTGTAGTCAATGGAAAGCCACCTACTGATTTTAATGGTCTCTGGATCTGGGTTCATTCTTCAGTTCAATTCTGTATTAAATTATTTTCAGAACTGATTAGTGAACACCACACCTTAATACATACCAGCTCTGTTTACCAATATATGCGCTGCCTTAAAATGAAAAGTTCTTCCATCATCAGCTGCTAATTAACTGACCATGAAGTTTTCACTCAAAATACACACAAAATTTATCTTACTTTTTGGTAGCATGCAGCTAGCAGCAAGCATAATAAAAAATTATTTCTCTCTGTCCCAGAAAACAGCCCATAGAAGCAGAAAGATTTTGCAGAATGGAGAAGGCAGGAGACTATAATGAATGCTTTCAGGACTGCATTCTTTGTTTTTCTAATTTGACTAATGGAGCATTTGGACACAAATACTTGGGATGAAAGAAGCTGTGTGTAATGAGACATCTGTCTAGCCTGAGAAAAGAGACTGGCTCTCAGATATCATATTGTTTGCTTGACTTTTTTAAGTAGCTGGGTTTCATTCACACAATATATATGTTTTTTTATGTTGGATCTAGTCATAGGGAGGAAAAGAAAGTGGTGTCTCTCCCTCAATTGTGCATCTGAGGGGAAAGAGGAGGGATGACCTTTCTAAAATCATTCAGTGTGAACACAGGGGTTACACTAGATGACCCTTGCAATCCCTTCTAATCCTATGGTTCTATGAAGTTGTCAGCTCATATTGTTTTCCATTTGGAATGTAACAAGGCTAGTCCCAATTACCATATTTGTTCCTGAGGTTAGGGGTTATTACATATATCATATTTCAGATTTTCCTGTCTAACAAGTTATTTTAAATAACATTTTATCATCATTCCTGTTCCTTAGATTGTTTTTACCATCACTAGCTTCATTAGTTCAGTAGGAAGAATAATAGAAACACTTTATGTAGGGACCTGCCACCAGATCAGGAACAAACAAAAATGACAAATTGTCATGGAGTTAAACACCTAGCACATTTTGAAGCCCTAGCCTGGGCAAATGCCAGATGTACTGGATCTTCCTCTGACAGGGGCCCAAATTTCTGTCTGTTTATACACTTTGGCCATACTTACATGGCTTCTGATGCCAGTGAATCATTACTGAGTAGAGTTATAGCTGGAGTTGGTTGAAACTGTTTTTATGCAATGTGATGTATGAATTATGTAATTTCTTAAAACTAGATGAGTTATGGTAACGTCTAAATAATAAAGGCCCACTTCCAGAGTTATTACTTAATTCTGTTCAGTCAAAACTGCCATTGACTAAAATTGGGATTGGAGTCCTCTTCACCCCAGTAGTAAATCCTACAGCCAAACACACACATCTCAACTTAAAATAGTTAGATGTTCTAGGATCTTTGTTTCCTGATTCTTGCAATTGCTTTAAAGGTGTTTTAATTCTGTGTAACTCATTCGGTAAGTACTCTTCCCCGAGTCTTATATAAATGAGAGGATTTTGTCTAGTCTATAATTTAAGTCTCAGTAAAAGTTCAGCTTTTTTTTTTTATAGTAATTGTTTCCCCTATCCCCTCCTGCCATCCGCAAAACAAAAAGAAAAAAAAAACATATTTCACCATGTTTTAAAGGAAGTGTATTATGAAATTATTTTATTCCAACACTAGTTTTCTGGCCATGGATTCTTCATTTTCCTCAACTGTCCCAAAGCTTCAACGCCCAACTTTTAAGCATGCAGTGCATAACATCTTCATGTACAAACCAGTGGCGAGTTCAAGAGATTAGAGCCAGAGCACCACATTTTACTTATCTTTTCCATTGCCTTTCTGTAAAATCTTCAGCAAATTGTAGAGTCTTAAAATCAAAGGCCAAGAGTTTAAAAAATGCATGCCTAATATTAGGGGCCTAAAATCACTATTTAGGTACCTAAATAAATGGCCTGATTTTCAAGAGTGCTGAGCACCAAACAGCTGCAATTGAAATAACTTCTGAAAATCAGACTACTTCTTTTGGTGCTTAAATACAGAGTTAGGAGCCCAATATTAGAAAACCATTTTTTAAAATCTTGGCCAAAGATATTAGAAAAGAAAAAGACCTGTTAGATTATCCAGCCTATTATATTTTATTGATTACTCCTCCTACGGAAGGATATTTTCTAGTGCTTTGTCCACTGTAGTTTTATTTGTCTTCAACATTTTCTTTGACAGACCACTCTACTGTCTTTTAGATGTTACTGACAGGAAGTTTTTCATGATAAAGATGTAGCATTTCTCAGTTCATCCCATTATCCCTACCATGTTATTCCCCTTTGTACAAAGCTACATTATGCTCCATCCTTGGATTGAAATCCTGGCTTTGTTGAAGTCAATAGCAAAACTCCCATTGACGTCAGTGGGGCTAGGATTTCACCCTTAGTGTTTACATCCTTCAAATACTCATCGATGGTCATCACCACCATCCTCCAGTTGCACCTCCATCACAATCTTAACCACGCCATACATATTGCTTTATTAAGCCTTCCTTATAAAATAATCTATCTAGAGCCATAATTATCTTTACCGTTATCTTAAGTAAACAAACTTCTCTCTGGTACTAATGTGTGACATACCTAGGGTACAATCTAGACTAGTGAATAGCTGTGTCACCCCTGCCCTCTAAGCTGGTGTGTCCTTTACACTGCTTTGCTGTTTTTTGCCTCTACTCCTGGGCTGCTCACAGACAGACTCTAGCATGTAACTCGATCCCAGTTATGTCTGTGTACACTTGCAACCTGCCAGTCACTCTCAGACTTTTACTAGCCTGAATTACACTGCAGGGTGACCCCGGCACATTCCCAGACCCAGACTTTTCCACAGAGATATACATCTTGTGGTGCCCAGCCCTCTCCTGGACAATACAAGCTCATATCATATGAAGTCCTTCGTTTTATTACTAGAAATGATGCACACAGATCCTGTTATTCCAAATGGAGTTTCCCAAGCACTTCATTTTAAACACACTGGTTTAATAAGTTTATCAGCTAAAAGAAAGAGATTTTAAGTGAATGTAAGTAATGAGACATAAAAATCAGAAATGGTTATGAGAGAAATAAAGATACAACACAACTAATGTCTAACTTAAACTATGATGAATTCAAAGCAAAATTTCTCTCGCCACACGCTCTCAATAGTCTTACCGGCCAAACTTCTAGGCCAGGACCCCTTCTTCTGTGTAGTGGCTGCTTCCTGTATTGCTTCTGGTGCAGTCAATCAATGGACAGAGTGAGCAAGGAGGAGGAGGGGTGCCTTGGGGTGTTTGTCCCTCATTTTTATAGTGTCAGTCCCTCCCTTGAAAACATTTCCAGCTTAGATTCAGGTGACAAAAAGTCTAGGAGGGGTGAGGGTGGGGAATATCTCCTGCTGGTTTTCCCACCTGTTGGAACTCCCTTTGTGCTTGATGACTCTGTTTACTACTTAAATGCAAATTAAGCAGACCACACATTCTTTTGGTCGAGACAGACCGGTTGCCAACTTCTGTTTGGGCAGGGCTTTGGTTTGGAATATGTGTTAATAACACCATACAGTGGACTCTTACAACTTTACATACAATGTTGCCACACATATTTTATCAGGACAATATTGACCAGCAAAGTATGAGTTTTCAAATGATTTTGAAATTGATGGAAAGATCCCCCCTTTTGTCAATGGATCACACCTATGGTTAGGAAGGATCTATTTTTATTTTATTTGTAACTGTTTCTTTAAGTAATAACAAAACAGTGCTTTTCTTGGTCCCTTTTGTTTGTGGATTTTCTTCCTATCCATTTCCTTTTTACCAAACCTATCTCAAGGGGGCAGGATACAACAGATCAACTGGTAAATTCAACAGCTTTATTGTTCAGGGTTGCATTTGTCTGTTACTTACTGACAGTAAGCAGTAACAGCTCTCATGCATCCATATCAGCCAGTATGAAGGATGATTGTGATTGTCTCGCCTAAGCTTTAACTAGCCACTAACATGAATTTAGAAGTTGCCACAGCTTTCTCGGTATCTCAACTGTACCATTTTTAAGAGATTAAGAATTTCAGTTTTAGCTGTACTGTAACCATTCAACTGCTAGGTGTAAAGTAATGTTTAAAAAAATCTGAACAGATATGTTTTCAAGTATGACCTATTTTTCTAGTCTAGACAGGATCATGGTTTCTCCCACATTTCCCATTGACTTCAATAGGAGGTGTACATGAATCACTAATGGTAAGATTTAGCCTACATTTGTTTTTGTTTTTTCCTCTGCTTCTAAAATGTGCTCTGCCTCCCTCAACCCCTTCCATTCCTCAGCTTTCACAAACTGCCTTTTTCCTCTGCTAGACTGCCTTTGGACTGGCTAGGTTTTCTCTTGTGGCTGTGGCTTTTGCTTTCTACCTCACATCTTTCTCTCTGGTCAAACCCCCTCCCTCCTCTGATGTGTTAGTTACTGTTAGACATTCACATGATGTTCCAAGCTCGCTTTCCTTCTCAGGATCTCTTATCCAAGCTGCTCTTCCTTCTGCTTCAATGTAGGACATAGCTGCTTACTCAACTTTCTTTTCACCCATATTCTTCATCTAGTCCTTAGACTGCTTTCAGCAGGATTAGTGCAAAAAGATGGCGGTGCCGGGATCTGCAGTCATAAATTTCAGTTATCATTTTGTACTGATTCATCTGGTGTGTCGATGTGTTTGGGTCTGATTAGCTAAAACATAGTTTTGGTAGTGCTAATAAACCTTTTCATATAAACAAATAGAGATTGTGTTTATAAAGAAATCTACAGTATATCCTGGATTAAAATGAAATCATACTATTGCAACGGTATTTAAACCCACTGATTGGAATGCAGTGGGATGGGGGGAAAGATGGAGATGAAATAAAGAAAATCCTAAAAAAGAGATGCATAAATGGGGAAAGAAAAAAAAGCTGGCATGTCTCAACAAGCCTTTTGTTACCACTATTAAAGCTACAGTGCTCACTATTTCAAATGACAGGGAAAATAACATCTTTCTTCTGGAGCCTACTATCTACAGAGTCCCCCTCTAAATGTGCACATAAGCAGAGTATGCAGTTACTAAAAATAAACATCAAGATTTTTAAAAATCAATGGGGCAAATTAGTCTCCCACAGCCTTATTTAGGCACTTAAATAATAGGTTAATTTTTAAAAGTGCTGAGCCAGCAGCTGCTCCCCCTGAAATAAATGTGAGCTATTGGCTGCTCTGCACTTTTGAAAATCAAGCCACTTATTTGCTGCCTGAACATTAGGGCTAGTTGAAAATGCAGTTTTGTCAGAGTCAAAATGTTTTGCAGAAACGTCTTTTTTGACCACATTTTTGACATGAAACCATTAAAATGTTTTGTTTCAAAAAGTCAATGTCTTGTTTCATTTTGTTTGTTTTGAACTTTATATAGTACTAAAATATTTAATACGGTATTATGTTATATTTAATTTGTATATAGACTTAATATTTTTGTAAAATCTAAAAGTCTACATGAAATTAGTCAAAATGATAAAGTTGAAATGAAATGTTTGGGCACTATCAAAATGAAACATTTTGCAGGAAATTTAGACATTTTGGCTTTTCTTTCTGATTTGGAATGAATTTCTTTTCAAAAGGTCAATCTCCTGTGGAACAGATATTCTGGTTCCCAACCAGCTCCATGAAATAGGTGTTTAGGAGTCTATGTTTGAAATTATGGCCAATGAACTTATAATGCTCATCCACTGAATGCTCTATGCACTAAACATCCTATTTTCCATGTTCTCCATGACATTGCAGTGAAAGATTTTTCATGTAACAACCACTTATTTACTGTGTCCCTGTGATGCTTTCTATCTACATATTAGGCCATTAAAAATAAAGTAAAATGAAGTAAATGAATGAACAAAATCTTGTGAATATCCTGACCCTTCAGTTACCCAAAGCAATTATACTATAAGGAGCATTATTTGGAACTCTATTTCTTTCAATTGATTTTACAAAAAAAAATCAAAAACAATAATTGAATACATAGGATTCATCTTAGGATATTACTCTCTCGTAGTAGACATGCATACACCAAAATAAAGTCCTTCAAAATTTACAAAAAGAGAGGACTAAAGGAAAATACAGTATACGGCCCTATAATTGAAAAAGCCAGTAATAAGTCAGTCTTATCACTCTTATTATATAGCAAAAATAATAAATTACACCTCTCTCATCATTTTCTTTCATATTTATTCTTTTTGATCAAATCTGTTTCCAACTCATTCAAAGTGACATAACTAATGGTATTGCTTTTTGATCTGTTTAATCTTCATTAAAATATATCCCAGTAATAGAAATAAATAAGTGATGACTCATTATTACATAAAGCTAAGTTTTAAAACAGGTAGTGGAAGGATCTATCTGTGGTTAGGACACTAGCCTAGAACTTAAGAGGCCGGGGTTCAATTCCCTGCTCAGAGTTCTTGTGTGACCTTGGACAACTTTATGCCTCAGTCTCCTACCTGTAAAATGGGGATAATAGTATTTTTCCTGCTGCATAGGGGTGTTGTGAGGATAAATACATTAAAAATTGTGAGGCATTCATATACTATGGTAATGGGGGCCATATATGTACCTAAAATAGACAGAGAAACATGTAAGTTCTGTTGAGTAACCTATGTTCAAGAAGCAATGAGAGAAAATGTTTGACTAAATGTAGACTGTGGCATAACTAGAAAAACAAGCATTTAATGTTCCTTTAAAAGATAATCTGAATGTTGGTAAAATAAATCATGGACTAAGATCCTCAGCTGGTATAAATCAGCATAGTTAGTTTGAAGTCAGTGGAGCAGTGTCAGTTTACACCAGCTGAGGATCTGGCCAATGGTCTACAACAAAAATAATTTAACTAAGTAAGGTTTCCAAAAAGGAATATCTGTAGGCCTGGGACCTTATCAAACCCCTCCCCCCACCCCTGCCCCTCTATTAAACCAGCATTGGATGAAACTCAGGGAGTTCACTATTCAAATTGAAAATAGAATGTTTTGCTGCTGATAAAGCACCCCCACCTTAGGAATGTATCTAATATGAGTTATTACCGTCAACGGTTGTAAAGTAAAGACACCAAGGTGCTGGGAAATTTTAGGGAGGATACCCAGAGACTTAATAAATGGTAAATAAATAAAATAAACTTTGACCAAAGAATTTCTGCTGACCATCTGCACAAACAAAATAGGTCACAAATATGTTACAATTTAAGCATGCAAAATTGTGCAGAAAGGAGGACACTTAGGTGCTGTCTGCCCCAAACCCTCGAAAGGGAAAGGGTGGGGGTGCCTAAATTGACCGGGTCGTCACTCCTTGACCCCTCGGTAAGGTATAGGCAGGGTGCCCCAAATTGTGCTGGTAACATATCTGATTTAGCTTAAAAAGAGAAGCACATTCTTGTTTCTTTCTTATGTTTATACAATCCATAGCACGATGAGGCCTTGGCCTGTAGGCACTAGTGTAATAAAAACAAACAACAATAGACAAAATAATTATGAATTGAGATAAAAATGTTGTTATAGGTGGAAGTACCCTTTTACTTATTCCAAGAACTGGTCAGAAAATGGAAGTCCTTTCCTGCAAAAAAGTTCACATTTTGGGGACAAAAAAAAATTCATCTTGAATTGGGAAAAAAATCTAAATTGCAAATTTATTTATTTTTTAGTAAAGGATTTCTAGAAAAGTTCCATATGGGGGAAGCCAAAATGGAATGCATGGCTTGCCAGCTGCTCACCTGGCAGATGGGCAGGTTGCCTGGCAGCACCGAACCTGGGAACCCTGGCTCTGCGGCAGAGCACCAGATGGAGTGCCAAGGAGCTGTGAGCCTGGAAGCCGTGAGAGACATGGCTTGCAAGCAGTTCATCTGGTGGTGGGCTACTGAAGAGGTGAGCAGCTGAGCTGGCCGGAAAGAAGGTTTCCCTAGAAAGCATTACCCTGACGGAAAACTGTTCCTACTTAAAATTCCAACCTCTCTCTATTTCTTCCTAAAGTGTCTTTCATTGTTCACCGAATAACACTAATGGATACGGTATACAGTCAGCATAGTTAATGTGTCAGTGAGTCATATTTTGCTTCTATCTATTAAGAATGATTTTTTATTTCTTAGCATTTGACGGTTGTACTGGTCCTGAACTCGTTTCAGGCTAGATTGTGCCGTGGCTCAATACAGTTTTGCAGAGGGTCGGGCCAGGAGTAATGACTGTACCAATGCGGTCTGCAAAAGGGCTTTCCTCTTCACAGCTCCGATGATTAAGAAAACACAGGGCCTGTGCCTCAGATGCTTCCATTTGGGAGCAACTGGGTAAGGAATAGATGAACCTGTAGCTCCACCTATCTATGTGCCAGCAGAGCTGAGGATGCATCACCATTATTAACAACAAACCCCCATAATGAGATGTTGCAAAATACCCCTTTCTCTTCTGCTCTGAATAACTGGGGAGACTGGGAGGTATTGTGCCTCTCTGATACAGTTGCCTCCCATGCAGCCCCTATAGGCACATTGCCCCAGGAACACCCCTTACGATAGGAGGAGGCATGCAAACATCATGATCCTGTCCTAACTTCTTAACAGAATATAAAAATAACTCCTCACAGGTACGGATTTAAAGTAAATTCTTACTAGTTTTGGAATTGTCTTTAATTTTTTCCTCTGGGAATATGTTACAGATTCTAGCTGGGAATCAGCCTTCTGGGTAGCTACTTCCCTCTGATGTTGCATACATCCCTTTTTGTGTGATGTATAAAGAGAATGAGGCAGAAAAATGTTTGAGACTATGTATTGAATATTTTAAGGCAAGCTTTATGATTCAATGCTCAGAAAAGAAATACTGGATTGAGAAGTCAGTCAGATTTGAAATATTTTAAACTGTTTTCCCAATTGTCTACCCATCTGTGCAATGCAACATTACTGTGAATAACAGCAGCTGGCTGTGACCATAGAGATGGAACCTTATTCTTTGTTTCATTATCTTTCTTGAAGAGAAGATATTGATTTTTCCACCCGAAAAACTCTTCTCCCAAGACAATAAAGACATTTATATTTCCTAAAATTTCCTAGAGCTATTTAAGGCCACAGATACTAATGGTTGTTATTATAGGTAATACACCTTGCCACATCCTCAGCTTGCATAAAGCTACATAGCTCCTTGAAGCTCAACAAATTTACAGGCCAATTCTGCCAATCTTAGCCATGCTGAGTAAAATCATACTGTACAAGCACACTGTAAGCTGTTTCACCAGCCAGGAAACGGAAATAAAGCCCAAAGCAACAGCAAAGACCTATTATTACTTATTATTTGTATTACAGAGCCCTAGCCATGGATCAGGAATCAGGACCCCAATGTGCTAAGCACTGTACAAACACAAAGGAAAAAAGACAATCCCTGCCCCACAAAACTGACAATTTTAAGTATAAGATGAGAGATGACAGGTGGTTACAACAGATATGGGGGGAGCACAAAGAAATAATAAAACATTTTGGTCAGTCTGGTAGGCAGAGGTCTAAGCACAGTGGCGCTGGAACATCTTTAATAGTGGGGGTGCTGAAAGCCAGCCCTCTTAGCCCTGTCCACCCCCCCCACACACACACACACCACCCGAGCTGAGGCTGGGAGCAAAGCCCCAGGCACATGGGGCAGCAGCCAGGACCCCTGGCACGTGGGGCAGCAGCTGGAGTCCCAGGCACATCAGGAGCCCGGGGGTGCTGCAGCACCCCCCGCACTCCCAGGTCCCACGCCTGTGTTTAAGCATAACAGGTATCTGACAGTTGTCAAGTTTTCTGTAGGCATCATGAAAAAGGAGAGAGTTGGAGAAGGAAAATGAAGTAGCTCCATTTTCTCCTTTTAACCCTTTACAGACTGTAGCACCTTGTCGCATACTCCCATTAAGTTCAATTAAAGTAATAAAGTACTACTCTGCCTGGGTGAGCTGATTATCTATTACTGATTAACTCCTATGTGGACAGTCTTGTTCCCAAACAAGAGTGCCTTATTCCAAATTAGTTTACTCCACTTTATGTAAGGCTATGTCTACACTAGCACTTTTGTCAGTATAACTTATGTCACTCACGGGTGTGAAAAAACACACCCCTGAGCACCATAAGAAGTGCCAGTGTGAACAGCGCTCATTGGGGGTGATTTAATTATGTCAACAGGAGAGCTCTCATTCCTACTAGTGTTTTTTTTTATCTGCTTGCTTGTGTGCTATAATTTATTAAGAAATACAAACAACACCTTAGCATCCCTGCTACCCTCACTGCCAAATGTCTAGTCATAAATTAGGTTGTAGAGTGTTATGGATAGGGAATTGGTCTTTTTGAACAATAGCTAACACCATGGGGCCCAATCCCAATTGGGGCCTTAGAATGTTACCATAAACCAATTAAATAAAAATAATGGAGGCCATCTAAGATTAGAGACTTCAAAGTTATAGTAACAATTCAGGAATGTAGATGTTGGTGTTGATTTGTGACATCCATTGAACATGGAGGAGAAGGATAATTTCCTGGGAGTGGGAATTACTTTTTATAACATACCAAGTAGTGTATTGATGGCAGTTCCCAAATACTGCCATAATTATAGCATATCCCAGAGTCTATAGTTATCAATTTCCTATAGATTATTTTTTTGGCCTCTCTCTCTGTCTATATGTCTCTACCTAGCCTACTTCTCCTTCCCTCTGAGCTTCCTGTTAGATGCATACAGGGTTCATAAGGTGGCACTACACCACACAATTCTGTGGGATAGAATACAAATCCAGGCTGATGAATATTTGGAGTGTATGATTCTCAGCTTTGCACAGGAAATGCCAAGGGACTGTGTGCATTATCTTAAAGTAACATTTATATGATTTAATTCTCTAGCTCTTTTATTAAACCTGTAAAACATTTTTTACCACTGAATAAGGTTAAGGTTAAAATGACCTCTTGCATTTAAGTAATACTACAATGGTATTTGAGGTAATCCCTTTATAAAATGGATAGAAATTCTCTCTAATATTGAGGAAAGATGTATGTATGTTTGCGTGAAAAATGCTAGATAAAATGTAATCTATTACTACTCATCAATTCCTATGGATCTTCCCACACTGAACTGGAACAACTGCCTTTTCACCAGGGAAGAGAGAGCCAGAGAAAGAGAGACTGTGTAATAGGGTCCTGATTCTCATTTACACTAACGCCTCTTTACATAACACTGGCAGATTAAATGAGAATCTGCCCCTAATTATTTTCATTTTATTCTTCCTTGAGAGTTGGATCTAACTTGAAAATGGCTCTATTTTTTTTAAATAAATTGCTGTATCTAAATAAGACACAGATGCTAGTTGCATCTTTTTGGCGATTGCACCAGGAGATAATCAGTGTCCCACATCATGTTTACACTATATTAACCACGAGTTCAAAACTCTGAATACATGTAGGGCTCAAATTTACATTTGGACCTTTTCATGCAAAGAGACCCAATTGGCCCAGACTTTAGCAAAGGCAGAATAATTGTCTTGTAAACATTAACAGCTGGAGTTTTTTTCTTGGAGCAAGGAAAACAGCCTAATCTGTTAAAACAATGGTGTTTTGAAAGTAGAGCTGACACCTTCATAAATCTTTCATAGAAGCAGAGGTGGAGCCAAATCTCATCTATGTTGTACTCAGTCCATCCCATGTGCAATGTGCTTTAGACTGGTAAATATAGGACTAGGTGAACTTGTCAGTAAGAAATGTGAATCAGCATTCATTGGACACTAGAGTTTGCTGATCCTTAAGACACCATATCTTTTTCTCCCAGTTTTGCACTATTTTGTACCTTGCGTAGTGTTTTTATAGAACTGGTCAGAAAATAAGGAGATTTTCCATGGAAAATGCTCACTCTGGCAAAATATCAAACTCCAAATGCTCTGGCTCAAACCCAAAATATTTCAATTCAAAACAGCTCCACTCTGCCTCATGGGAGTTGTAGTTTAGGTGCCTTATGCTCCCATTCTCTTCTATGGGTCATGTTCTCTGCCCAGACTACATCTCCCATGATGAGCCACTTTCTCCAATCTTGAAAAGAAGCACCATAGGAGTCCCTGGTCACGCTGCATTTTAGGAGATGACTGGGGAACTTTGCTTTTTTTCAGTGACATATCTACATTTTCTATGGAAAGCAGACACTTCATTTTTTAATTGAAAACCTTTTTCCATCAAGAAACTGTTTTGATGGGTGGGGGGGACTTTGACCAATTGGGTCTTTCACTGCAGCAATTCTGTTTGAGCTCTCTCATGGATTCCAGGAAAGCAGTTTCCAGCAAGGTTGGCTAGCTGTTTTATCTGAAGCCTTTTTAAACAATCAAAACCTCACACTCGTCCCTCAAAAAGTCTGTGGAGGCCGCATCCCTTCCCCAAGTATGTCCCTCACACCAGTAACTTCAGTAACCCAAAATTTCTGGCTCTTGCCTCAGTAATAAAGGACTTCACACAGTCTGCTTTCTGTCCATTTAGTTTCAGGAGCAATTCCTTTCTACAGTAGTTCCAGTAGCAATCCTTTAGGAGCATAGCCCCTCAGCTTTCTAGAGGATATTGCAATCTCCCCTCTCTGCTTCCAGCTGCCCTCTTTTATAAGGATCAGCTAATTAAGTTCCACCACTTTTCTCAGGTGCAGCAGGCAGAGCTAATCAGCCAGCCAGCTGCAGGCTTCTGACACTAGAAGGATGGTATCCCTTATACCTTTACAAGTATCTATCTAGTTTTTTATACTACTTTCTTCACCAGTGTCTAAACACTTGTCATATTCCTATAGTTCCCTAAAATATAGGGATCTGATCCCATAAACCTTCAGATGAATAGTCCCCTTGACTTCAGTGGGACTGTGTGTGTGACTAAACACTGTTCATATGATTAAGGGTGTGATGGGTTGCGCCCTTTTAAGATGCCACCTGATGTGCTGAGATACCATTGAGTCCACCTGTTCTGTCAGCAGGGCCCCCTTTTTACCTGTCTTGCTGAGCCAGGCTCTTAAGCCTCCTCCAGCACCCATACAGGTAGGGCCACACCCAACTGCAGAACGACACAGACACTGAGATCAGCTCCGGGAAGACTCAGCTTAAGGGATTTGACCCAGCACTCAGGTGCCCACCTCCCTTGGAGTGCAGACCCAAAGGTATATTATGAAATCCGCCCTCTCCCTCAATGTTGAGGAAGGTACGCACAGCCTCTTACCCACCCACCCTGCAATTATGAATTGCACAAACTGGGTTACATTATAAACAAGAAATAAGTTTATTAACTACAAAAGGTGAATTTTATGTGGTTAAAGGGACAGCAAACAGAACAAAGCAGATTACTAAGCAAATAAAACAAAACACGCAAACTAAGCTTGATTCACTAAAGAAACTGGTTACAAAATGGAATTTCTCACCCTAAATATTGAATTAGGCAGGATGCAGAGTTTCTGTAGCTCAGAATTCCAGTTATTTCTTCTTGCAGACTGGACCCCTGTCTCAGTCTGGACTCACCCCCTGCCTTTCCCTTCAGGTTAGTTCTTTTGTCCCTTCAGGTTCTTTCAGCAGTCCTTCTTCTTGGGTAGGCAATGGAGGAGAGTCCCCTTTGCCTTTCTCCCCACCCTTAAATAAGATTTACATAAGGCGGGAATCTTTTGTTTCCCAAACTTGACACCCCTCCTCTCCTTTTAGTGGAAGTTACAAGAAGTCCAAGATAACGTTTAGTGTCTGGTGACAAGACCATCTGACCTAGTAGTGTCACAGTTATGTTTCCAGGATGCCTCCCAGGAAGGAGAGAGATTAGTATCTTCACAGTCTTGTTGTTTCTTCCTAATGGCCCATCAAATCTGATGGCCTGTTGTCTGGTGGGTGTCTTCCAAATACACACCCAGTTGTGATAGTTACATAGTCCATATTCCTAACTTTAGATACAGAAATGATACATGCATACAAATTGGTTAATGACATTCAGTAAATCATAACCTTTCCAATGATATCTTACATGAGCCATCTTGCATAAAAGTATATCTCAGTTATGCCATATTCATATCATAAGCATATTTTCATAAAGAATATGGAGTATAACATCACAAAGGGTTTTCAGGATCATGCCCCAAATGATTAAACAACAATGGACTCAAAGGTATATACTAAATAAATAAAACGGCAAAAATCAGCTTGAAATTCAGTGACTCAACCATACATGGATATACTTCATCTTTGCAGATGTAAAATAAGTTGTCCCTATCACAAGGTTGGTACATAAATGCACACATTGCACATAACTATAAGTACTTTTTCCTTTTTAGAAGAGTGCATCAGATGTTCACAGCCACAAAGAAATAGTTTATTAAGGGTTATTGTTGGTTACTAAGAGTGACTTATTTTACCATCTAAAAGAATATTTTGTGTGTCCACAAGTGGAAGAGGGAGGCCCAAACTTTTCCCATCAAAGCTAGGTAAATGTTGTTTAATTTGTGGATTTAGTATATGTTGTCTCTCTGAATAACACATGAATACGTCATATCAAGTTTAGCCTCAGTATAATCAGGTGTGACTCCCCGGAAATAAAATGAGTTGTGCCAATTTACACTATGGCTGATTTTTCTCATAATATGTAACCTGGCCCAGATTAACACAGAAAAAAATAATTCACAAACAGGACTGCATAATTAGACCCGCTTTTTCATTGGAAAGGCTGTTGAGCTGAACATCAACTCAGAATAAGAGAAATCTGACAAAGGGAACTCCAATGGATTTCTTTTCTCTTTAATGTGAAAGGCCAACCACACATTTGTGATGATGCACTTAGACATCACTACAAAACCTGCAGTCTTCCAAAGTTAAACTGCTCCAGTGCATAAATCCCACTTCACTGGGCAATGTGCCTTGACACCAGGCCTTTATGGCCTAAATCTGATCTGGGCACAGTTCCTCAATGTAGCTGTCTCCTGCCAATTAAGAAAACATCTGTGTCTTTCTAGCCCTGGCATCAGTGTAGCTTTATATTATTTGTCTGAAACTCAAAAGTCAGCTGAGCCAAAAAACTGGATGAGAGCTTGTTTTCAGCACTCATGCACCTTTAAAAATAAAGCCTGAGGTGGGGGATACCAAAGCAAGGACTACAGTTATATACAACAGCAGTAATTATATGACAGTTAACACTGGAATTAAGGGACATAGGAAGAAAATTCCCCTAAGCATTAGCTGCCTGGTTGTTTAGATGTTAGTTGGCAATGTAATTCTCTACCTAATCATACTGCCAAGGGCTCTATACTAAAAGATGCTAAGAAACTGCTGTGGAAAGCTGAAAGCAATGGGAATTAAGAGTGCTCAGAAAAGACATGGAACTTTGCTGGATTGGGCCCCCAGTGCTTCGAAAAGATTTTTGTGGAACAGCAGATGGGCAAGCTGTATTCAAGGGACCAATCAGCACAGATCCATGTTAAGATCCGTATCACATGACTAAGAGACCACAGAGGAAGTCAGTCTTGGTGCTGGTGTGGGGGAGAGAAATTTAGCAAATATTGGCAAACTCACCTTGGTAAAAAGGCTTCAGAAGCGGCTCACTTTGAATTGAGATTTAGGGGCTGGCTTGCTGCCTGGAGATTAGATCTGGTGACACTCCTCTGCATTTCTGTGGAGAAGACTGGTGGGGTTGTTTTATTTTTCTTTGTTAATGACTGATAATGAACACTTCTTGTCTTTAGCCCTCAGATAAACTTCAATTTGTTCAAATATGACAGTTGTTTTCTGGTGGCTGTCATGCCTATTTTCTTCTTTGAGTGTGATTACTGTGTGTTGCCATTCTATGGCTTTCAATTCAACAGCAGCAGTTATCTGGTCCAGCAGCTGCCTTTTCTCCTCCAGTGGGGGAAGGGATTTCTAAAAATGTTAAAGGACAGTGCCAGACACCTAGATCCTTTCCCCACTGGCTCTATAGCAGTGGTGGGCAACCTGCAGCCTGTCAGGGTAATCCACTGGCGGGCCACCAGACAGTTTGTTTACATTTGCATGGCCGCCCACAGCTCCCAGTGATCTCAGTTTGCCATTCCCAGCCAATGGGAGCTGCGAGAAGCGGCGCGGGCTGCAGGGACATGCTGGCTGCCGCTTCCCGCAGCTCCCATTGGCCGGGAACGGCAAACCACAGCCACTGGGAGCTGCAGGCAGCCATGCAAATTTAAACACACTTTCTGGTGGCCCGCCAGCGGATTACCCTGATGGGCCGTGTGCGGCCTGTGGGCCACAGGTTGCCCACCACTGCTCTATAGTGTCCGTGATACATCCTAGAAACTATCATACATACATGGAGTTGATCAGGTATTTTCACAATCTGATAGTTTGGCACAACTTGCACGCTGTGAGTTCAGATGTCTGAATCACTGTGGGAGACAGTTTGACTAGTAGTATGAGTAAGTGTCAATTACCCCTCTATACCTCAGTGTGCTTCTCTGTAAAATAGTAATAATATTTAACATGTAGTTAAAATGAAGATATTATCCGCAGCCTGAATTCACTGTTGTTTATAAAGTCCTTTGGTATTCTTGGGTAAAAGATGCTATAGAAGTGCAAAGCACTATCATATCAGGAAAGTCAGACTGGATGGAATGTGAATCTACCAAACCCGCAGGGATCCTCCAAAATAAAAATCCTCTACACGTTCACCCTTCTTTTTCTTCCTTTCCCACCCAACACCACTGACTCTTCTTCCCAGTCCTGCACCCAGGAATATACTTTCTTCCCATTCATCCCCTCCTTATTGGCAATGCGTCCGTACAGAAATCATACAGCAAATTTATTCAAAGGCCAACCTTGCTAACAGCCATCATTTATACAGTATGCACTAACTCCAAAGTCTACCTTCTGTGTGTTGCCGTGATATAATGACTCGCAAGCCCTGTGTACACCAGGAGCTTGCACTGCAAGCTGCATCCAAAACAGTATATAGAGTACTACTTCATATCGGTCTTCCGTATTTATCTGTTTCTACCCACATTTTATCACTAGGGGTGTCAACCAAGCAGGGAGATCAAAGATGTAAATATCTGGAGCAGTATTAATGATTTGTTATGCTGTATCTTCTTATGCAAATTAGCATGCGCTGGAAAAAGTCATCCAAACAACTAAAGTAGGGGAGGAGGAGAGGTTGGTGGTTTTGTTTTCATTTGGTTTTTGGTTTTTTACAGCCTCAAACTTTACTTGGTGTTTAATTCAAAACTGTGTAGAACTAGGAATGAAATTTAACCATTTTTTATACCGAAATATGACCTGGTTTTGGTAGCATGGCTTGCCTTCATTTGAGAGCCCTTAGCTCCGAAAGATGGGTCAAATCCTTTCCTCCTTATTCCCGTGAGAAGCTCCATTGCTGTAGTTGCACTACTTGCTGCAGTAAACTAGCTGCATTTGTCCCAATGTTCATTTTTAGCAATTTCCTTTCAAGATAAACGTCAAACTTCCTCTCTCTCGTTTTCTGTTTCTGAAGAGACGCTGAAGCAGAAATTATTCTCCTTTATAATTTACACAGCATCACATTGCTTTCCAGGCTATGCTTCTGCTCTTCTATCTGCCCCATGCCAAGTTATAGGCTTCTCTTGTAGGATGATGGGATTGCTGCATGCTGGACTGTGCACTGAGGTGGATACAAGTGTCCACACTAACATTGTCCACTGATCACTGATAGACACTACACTTGTTCTTGGAGGCTTTATTTGCTGGAATGCCAAAAGTGCTTTGATAACTATGAACTTTCTGAAAGGCTATGAACTTTTCTCACAGCATCACCAGGAGTATTAGCCCAATTAACTATCTAAGTGTGAAGTATCATTATTTTACAGGGGGATACACTGAGACAGAAGTTAAGTGACTCTAACTCTCCATTTGAAATCCACAGTATTACAATGGATTTAATAATCACCCCTTTTTTCTCTTCACGTTCCTAACTAGAAGCAGTATTATTGTGTGATATTTGGTATGATATAAACAGGGACACCATACTATTTTAGATTTGGTTTTGGTGAGTAGTGAGGATCTCATAGAAGAAATGGTTGTAGGGGACAATCTTGGTTCAAGTAATCATGAGCTAATTCAGTTCAAACTGAACAGAAGGATTAACAAAAATAAATCTGCAATTAGGGTTTTTGATTTTAAAAGGGCTGACTTTCAAAAATTAAGGAAATTAGTTAGGGAAGTGGATTGGACTGAAGAACTTATGGATCTAAAGGCAGAGGAGGCCTGGGATTACTTTAAATCAAAACTGCAGAAGCTATCGGAAGCCTGCATCCCAAGAAAGGGGAAAAAATTCATAGGCAGGAGTTGTAGACCAAGCTGGATGAGCAAGCATCTCAGAGAGGTGATTAAGAAAAAGCAGAACGCATATAGAGAGTGGAAGATGGGAGGGATCAGCAAGGAAAGTTACCTTATTGAGGTCAGAACATGTAGGGATAAAGTCAAGTAGAGTTGGACCTTGCAAAGGGAATTAAAACCAATAGTAAAAGGTTCTATAGCCATATAAATAAGAAGAAAACAAAGAAAGAAGAAGTGGGACCGCTAAACACTGAGGATGGAGTGGAGCTCAAGGATAATCTAGGCATGGCAATATCTAAACAAATACTTTGCATCAGTCTTTAATAAGGCTAAAGAGGATCTTAGGGATAACGGTAGCATGACAAATGGGAATAAGGATATGGAGGTAGATATTACCATATCCAAGGTAGAAGCGAAACTCGAACAGCTTAATGGTACTAAATTGGGGGGCCCAGATAATCTTCATCCAAGAATCTTAAAGGAATTGGCACATGAAATTGCAAGCCCATTAGCAAGAATTTTTAATGAATCTGTAAACTCAGGGGTTGTACCATATAATTGGAGAATTGCTAACATAATTCCTATTTTTAAGAAAGGGAAAAAAAGTGATCTAACAGACCTGGTAGTTTGACATCTGTAGTATGCAAGGTCTTGGAAAAAAATTTGAAGGAGAAAGTAGTTAAGGACATTGAGGTAAATGGTAAATGGGACAAAATACAACAAGGTTTTACAAAAGGTAGATCATGCCAAACCAACCTGATCTCCTTCTTTGAGAAAGTAACAGATTTTTTAGACAAAGGAAACGCAATGGATCTATTTTACCTAGATTTCAGTAAGGCGTTTGATACCGTGCCACATGTGGATTAGTTAAATTGGAAAAGATGGGGATCAATATGAAAATTGAAAGGTGGAAAAGGAATTGGTTAACAGGGAGACTACAGCGGGTCCTACTGAAAGGTGAACTGTCAGGCTGGAGGGAGGTTACCAGTGGAGTTCCTCAGGGATCAGTTTTGGGACCAATCTTAATCATAGAATCATAGAATATCAGGGTTGGAAGGGACCTCAGGAGGTCATCTAGTCCAACCCCCTGCTCAAAGCAGGACTGATCCCCAATTAAATCATCCCAGCCAGGGCTTTGTCAAGCCTGACCTTAAAAACTTCTAAGGAAGGAGATTCCACCACCTCCCTAGGTAACGCATTCCAGTGTTTCACCACCCTCCTAGTGAAAAGGTTTTTCCTGATATCCAACCTAAATCTCCCCCACTGCAACTTGAGACCATTACTCCTTGTTCTGTCATCTGCTACCACTGAGAATAGTCTAGATCCATCCTCTTTGGAACCACCTCTCAGGTAGTTGAAAGCAGCTATCAAATCCCTCCTTATTCTTCTCTTCTGTAGACTAAACAATCCCAGTTCCTGCAGCCTCTCCTCGTAAGTCATGTGTTCCAGTCCCCTAATAATTTTTGTTGCCCTCCGCTGGACTCTCTCCAATTTTTCCACATCCTTCTTGTAGTGTGGGACCCAAAACTAGACACAGTACTCCAGATGAGGCCTCACCAATGTCGAATAGAGGGGAATGATCATGTCCCTCGATCTGCTGGCAATGCCCCTATTTATACATCCCAAAATGCCATTGGCCTTCTTGGCTACAAGGGCACACTGTTGACTGATATCCAGCTTCTCATCCACTGTAACACCTAGGTCCTTTTCTGCACGACTGCTGCCTAGCCATTCGGTCCCTAGTCTGTAGCGGTGCATTGGATTCTTCCGTCCTAAGTGCAGGACTCTGCACTTGTCCTTGTTGAACCTCATAAGATTTCTTTTGGAAGAAGATGTCTTCTTCTTTCCAATCCTCCAATTTGTCTAGGTCCCTCTGTATCCTATCCCTACCCTCAAGCGTATCTACCACTCCTCCCAGTTTGGTGTTGTCTACAAACTTGCTGAGGGTGCAATCCATACCATCCTCCAGATCATTAATGAAGATATTGAACAAAACCGGCCCCAGGACCGACCCTTGGGGCACTCCGCTTGATACTGGGTGCCAACTAGACATGGAGCCATTGATCACTACCTGTTGAGCCCGACAATCTAGCCAATTTTCTACCCACCTTATAGTGCATTCATCCAGCCCATTCTCCTTTAACTTGCTGGCAAGAATACTGTGGGAGACAGTGTCAAAAGCTTTGCTAAAGTCAAGGAACACCACGTCCACTGGTTTCCCTTCATCCACAGAACCAGTTATCTCGTCATAGAAGGCAATTAGATTAGTCAGGCATGACTTGCCCTTGGTGAATCCATGCTGACTGTTCCTGATCACTTTCCTCTCCTCTAAATGCTTCAGAATTGATTCCTTGAGGACCTGCTCCATGATTTTTTCGGGGACTGAGGTGAGGCTGACTGGCCTGTAGTTCCCAGGATCCTCCTTCTTCCCTTTTTTAAAGATGGGCACTACATTAGCCTTTTTCCAGTCGTCCGGGACTTCCCCGGTTCGCCATGAGTTTTCAAAGATAATGGACAATGGCTCTGCAATCACATCTGCCAACTTCTTTAGCACTCTCGGATGCAACACATCCGGCCCCATGGACTTGTGCACGTCCAGCTTTTCTAAATAGTCCCAAACCACTTCTTTCTCCACAGAGGGCTGGTCACCTCCTCCCCATGCTGTGCTGCCCAGTGCAGTAGTCTGGGAGCTGACCTTGTTCGTGAAGACAGAGGCAAAAAAGCATTGAGTACATTAGCTTTTTCCACATCCTCCGTCACTAGGTTGCCTCCCTCATTCAGTAAGGGGCCCACACTTTCCTGGAGGTTTTTCGCCTTCCTCTGTAGCATGGGGCACAGGTCACTTGCTAGAGGATTCTCTTCTTGAAGTCTTTAAACCACGATTTGAAGACTTCAGTAGCTCAGACATAGGTGAGAGGTTTTTCGCAGGAGTGGGTGGGTGAGATTCTGTGGCCTGCATTGTGCAGGAGGTCGGACTAGATGATCATAATGGGCCCTTCTGACCTTAATATCTATGAATCTATAAACAAGAGATTACAATGATTTAGCATCTCCTTTTAGAATCTGAAATTGTTCTGTTCTCACTTCCTTCAATTGACCTCATCTTAGATGACACTACATACCTGTGCTGCCTTTAGTTTCCTTTAAAAAAAAAAAAGTACAGTCCCTTGTGGATTTATTATGAATTCACTGCTCTTCACTTTCTCTGATGAGGTATGCATACAAATAATATTGTGATCTCTCCCCTTTACACCCCGTTTTTAATCCATCTGCCTTATTTGGGGGGCGAGGATATAAGAGGTCTGCACCTCAAGCAGCTCTCTAGCAATCTGCACACCACGGTAAGACTCTACTTGTTATGAAATATTTTTAAATGATAATAAACTATACAGCAGGTATTCCTTTCCATTTTCCTAATTACTTTTTTGATTTCAGGATCCAACTTCTGCTGGACAATCTAGTGATGTAAGTCTGGATTCTCTTTTCACAAAAGTGTAAAAAGAGAAATTCCACTGAAATCCATAGTTTCATCAGTGTCACATTGGTGTAAGTGACTGAAAATCTTTATTTGTATTACAGTAGCATCTACAGGGTCTAACAGAAATAAGCCCCTTATTGTTCTGTACACTGTACAAACACAGTGAGGGACTTCTAAATCAAAAAGCTTAGACAAAGGTGGGAGGGAAAACAGGCAGAGAGAGGTGAAGTGACTTGCCAAAGTTCAGACAGCAGGTCCTTAGCTGAGCTGGAAATGAACCTAAGAGTACACCTACACGACATAAAAAAACCACACATCACATCAGCAAGTCTCAGAGCCTGGGTCAACTGACTCAGACTTGCGCTATGGTGCTAAAAATAGCAGAGTAGGAGTTCCCTCTTGCGCTGGAGCTTGGGCTGTGAGACATCTCCACTGCTATTTTTAGCTCCATAGTGTGAGCCAAAGTAAGCTGAACAGGCTCTGAGATTCACTGCTGTGGCTTTTGGGTTTTTTTTTTTTCCCAGTGCAGATGTGCCCTTGGTCTTTTGGCTCCCAGTCCAATTCCCATCAGCACTTAATTATTCCCAGGGCCCTCAACTTGTCATACAAAATGGAAAAATGTCATGGTAGAAGCCAAATTGTTCCCAATTTTCCATATTTCACTTCTCTTCCTTTCAGATTGGTACCAGTGTAAATGAGATTTACCATGCTATACAAACTTAAAATAATACATTCATATCTTGACACTTTCCTTCTAATTATTTAATACTAAGTAAAGTACTAAAAGGATTTAAGACTTCCAGGTTGTTGGGGGTTTTTTGTTTGTTTGTTTTGTATTCTTTCTGTTTCCTTCATCTCTATGTTTATATTTCTCCATTGGGACTGAAGCCATTTCTATGCCCATTAATGGATTGTTCTACCATTCCCTGGAAATTCTTCTTATTCCCCTAAAAACCCTATTCAGCATTTCAGTGGAGTGGTAGATTCATAGTAATTGGTTTGTCAAGTTTGTTTAATGAATGAATTGAGCTCTGTGACCTTATCTGCCTCAAAACCCTCTTTCATGTATGTGTAATGTTTCTAGGAAGAAGGCTGCTTCCTCTCCACTGGACTCACAGCTAACTTTTTCCACCACTGCTCATCATAATTTGTCATATCCCTTCCAACAGTGGAAGCAGGTCACTTTAGATTTCCTAATTAAGATTGGGCCCACTCCACATCTACTTTTCAGATCCTAGGAAGATGGATAATCTTGAACCTACTACCAGATTTTTCCTTAATTGAAATATATTTTGTCCTCCTGGTTTTCACTATCCCCAGAGAGTGAAACTCTTTACCTCACTGACCTCATATCTACCTAAATGCTTGCTCTGTTGCTTCCATCCTGGCCTCCTCATTGTACTCTCCTCGAGACTCCTCACAGTCTGGGTTTTCTCTTTCATGTGTTTTCCCCAAAACTATCTGGAACATTTTTCCTTGCTCAGTCTGAGCCACTGAGTCTCTTCCTCACTTTAAAGTCTCATCTGTAAAACAAAAGAGAGCTGAACCAATTTGACCAGGTCAAAAACTGTACAAAATCTGAACCTAAATCTTAAGCTTCCTCACAGCAGACCCTTTAGAAAATTATCAGTAAAGTATTCTCCCTCTGACTTCCTACTGCAGGCAAATCTTTTAGTTTTGCTGAGTTTCAACTTGGGGCCTCAACAGATTTGGAAATCTGCTAGTCCAGCAGCTGTTTTCAAGTCTCACAAGGCTTAGGGATTTCATAGGGTTAGAGAAGAGAACACTATGTTTTATGTGGAGCTTCTAATACAGGGATGTGCCAGTCACAAGAGAGATGAAGCTAGCCAGAACCCATGAGAATTAGTGCCAGATTATGATCCTATTTACACTAGTATAATTCAGATCAGAATTCCCCCCAAAATGCCTGATGTGAGGAACCCTCCCAGTGAGATATCACCACAAGTAGGAGGCTGGGTCAGGACCGAGGAAAGGCAATTATGGGATGTCAGAGTCTCTAGTGAAGGTCAAATAAAACAATTGGGAATGCAGGGGAAAGAAAGATCAGCTTCAGAGAATGGAGACTTCAAAAGATTCACATACACTTGAATAAGCTATATATCAGGGTTTTGTTTTACCTGGACTAAATGAAGTCAGACGTAAAGTCCATTACTGCTTACAACCTTCCTGTTGACAACAGCTTATTGAAAAATGTCAAAGATTGAAATGCTAATAACATTTTTTGTTGAAATTTTGGTTTATAAAAAAGGAGTCAGAATTTAAAGTGTTCACAAACATTTTGAAATTCAAAAATGATGGAAAATATGGAACAATTCTGGGGAAATGTGAACTTTGCTACTAGATCTGCTGTTCACTTTAGCTCTCACTTCAGAGCACTTTGTGTCAGTTTGAATGAATGCACGAAAGTGCATTGTTATTTTTTATACCTCTCCTTCCTCTTGCACATCCATGTCATAGCTAGGCTTGGCAGAATGTTTTTTTATAATACCAACCGATAATATCAATTTGTTTATTTTTAAGCAGTTTTCTATTTTTATCTATTTAAATTTTCACAGGTATGGGAAATTATGGGGGGATAAGGCAATTATTTAATGACAGTAGATGTTGAGATTCAAAAAGGTAAAACTTTATAACTGTTAAAACACAGATACTCAATATCACATGTCAAAATATACAAAATAAATGTCCTTAAATCAAACTCTAATAAGGTCCCAAGCAGTACTTTTCTTACTGTGCCTATCTGTACATTTCTGTTATTACTGGTGGAAATATCTTTCATCCGTTTCTGTTTGTACACTGAAATTGTCATTTACCTACATTTACCAATTTAAAATCTAATCCTTCCAAGCCTAATCATAACGCATCAGACCTTCAAGTAGTTGCCCTTCCAATTAAGTAATGTGAGCATTAGGTGAGTCCATTCTGGAACTCCACAGTACATTGTCTCAAACTTGCTCATAGCCCAGATCTGGCTGATAAGACATTTCTGACAGTCTCGATGTAAGTAGAGAAAAGCTCTAGACTTTGTATAGTTCAATAGAGCTAAATATAATCTCTTGTTGCTTTGTCCTTGACGTTTATATTTTTCCTTGGAACACAATTTATTTAATAAACTATATTATTCTTGAGGATAACATTAATGATATATCAGATCTTTGCCTTTCCTTCCAAAGGATCCTGAAGTATGTTAAAAGCTATGACCCTGAACCTGCAGCTCACTGCCTGCAGGTGCATCCCTGAACATACTGGGAAACCGTTGAAATCAGTGGGGCTCCATGTGGATGCAAGGGTGTGCCTGGGTACAGTCAGTTGCAGGATCGGGGCCTAGATACTGAAATCTCTTTACTCTCCACTGAAAAGCAGCCACTTCTTAGGTGGAACATGGAAGATGCTTAGCAGTGCAAAGCAACACTCTAAAAGTTTAGGGAGTGAAGACAAATTTATTTTCCAGTTGAAACTGAAGGGATTTAGATAAACAAGAATATAATTATCCAAACTGGCATATGACCAATGTGGTATAGTTCATGCTTCTACTCTTTCAAAAAGTGCCTTTGCTGACCACAAACCATCAAGATGTCCAATTTATGTCTCACCTGAAAGTCAGGATCTCTTGCAGCACAGTGCACCCAATTGCCCCAGGCTGGATTGCGGTGACTGCTGAAGATGCAAATTTCAGCTTGCTTAACCATTAGCACCTTCCTGCTGCAGCTGCATATTCATACATACTAAAGGCTAAGTGTGCATACACACAATGTGTTTTCCCTCTATGGTGTATAGCAGCCTCAAATCCCCTCACCCACATACACTTTTTTTTCTGTTTATTTTATATAAAAAAGATCAGGTCCTGAATTCCCTATTTATCAGAGGACTGCGGCAATATGGGGGGACCTGTAACATGACATCAAAGGAAACTGAAACATGAACAGCAAACTCCCACCCGCAGTAGCATTGTGGGGAAAGGAATACTGAGTCTCAGAATTCCTTAGGCTCCATATCCCCCTCTCTCTCTTTTGGTGGCTGGGAAAACTGTAGCTCAAGCTTCAATTCCTGTTATGTCACATTCCAGGGCCTCCAAACATTGCCAAAATCGTCCAGCGAGAGAAGAAATTCAGGCCTTGAAATCCTGACATTTCCAGTGTAAAAACCAAGGGAAAACCCTCATGATTGTTTAAAAAGCAAGCCTACTCTATGAGGCCATCTCAGTATATCACAAAGGAACAATGAAGGGCAAAAACGTTTGTTTTTCAGTTATTTCGCCTTTAAAATGTAATGTCACATTTCACCAGCTTATAAAGAATCCAGGCTAGACTCTCAGCTGGTGAAAACTAACATATCTCCATTGACTTCAGTGGAGCTATGCTAATGTACAGCGGCTGAGAATCTGGCCCTTTAAATCAAGTTTAAGAAATCACAGTCAATTTGAGCACAATTTTATACAGGAAGAAATATACATTTGGTATTCATGTTTCAACTTTGCATTTATGATACCATATTTATATTGCTTTAAAGTATCCTGGTGCCACTTCACAAATTATTTTAGCTTGCTGTACTTTATCGCTTCTCTGCTTGTCACATTGCAATATTTTATGTTTATTCATTATATTTTAAAATACACAAATTACAGTTTTTTCCTGTGATAGGGTGTCCAGCCCACACAAGGCCTGAAGGTATTAAGGTGGCTAGGCTGTACCTGGAGGTAAAGGTGCCGGAACCTTTGTAGAAGTGGGAGGACCACCAGTCACATCCCCCACTTTTTAACATGGAGTAATTTGGGGGCAGGGTGCACTGTTGATCCCTCCCCCACCCAAACTACAAGCCTCAGAGCAGCCCCTGCCGGCACCACTCCGTGCCTGCTCAAGGCTTGCAATTTGGGGGAGGGGGGGCAACACTGCCCCCTATCCTCCCAAACTATGCCCATGAAGTGGGGGGCATGCTCCCTGACTACTTCCTGGCTCTTCCTCCAGACAATGGTGCCGGAATGAGTGCTTAATTCAAGATAAAGTTCAGCTAGTCAGGAACTGTATAAAGCCCAGTAGCTGACAGTTGAAGGGGGCTACAGTCATTCTCAGGATGAGAGAAGGCAAGGTAGGAGGTAGCCCAGGGATACAGCAGTAAGGTTTAGGACTGTGCAGACTTTGACTCATTTGTTGTAGGGTCCCTGGCCTGGAACCCAGGGTAGAGGGCCTCTGTTCCCCTACCAGCCACTGGACAAGGGGCACTGATAAGAGGGTAGTGAAAGAGAAGATTGCCTGGGACATTGGGTCCTGAGAGACTTTGATAATGCATCTGCCATTGTCCCCCAGGAAGGGGAAACTACAGTGACCTGGCCAGAGGGCCAAGCCACGAAGTGGGAGCAGTAGAGTCCAAAGAGAGTGTGATGGAGTGCAACTGTAGAAAGGGGCGTCAGCCTGGCAAAGCTAATCCCCAGACGTGGCCAGAAGGAGGTGCTCCAGCGATGAGCAGAGAGTGCTCCATGACACTCCGCTTTTATCATTACTGTATATCACACTGTGATAGCTGATCTGAAACATTTTTCTTAGAAGGGACTGCTGGGTTTTTTAAGCTGTGTGTGTAATTAAGATGTTATCTACACCCTTTCAGTCTGTTGCTTGCTTCCATGAAACTGCCTGCTTAATGATTTTTGTCACAGGAAAAGTGACATCTGGTTTATATTATAACTAGTAGCTGAAAGCTATTGCATAGATTTAATTCATAAAGTCAAATGTATTTTTTAAAAAAAGTTTAAAATGGGGGGCTCTTGTTTCCATGCACTGTGCTATAGTGAGCAATGTTGCTCTCTGTACATGTTCCTCAGAATTGGTGCATAGAACTTCCCCTGGGGCTGGAGCCACAACTGCCTTTGTTACCCCATGTAGCTGTTACTCCCACTTCCTCTCATCAACTGTCACATTCCAACTGCCACAGAACCTTTGGACTCTAACGTTCCATCTGGTTCTCAAAGGGCCTAGTGGTGATTGAACCTGATGATATTCTTCAAAAAACAAAAATTCTCAACCATGCTTATAGCAGTTTCCATCGCTTCGCTGACTCAACAGACGTTTTAGGCTTCAGAGTGATGTTTAAGGTTATTGTGTATGTTGGTTGTCTTTGGCTGGCTGGGTGGTTTTGTTGATTTGTGGTTGGGGGATGTTGTAGCAGGAGCTTTGTGATATTTGTGCAGGAGGCAGTTGGGGAAGAAATCCATCATCTGTGTAGTCTCCCTCATAAAACCAATTAAACTGTTGTATGCAAATCAGCTGTAAAGCAAGAGTGGTGATTGGCTGACCTAATTCTGATATCTCAATAGTCTAGGCCTCTTGGGATGACATAGATACATGCCCTGCGCTGCACTGGTGTGATTCACAAATTCAGAAAACTTAAACGTTGGATGGTAACAGGTGGCGATGCCCACTGGTGATTGTACCTGGTGATATTCTAAACAAAAAGAGCTCTCAGCTGTGCTTGTAGCTGCTTCCGTCTCTTCATGGTGACTTAATAGACTTAATAGGCTTCAGAATGCCAATCCTGAAATCTTATTATATAGATATCTCACAGGAAACATCAATATCAGAGCTAGTGGGGGGAAATGGATAAAACTTTGTCATTGTCATTCCACAGGTTTTGAAAAGGAATGTTTTGTCATTATTTGATATTCCTTGCCAAATCTGTGTTTAAAAAAATTGATTTTGACTTTTTATTCAATTTTTACTGTTTTTGGTTTTTTTCTTTTCCTTTTTCTCCCTTCTTTTCTCACTTTTCTCCATTTCAGTTCGCTACTAAAACTGTGGGGAGGGGGAAGGGGGTGGCGCAGAGGAGAAAGGATAAACATGAACAGCAGAATAAAAAGTAAAATTGATCAACTAAAAACATTTTTAAAAAACCACAAAAGCTACATTTTTCATGTTCCAATTTCACTGAAAAACTGAAAGTTTTCAAAGAGAACTTTTGGCAAAATCTGCCATTTAGAAAAAAGGTCATTCTTTTATATTATTTTTGTTCAAATAGTTTTGAGCTGTAGTCAATAAATTGCGTGAAATTAACCTAGAACTCTGCAAATTCCCAAACACCAAATTAAGGGCATAATCCTGCCATGTGTTGTGCAGGTGAACAGATGAAAGGAGTCCATTCTGTCACAACATGCCCCTACAGCAGATACACAGGATTTCAGGCTAGTTCTCTGAGTGCTAGGCTGCGGGAGTATCTAGTGAACCTTCTGATGAGTGCATAATGAGCCTGCTGATGAATCGCAGCCTTGTGGGAGCATAGTTAAGCTCCTGGTCTCCTTCTCTAATGGCTCTGAACTAGATCAAGATGTAGTGACCCATCTGGAGTAAAGGATAGCACACCGTTGTACTGCTGCAGGGAAGGAGAATGTCATTCCTGCCTTCCCCACAGCTCTAGAAGGAAGTAAAGTGTGCCAGTCTACGCCTGGTGCCATGTACTCTTCCCAACACACCAGCACATGACTGCCTTGGCGCTGCCCACGATCCACCCTTTCTGACCCAACTACTCAGAAGTGGGAACCAAGCAGCTCTGCAGAGCTTTCTTCCCTTCCACGCTGCTCCCTGTGCTGCCATACTAGCAGCAGGTGGAAGAGGAAGGTGCACAATGCTCTCATTTAGGCATTAGATTATTGAACTGTTTGCTTACATTGAATAGTATCTTATCCCATGAGCAGCCCTTGTGAAATCAATGAGGCTCTACCACTGGCTTGCTTGGTAAATCATTTCCCGCTCTGTGCCTCAGTTTCCCCATCTGTAAAAAGAGGTGAATGATACTGACCCCCTTTTGTAAAGTGCTTTGAGATCTAAAGATAAAAAATACTTTAAGAGCTAGCAGTAAGTCAATTATTTTGTTGTTTCTGAAATAAAATACTAATCCACTGGAGTCAGGTGCTCATAATCTGCCCTGAAAGGAGAAGCATGGGGCCAGGTGGTGTCACATAAGGATGGATTACAGGGACATAGGAATTGTCATGCTATGCCAGACTGCAATGGTCCATCCGCTCCTATATCCTGTGTCCAATAGTGCCAATACTAAATACTTCAGAGGAAGATGTTAGGTACCTCATAACATACAATAGGTAATTTTTAATAGCTATTTTTCCTCTGTAGTAATCACTACTTCATCACATTGCTAAGACTTGAGAGCTTACACAGCTTCATGAACAGAATGTTGGATACAAAATATATGTACACTGTATATTTATGGAGAGAGAGTGTCTTTTCCCCTAGGGAAGTATTTCAGTGATAACTGAGGTGGGTTTTAGAATCACTTGATTGTCTGGGGAATTTTCAAAGGCACAAAGGACAATTAGATGCCCAACTCTCATTGTTTTCCAATGGAAGTTGGGCACCTGACTCCCATTTATGTCTTTGAAAGTCTTCCACATCACTAACAAGAAGAAATAATCTATAAAATAAGCTCAGTACTGATGCTGCTATAGTCTAGCCTGGCTGTATTTTCCATTTCTGCAACTGGTTCCTGTCTGTGTGAGACTGTGTCTTGGAGAGTCAGCATGAAGTATGGCGTTGCACAGTGTCCTATAAGACATGTGGCAACTTCAAATTTCCTGCTGAAGCTTGTCCATTTATAGCACATAGAGTGTTAATGATTCGATGAAAGCTCACTCTGGGTCAATTGAGACTTCAGTAGGTGTACTTTGTTATTTACTGGTGTGTTTCATGTGAAATCATTAAAGTGAAAAATGTGAAACCGCTGATTCATGCATTTGTCAGGATGTTTTCACTGCTATGGCTTGATCCAGCTTCCCTCTCCCATGCCTGTAGGTGCTACAGACAATTCAATGCTGGGCATTGCTGTCTAACTGTAATCGGCGTAATTCACAGACACTCATTCTGGTTAAATATTTCACAGTAATTATGGGGTACTAAAATTGTTATTAATATTGATACAATGCAAATATATTTATCTCCATATGTTCTGTCAGTGCGAGTGTTATTACTGCTAATGATGTTTCCTTACAAATGCAGATGTTTTCTCTCCCCATCGCCTTTTATTTTGACATTCCAAATAACTGTGTTCTGAAGGATGAAATAAATCCACTGTATTTTTGTAAACCACAGGATTATGTGTCTGGTAAAGGTTAGCCAAGACATCAAGGGAATGTATATTAAAAAAACACAAGAAAAGCAGTTAAACAACCACCCTTGCACTATTTTAATGATGACAAGCATCGAATTTGACATTTAGCCAAATGTTTGTTCTAGGATCCATGCCTTTTGGAAGGAAATGACAATGACAATCAGTGGTATCCTCAGTAAAACAGAACATTCCATCATGAAATGGGAGGGTTTCGATTATCAGGGGTAAAAATACACAAAGAAAGGAAACTATAAGGTACAAGCACAGACAACTACACTTAAAACAAGTGTATGGGTTAGACCAGTGCTCTAATGACACTGCATTGTGCTACCACAGGGAAATCTAAATGTGGGACCAGAATAGTTCAGGTCTCTGACATCTCCTCTTGGATGTCTGTCAGCTTAAACTTAACATGGCCAAAATTCAACTCCTTATCATTCTTCCTTCCCAAACTCTCCCACTGCTCACTTTCTTAGTTATTACTAACACCACCATCCTACCCCTCATTCATGTTCATAATTTAGGTATCATCTTTGACTCTGCCTCTCTTTAAAGGTGCACATTGAGGCAGTGTCCAAATCTTGCCACCCTTCCTATATAACATATCTAAGATCTGTCCTTTTCTCTCAGTCCACACCACTAAAATTTTCATCCAGCCTCCTTCTGTTCAGAAGCCATGGAAAATCACTGAGATAAAAATTAGTCTGTGGTCATTTGTGCAACTTCTAGTCATAGAATGGCACTGTATGGCCTGATTCTCATTTACACTAAGTCCACTTTACACTATTTTGGTGGTGTAAAGGGGCCTTAAAGTGGATGTAAATGTAATTTATACCCCCTTTAAGGCCCCTTTAAACTGTCATAGTGGTGTGAAGCCACCTTAGCATATGAGAGAGACCAAAGGGTTGTCTACATGTGAAAGTGTTTTACCAGTTGTACCAATATAGTCATACAGGCATAGTTACACTGATATAATCCCCTGTGTGAACACTGTTATTCCGGTATAAGATCATGTCTACACTACAGAGCCTTAGCCAGAATAGTGGAGATACAACATCAGCTGGCAAGAGGTGTTCTTCCATTGACTTAGCTATACCACCTTCTGAATGATGTTAGCTAAGCTGACAGAATCACTCTTCTATCAAAATAGACTCATCTACACCAGGGATTTTGCAGGCATTGCTATGTCATTAGGGGCTTTAATTTTTTCACACTCCTAGCGGACATAGTAATGCCAGCAAAATTGTGTAGTGTACACCAGGCCAAAGAGTGGTTCTTTTCTGGATTCTGTTAAACCCCTCCCAAAGTGATATAAATTAAATTTTATAAAGGTACTCATACCAGAATAAGAGTGGTGGGAAGGGTTGTGGGGGGTGTTATTTCTGTATAATATCTGTTTAGCATATATCAGAAAATTCCCTGTGTGGACAAGGTCTAAGGCTCTAATTCTGCAAGCTGCTCCTCATGGGCAGAACCCCATCGACTCCAGTGGAATTCCACACAGGTGCAGGGCCCACCCACACAGAATAGCTTTTAAATTCTAGCCTCAGGTCCTAGACATGAATTACCCTGGATGGCTCCAAATCCTGGCTTAGTTATGCACTCAGCTTGCTTGCTTTGGAAGACAGACACACTTTCTTTGCTATCTGATCCCTTTCATTTTGGGTGTTCAAGAATCTTTGCTTCCTGATCAACGCAGCAAAGATCTCTTTTGCTTGGTAATAATCACAAAATCTTTCTTACAATTGGTCTGTGAATGATGAGAGGATATAATTATTAATGCTGGGTGTTTATCACAGCCATGACTTCTGTGAAAAAAATCAGGATATCTAGGAAGCTTTCATAAAAAGTCATGGGTTTTGCCAGTATAATCAGACTGTTAGGAGTCAATCTTGCAAAGGTGCTGAGCTCTCCTGTGACGTGTTGAGCACTCTCAGGCCCCAGTTTAACAAATCACTTAAGCAAATCCTCAAATTTAAACATGTGAAGTGTATCAGTCCATCCCTATTCAGTAAAGCATTTAGGCACATGCTTAAGTCCCATACTGAACTGGGATCTCAATTCCTTGCAACCTGAGTGGCACGACTGGGACAAGGGTGGTCAGACGTAGTGGTCGGCGCAGAAGTCAGGAGTCAGGCTGAGTCAGATACCAGGAGGCCAGAGTCCAAGAATTAGGTCAGAAGGCATAGGGGGTGAGTAAAAAGGCTGGTCATGCAGGAGGGAAAATGCTGTGGCATGGGTCATCCCCTTTTGGAGGTGTGCCAACCTGCCGCCTTTGGAGCGCTGGAAGGGAAGCTCCCTGGAAGTGGGGGGAGGCCACCAGTGCCCAGACAGTGTCTCATGATGCATTGTTTTCTGTCCCAGCATTCCCTGGGCTTCCGGCTTTCTTTCATGGCATTTTTCAACGGCCTTTGTTTGCTGTTCACCCCGCCATCTTTGTGTGAAGGGTTGGATCCCTCACTGCTCTCCTATGCTCTGATAACTGTCATGAAGACATCACAGATGGCAGTGCAGTTAATCACTAAGTTCCTAACTGAAGAAGACTCACAATTGCCTGACATGCTGTGTGATATGGATAGGAGCAACTTTAGATTGCTTTTGGCATTCACCAAATAGCTGCAGACAGTGGACTGTCGCTTTTGGGCTCAGGAAACAAGCACTGAATGGTGGGATCATATCATCAGACAGGTCTGGGATGACAAGCAGTGGCTACAGAACTTTCAGATGCGGAAAACCACCTTCCTGGAACTGTGTGCAGAGCTTGCCCCAGCACTGTGGTACAACGATACCAGAATGAGAGCTGCCCTCTCAGTGGAGAAGCACGTGACAATTGCTGTGTGGAAGCTGGCAACTCCAGACTGCTACAAGTTGGTCACAAATCAATTTGGAGTTGGGAAGTCAACTATTGGGGCTGCATTAATGCAAGTGTGCAGGGCAATTAATCATATACTGCTACGAAGGACTGTGATTCTGGGAAATGTGCGTGAAATAGTGGATGGCTTTGCAGAAATGGGTTTCCCTAACTGTGAAGGGGCAATAGATGGCACACAAGTTCCAATTTTGGCACCAGACCACCTTCTGACAGAGTACATCAATAGGAAGGGGTATTTCTCCATGGTGTTGCAGATGCTTGTGGATCACCATGGGCGTTTCACTGACATCAATGCGATATGGTCTGGGAAGGTGCATGACGCATGCATCTTCAGGAACACCAGCATGTATAGAAAGCTACAAACAGGGACTTTCTTTCCAGACCAGAAGATTACAGTGGGGGGATGTTGAAATGCCCATCGTGATCCTGGGAGACCCGGCATGCCCCTTACAGCCATGGCTCATGAAACCTTATACAGAAAACCTGGACAGCAATAAGAAGCGGTTCAACAACAGGCTGAGTAGGCGCCGAATGACAGTGGAATATGCCTTTGGCAAATTAAAGGTGTGCTGGCGATGCCTTTATGGCAGGTTATCCCTTAATGAGGATTATATTCCCATGGTCCTAGCTGTGTGTTGTATGTTGCATAATCTTTGTGAAGCTAAGGGTGAAGGTTTGCTCAGGGATGGAGTGTTGAGGAAGACTGCTTGGCTGCTGATTTTGAGCAGCTAGATACCAGGGCTATCAGAGGGGCCCAGAGGGGAGCAATTCATATCAGGGAGGCATCGCAGTGTGTATGCATTCACTGTCTTGTTGACAAAAGCTGACTTTTCTCGACAAAAACTCTGAAGTGTAGACAAGGCCTAAGCTTTTGCAAAAAGTGAATAGTGAACAATGAGTGAGTAAAGTTGTTTACAGTAGCAGCTACAAAGGTGCTTTGCAAGTATAGGGTGCACAGAACACTGCCCTTCAGATCTTAAAATCTAAAAGTTAAATGGGAAGATAAACAGGGTAGGAAAGCGGGTGTGCAACACCTCCTTTTTGTAAGGATGTGGAGGATAAAATATATAGAGTAAAACACTTCAGATACAAATTTTCGAACAATCACGTCTGCTAACATTCTTTAAAATTTTGGCATTCCTGAATATTTTTATTAATACTTAGAAGTCAGCTAAATATTCATTAACAATGAATAATATGACCTTGCAAATGACCATGAACCAAGCTCACTTTTTCTGTTGATAAACATATTTCCAAATCATTTTTCGTTTTATTTGACCAGCTTTAGTGACATATAGTTCAGACAGATAATGCACTGAATGATAGAGGCTTGGAGGGGCCAAACTTAAAGTGATACAAATACCCTAATATATGTTACATTCATTACATACATATCAAAACCTTTGGGAAGAAGTGCGTTTTAAGGAAGGATTTGTGTGAAAGGAGGATGGTTATTTGATACATAGAAACAAGGAGAAAATAGTGGAAGAAAAGAATTGGAAAGAAAAAGACAGACAATTTCCATGGACTCGTTGAACATACATGTGAATTTAGTGAAAAAATTCAGCGTAAAGTTCTCCTTTGGTGAACAGTGTATTTTTCTCAAGGAGGAATACGTTCTTTTCAGGTCTTTTTTTGGTTCATTTGTGCTTTCAAGTGTGCAAAAAAAATTTCAGAAAATGATTTATGAATTCCATTGCCTCATTGATTACTTGTCTCCATTCTTAACCGAAATGAATGCAAGCAACTATAGAGGAAAATTGATGTGGACATATTAGAGTTTCCACTCAGGTTGTAGCTGGTTTCAAGATGCACACACAGCCAAAGAAGAGTGGCATTCCAAGTCTTGTAGTCATTGAGGTAGATCAAAATGGCTTCAAGTATTTATTCAAGAACTACTACTGAGATATGAAACTTCATCTTGGTCACTTTTTGCAGGCCTCAGAGGCACAGCATGCACAAAGCAAGGAAATCAACTGAAATCTGGCAGAACTATCCTTGTACATTCAATGCAATACTTTCTTAGAGCTAAGTGGAAAAGATTTAGAGATTAAATATGCAGAATGAAGACAGACACCTGGCTGGGATTCAATCTCTGTTTAAAATTTACAGAACACCTAAAGATGTGGCTTCTGGGTCATATTCAGCCACAAGTCACCCTAAGAATATCTCTGATTGACCTGGTCTTTATTGTACTGTCCCATTAGTAAAGGCATTCTAAAGCTATTGAATTTCCCTCCCCTAATTATTCTGATATGGTTTCCATGTTTTCTTTGTTCTATTTGGGGGGTGGGCGCTTTCTTCTGCTGCAAGCCTAATTAAATCTAACTGCTTTGCCTGGTTAGCCTAGTGCAAAGCACACTTGTCTGCAGTATCCCTTTTGGCTTAACTCAGGGGAAAATGTGCAAGTGTCACCTGAAAGCATTTCAGATGAGACAGAACCTAGGCAAGTCAAAGCAAGCACAATTTCAACATGCTGGTAAACCCAGTATTCAGCCCAAGTCTGAATGATGAGAAGCAAAATGGCAACCATAACTATTTTTATTACATTTATCTTTGTTTTGAATTATAGATACAAGCAAAGATTGAGCAATCATGCTGTTTTCCTTTGTATCAGTTCAATAGCATTTTGGAGTGCTTTTTCTGAGTTTAGCATCCCTGCAGGTTAAGAGTATTATGGACCTTTCTTTGTTAATTTCTTAATATGCATAAAATATGGCCAAGAATGTACTCTGGCAATGTCTGTACATTCCTATACCCAGGAGGAGGTTGCTGATGAGCATTCAGCTAGCAATGGGCCTAACCAAGAACCCATTTATCCACTTCTGAAACTGTAATAGAACTCACTGGAATGTGAATCTGAGACCTGAACACACACGGCTTGTGCTGACATGGAGCCCACCCCCATATCTTAGTCTGAACAATGTTGGTCAGTTTTTGGTTGCAGTCCCCTGTCCTTTTCTCCCTTACTTTGTGCACTGAGGCTCCCTCCATCATCTATGGCCTATGTTATACAAGAGGTCAAACTAGATGATCACAGTGGTCCTTTATGGCCTTGGAATCTATTAAAATACCTTCTCATAGTGGTAGGTAGCATGAGATACCTCCCTTCCCATGTCTGCGTCTCATCTCAGTAAGCCTGTTAATGTTCAAAGGAGTAAAACAAGGGACTCCACTAATGAGGAAGTCGCTCAGGCAAAGAGAGTCCTGAAGGAATGGCACATGTAGGCCCTGGGAATGGGGGATCTACTGAAGAAATTCTGCCTCTAGCCCCAGTGAGAGAAGGGGGTGGTGGTCAGGAGTAGGTGAAGATAGTCAACAGCAACACCCTATCCCCGAGCCCAAGCAGAAAAGAAGCACAGAGTCCCACTGCTGCTGGGGATGGAGTGAGTAAAAAAAAATAATAATAACTGACCAGACACTGCTGTCATTTAAAGCAAAGAGCCCAGTCAGAAAGAGGAAGGTGGGAGGACGAAGGCCTCCTGCACACATTGAAGAGCAGCCATGGCATCAGAAACTGAGGAGCCCTGCTAAGGAGGGAAGGATTAATTGACTTGACTGGGAGAAAACATTATTAAGATGCAAAGGCATGTATAATGGAGTCATGAATGCATATTCCAAGTAGCTGGAAGTCGTGCATAGATTTTTAGGGCCAGAAGGGACCATTATGTTAATCTAGACAGACCTCCTGCATTACACAGGCCACAAAATTTCACCTAGTAATTCCTGCATCAAACTAGAGCATATCTTTTAGAAAGATATCCGATCTCGATGTAAAGATTGCAGGTGATAGCAAATCCACCGCATAAATACAATTAATTTATGAAAAAAGAACGAGGAGTACTTGTGGCACCTTAGAGACTAACAAATTTATTTGGGCATAAACTTTCATGGGCTAAAACCCATTTCATCAGATGCATGGATTGGAAAATACAGTAGGAAGATATATACACACACACACAGAGAGAACATGAAAAGATGGGGGTTGCCATACCAACTCTAATGAGACAAATCAATTAAGGTGGGCTACTGTCAGCAGGAGGAAAACAACTTTTGTAGTGATAGTCAGGATGGGCCATTTCAAACAGCTGACAAGAAGGTGTGAGGAACAGTAGGGGGAAACATTAGCATGGGGAAATAATTTTTACTTTGTGTAATGACCCATCCACTCCCAGTCTTTATTCAAGCCTAATTTAATGGTGTCCAGTTTGCAAATTAATTCCAGTTCTACAGTTTCTCGTTGGAGTCTGTTTTTGAAGTTTTTTTGTTGAAGAATTGCGACTTTTAGGTCTGTAATTGAGTGTCCAGGGAGGTTGAAGTGTTCTCCAACTGGTTTTTGAATGTTATCATTCTTGATGTCTGACTTGTGTCCATTTATTCTTTTGCATAGAGACTGTCTGGTTTGGCCAATGTACATGGCAGAGGGGCACTGCTGGCACATGATGGCATATATCACATTGGTAGAAGTGCAGGTGAACAAGCCCCTGATGGTGTGGCTGATGTGATTAGGTCCTATGATGGTGTCCCTTGAATAGATATGTGGACAGAGTTGGCAACGGGCTTTGTTGCAAGGATAGGTTCCTGGGTTAGTGTTTTTTGTTGTGTGGTGTGTGGTTGCTGGTGAGAATTTGCTTCAGGTTGGGGGTTGCTTCAGGTTGTCTGTAAGCGAGGACTGGCCTGTCTCCCAAGGTCTGTGAGAGTGAGGGATCATCCTTCAGGATAGGTTATAGATCCTTGATGATGCGCTGGAGAGGTTTTAGTTGTTACCCTCATTGTTAAAAATCTGGGCCTCATTTTTAGTCTGAATTTGTCTAGCTACAGCTTCCAACCATTAGATCTTGTTATGCCTTTTTCTGTTAGATTAAAGAGCCTTCCACTATCAGAAATCTTCTCCCCACATAGGTTCTTACAGATTGTGATTAAGTCACCTATTAGCCTTCTCTTAGACAAACTAAATTGATGGAGTTTCTTAAGTCTCTCACAATAAGGCATGTTTTCCAGACCTCAAATCATTCTTGGTTAAGCTTGGATACTAGCACATGCCCTGCTGACTTACAAGAGAGGATGAGTTCTGAGTAAAGCTTTTTCATTTCTGGCATTCCATTTGTCTATCCTCACCACAGCAGACTCTGGGAGTGTGGATAAAGCCAAACTTTCTCCTGCACTGTCCCTGGTTCTTAGTTTTCCCCTTCTTTATATTTGTAATCATGTAGATATACGCTTTGAGACTCTATAATATTAGGTGATGACTGTAACAACTGTGAATATCATTTTCTAAAGATTGGGAGGTGATGATTGTGACTGGTTCCCCCAGGGTGCCACCTGGAACTGGGGTACCACTGAGTCCCCTGGCCCACCAGCCTGGGCTCCCACTCACCCTGTAATGTTGTGACAAGCTGCAGACATGCTCCCGGTCTCACACTTTCACCAACACACAGGTAGGGACACACCCAGCTGTAGTAACATGCAGACAGGCTTTCTGATCAGCCCCTGCATGGGAATACTATACAGCCAGGGTACTTACCAGCTCCTCAGGTGCACACCCCCTCTTGAGGGTAAACCCAAAATTATACCATCTTGTGCTGCACAAGGAACTGTACAGCATAAGATCATAAAATTCGCCTTCTCCCTCGATGTGGAGAGACAGATGCAACAGCTTTCTGCCCCAAGTTATGATTTCCACACTGGTTTTAGACAAAACAAAAACAACTTTATTAACTACAAAAGATAGATTTTAAGTGATGATAAGGGATAGCAAAGGGATCAAAGCAGATTACCTCACAAATAAATGCAATCTAAGCTTAATATAAAGAGATTGGGTATGAGAAGCAAATTCTCACCCTAAATGATGATTTAAGCCGATTGCAGAGATTCTTAAAGGGCAAGTTGCTCTTGCTTGCAGCTTAAAACCCATATATTCCTTTCACAGGCTAGAAATTTCTCTCGTCTGGGTTCAGCCCTTCCTCCCAGTTCTGCAGGTGTTTCCAAGAGTCTCTTTGGGGCGGGGAGTCAGTGAAGAACCATGATGATGCCACTCTCCTGCCTTAAAAACACTGGTATTCCAAGATGGAGTCCAGTACCAGGTGACTCGATCACATGCCCCTGCAGGGTCACAGCAGCCTGACTTGGAGGCTGTTTGTAGTATCCTCAAGACGGCTCCCTGGTTGGGAAATTAGCTTCTTCTAAGATCTATTGCTCTCCCTAATGGCCCTTCCCAGCCAGCCATCTAGACTGATTGCATTCTGCCTAGTGGGCGTTTCCCAGGTGTAAACACATTTGTAATAGCTGCATAGACAATATTCCTAACTTCAGATACCAAAATGACACATGCATACAAATAGGATAATCATATTCAGTGAACCGTAACCTTTTAAATGATATTTTACATGACCTATCTTGCATAAAATACATCCTAGTTATGCCATAATCATATCATAATAATACTACTATGAAGAATATGGGGCGTAATGCCACAGTGATGAGTAGTGGAAAACAATACTGACATCAATGCATTGCTTCTCTGTATCAATTACAGAGGGCCTGATCTAGCATGTGAAGACATTTACTCCCAGGCACAGTCCCATTGAAGTCAATGGTGAAGTCTTGTGGATCCTTTTATAGGTTCAGGGCTCAGGCTAGAATTATTGAAGTACATATGCCAAAATATGACTTTACTGCATATTTATGTATAAATGTGCATATAAATCTGTAGATGGATTTTGTTCTTACCTGCCCTGAGCCCTAAGATGCTCTTGACAGCTGATATGACATTAATTCACATGGTTCTCTTTTACAGAGAGCTGTAGCCCAAAATACTTTGAAAGGATTACAGAAAGTAATAAAAAATAGTTTTATCATTACATTTTAAGATTTGTGCGCTCCATGCTTTTTTGTTTGTTTAAAAACAAGTCTGTGCCATGATTTAAACCCTGGGCCTGATGCTACATTCCAGGCAAGCTCTGCTGGATGCAAGAACAGAAAGGGCTTGGAGTGCAAAAGTGGATTTTAATCACCTTTGCACTTTCCCTTTTGGGGAGTCCCCAGTACAATTAGTGCATTGTTAAAGACTATTCTAGCAGCCAGATATAGTCAAAGCACAGAGGTGCTCTATTCATGCCCTCTTTTTGACAAGAAACCCTCCTTCTACACCAGCTCAGTGCCCACCCTCCCACTCTGCTGCACTCAATATCTGTCCCATCAGTGTTATAAAACAGCAAAATCTGTGATCTGCTATAAGGTTCATATGCACACTAGCCATGACTGACCTCACTGCCTCTGTATAGAGGCCTGTGGTAGATATTTTCTACTGAATTCTCAGTCTATCTGTCCAAGACTTCTCCCCCTCCAAGCATCTAATCTCTTTGAGCAATTTTCTGTCTTTCTGCAGGGATGATTGAAGTGACCCTTTGAAGCCATTAGTTTTGACATATGAAAAAGAAGCATCCAGAATGAAAGAATACTCCAATTAAGCAAAACATCAATTAAGGCTTAAGCAAAGATTAAAAGATTCAGATCAGTTCTTTCACTTAAAAGAGAAATAAGTATACTTCACTAGTGAAGATGCTCATTAGAGGAAAGCGCATTTTAAGCATGTCAAATTACCATGACATTGAGGCCCACAGGTGAAATGCAAAACCTTACTGTGTATGTAGGGGGGATTATCTTTCAATTGCCTTTGAAAAAACATGTGGCATTACCTACTCTCCTAGTTGTCTAGGAAGAGTAAGGGCCTGATTCTCATTCGAGGCTGCTTTATACCACTTTAGCATAGCAAAGGGGCCATATAGTGTGTGTAAAGCAGAAATGAATGATATTTAAGGCCCTTTTACATGGCCTTACTTTGAACGAGGGTCCAACTATTTGTGCATTCATTTGTCTGGACACACATACATCCAGAATTTCCAACTTATATTACAAGAATGATAAAATTAAAATAATGAGCTTTCAAACACATGACCTCATCCTGCCTGATTTTCTGATGACACTGGGTGTGTCTGAGATCTACTGCACATTGCAGAGATTGCTAAAGTGTGATCTTCACACCCCGCAGTCTTATGTCAAATACTCATCTGATATGCAGAACAGAATTTAAATGTTACAAGAACTGAGGCCAGTATTTTTGTAACCAGAATCTGCAACTCATTGGCTTAGACCTGATATCATTTTCTGCAAGATATGTAATTGTGCCTTATGAAAGTGATTATATTTGTATATTGTGAAAATGAATTGGTGCTATGAGTTTACTCTGAAATAGAATATTCTAAAGGGATTAATTCACTCTTTTAAAGGAACTTTCATATTGAAAACTTTCAAATACATTATACTTCAGAATATTCACCTTTTTACATTTAGTCAGTTTTTCTCACCATTTTGCTGAGGATCAATGATATTTGTTGAAATATAAGGGTTTTCACCTTTAACCTTCTCCTAATTCTTAGGGTGTACTCCTTTTTTGGAAAATGTGATAGCATAGTATCAACACTAATAACAATAGTTCCGTGTGGAAGTGTTTTTTTGATGTGTACACTTTACCACTAGGAACTGGACTAAAACCAACAATTTCACTGCTAACTTCATTTCACATTAGCCATTAATCAGCCATTAGGTGGTAATGACCTTCAGTCTGGACTGATCAAGGCTAGATTTGAGCTGCGGTTGAAAGACAATATATCTGAGCTGTCTGATCATCCCATAAAGCTGAATTTGTTACACACCAAACATTTTCATAGCAGCTTGTGATGTTATAAACAAAGGATTATGTCTTCATTATGGGATCAAATGAAAAAATAATCCAAACTATGAGGTAGAACAATCCTATTTGGCAATGAATCTTCTGTTGTTACACAAAGGAAGTATCATAAATTACCTGGATGGGCAAATTGGCTACGCAACAAAACAAACAAAAACTGTACAGGTATTTTTTTAAAGTTCAGGAAAGTTTAATTTTAAAATAAATACTTGTCATGCTTCTCTGTTTCCTAATTTTGAAACATAGGAATTGCCATTACAGTTCAGGTTATTGATCTGTTAAAGCTATTATTGTGCATCTGGCAATAGTTACTACAAGTTGTGGTAAAGGTGAAGAAGAAAGGTAAACAAATATTCGTGCCTTATTCTGCATTATAGAGGCTCTGATCAAGGACTAGGGCCCCATCATACTAGATACTTTGCAGAGAGCTCACAATCGAGGTTTCTTACATGATACAACAGGTGCAATTAACAGGGAAATAGGAGGCGGGGAGAGGATGCTGTAATGGTAAAATCAGCATTTTTTTGCATAATAATCAGTAGTCTGGGCTAGCTAATTGCTTAGCAATTATGAGATGGCAGTGTTTATAGACATTGTGACAGTGGTAAGTCTTATGGAGAGATTTGAAGAAGGAAAAGGGGGTGGCTTTACAAAGTTGGATCAAGAATTTTCCCCATAAATGAGGGGAAAAGTGTGAAAATGCTTGTGAGAGAAGTGAACTAACAGGTGATAAAGACTGGCATTGTCAACAGAACAAAGAAGGAACTAAACCCTACTATATATGACAGAGATAATACTTTCCTGACTCCTGCAGGCAATGAACTTAGTTTACATAAATTTCAGCATGCATAACACAAATATTATAATTGGCCATAAAATTATGCAATTTTTTTAAAAAAATGCAAACCCAGTACTTGACTCTCTGACCTACTAGATCACTGAATTCTCAGTCTGGCTGTCCATCATATGAAGAAGTATTTATTTGTTTTTATATTTATTAATAATGTTCATTTATTTGACAAGCATTTATTTAATTTTCTATTTGCCTTTATTTTCAATGGGACCAGAAGTGATACTGTCATGTTAAAGATTATTCCCTTGGTAACTGCAGTGTGGCCAGAACCGGATGTACTAACAACTTCACAAAAGAGTCTGTTCTCATGAGATATTAAGTCTGAGTTCCAGGCTAAAATAGATGTATCTCCATAAATGCATCTCCAATTTCAACTCCTGCGTCTGAACATTATGAGGTTTTCCCAGAGCCATAAAACACTGACAAAGCAAAGTGCTTTTCATGCAAATGTTCCGTCCAAATTTAGCAGAGTGAGAAAGTTCCTCTTTAAACCTACCAAAAGCCTTGCTTCAGGGAGGAGCCAATTATTTTTACTTTTTAACTCCTTCTCTATTGTATCAACGGTTTTGGTCCCACAGTCTGAGCAGCTGATTCACTTTTAAGTATCCTTCATCACATTAGTTCTTTCTTATATTCTTCCTTAACAGATGCTGGTGCTAATGAGAGATGGAAGTGAGTAGTACATTACTCATTCTGCAAACTGAAACATGTACAAGAACTTCTGCGTCACTAATTCAAGCCACTTCTGGTAGTAGTAAAGTTCAGTCCAGTAGTGTCCCTGTGGCCCGCCACTTCCCACAGCTCCCATTGGCCAGGAACAGCGAACCACGGCCACTGAGAGCTGTGGGGGGTGGGGGGGGCATGCCTGCGGATGGTCAATGTCAGCAAAATGTCTCGCAGCCCGCAATCAGATTACCCTGATGGGCCGTATGCTGCCCGTGGGCTGCAGGTTGCCCACCATTGATGTAGAACCTGCTGGTGTGCATTAAAAATTCCCTAGTGTACTTTAGGGTGTGTTGTTTGAAACAGGTTTCAGAGTAACAGCCGTGTTAGTCTGTATTCGCAAAAAGAAAAGGAGTACTTGTGGCACCTTAGAGACTAACCGAAAGCTTATGCTCAAATAAATTGGTTAGTCTCTAAGGTGCCACAAGTACTCCTTTTCTTTTTGTTTGAAACAGTACTACGGAACTTTTAGTGCACATCAGCAGGGTCTGCATGGACCGGTTAGAGCATAACACATTAGTGCACTTTTAGAAATCACCCTCCCTACATAGTGCTCATTGCTGCTCCATATAGACAGGTAACTCAGGGCTTTTCTACCCTGTGTTTGGTTTCTTCAGATGAGATACACTGTAAGGTGGAAGGGGAAGATTTACATTGCCACTGCTTATTCTGTACCTGATCATTGCATAAATGGTGGATACTTTAGTTTCCAGCCTGTCACTAAATATAAAAGTGGGGCAAAGGGCTTTGGGAGGTAGTGTAGTCTAGTAGACTGGAAGACAGGAGTGCTAGGTTCTATTCCTAGTTCTGTCAATGACTTTCTGTGTGACCTCAGGCACATCACTGTGTCCCCCCCACTCTGACCATCTTGACTAGTTAGCTTTTAGGTGCAGGGTCTGTCTTTCATTATGTTTGTGCACCTCGTAGCATTATGGGGCCCTGATCTTACTTGGTTGAGGCCTCTAGATAGCATTGTAACAATAATGATAAAACTGAACCCAGAAAAAATGTGACTCAAACAGTGTGAGGTGACATACACTGGACATCTCCTCAAGGCAGAGTGACTGAAAGCTGATCCCAAGATCTGTGTACAGTCACAGTCATTGTGCTCACCTAAACTCAGAATGGAAGTCTAATACCACCAGCAGTTCTAGACTCCCCAGAGTGGGCAGGGGTGGTCTGTGTGTGCTCCCTCCCACATATGTTGCCCAGCTGAGCTATCACTGTGCAAGAGGAGCACACATTGGACCGTTTCAAAGGCTGTTTCCGTGGCTGCACTCCCCTGTTCTCTAGAAGAAACTGTAGCAGCCTGAAATGCCATGGGTCAGATCCTCAGCTGGCGTAAATCAGTGTAGTTCCATGGAAGTCATGTGAGCTAAACAGATTCACACCAGCTGAGAATCTGGCCAAATGCCTTTAGGGGTGCCTATTGAAGCAGTGTGGCTCCACACTACCACTGTGGGCTTAGGCTTAAGGCCACCATTTTAGCCCTTAAAAGGGAGAGAAGAAATAAGGTGCTCCCCTGCTCTGTATTCACAAACATATTAGTCTACTACACAATGTCCTGCTGTGCATTCCAAAATGTACTTTCCAAGTGAGAAGCACAGTCAAAAGGAAAAGAGGTACCTGGTTTTCATCATGAAAAACAGCATACTGTATGCAGTCATGATGGGAAAATGTTATAAAGTGTCACTCGGGAGTTTTTGAGTGGCTTTGTGGCAGATCTAACCAGTTTTTCACATCATGGAACCTTACTCTACATTATTCATTACACAACGTTATTTATTAGGGCAGAAACTACAACACGTGACACACACAGATAACATCTGTAGCAAAACAATGTTCTTTTGCAACACATCTTGCTTTTGTTTGCAGGGCAGCTAACATTCTTCCTGATACTTTTACCATCAGTTTCTGAAAGGATGTGTCAATGTTAAACTTTTTTGCTTCAGGGGTAGAAGGAGGGTTTCCAACTATTCATTTAGGACCCATTCCTGCCAAAGTATCTTAGAACTGCCTTCATCCTTCTAATGCAGGATTATTTCTCAAGCAACTCTTCTGTTGCTTTTCTCAGCCAGATTTTAAATATTCCAAGCCACTGGCCTCCTGCCACTTCCTTGGAAGTTGGTTTCAAGTGGAAAATAGTATTATTTAATCCTTGTACACCCTATAAGCCCTGCTAATGGCACACTTAGTGGGAAGAAGTTCTCCAAATGAATTTAACTGCTTAGGCATCTTATCCCTCCCCATTAACAAACATTTTTCTCTTTTGGGTTTCCTTGAAGAATTACCATATTTTGAGGGTATCTTCATGAAGAACTTATCAGGGACTGTCCATCCCACCAAAAGCAATGATTTTCTTGGGAGTGTCTTCCTATTAGTGGGACCCTTAAAAATAAATAAAATAAATCAGCATCTCCATCATATCAGTACCTCCTCTTAAGAGAAGTTCTTTGGAATGTGCTAGCATGGCTTCACAGCTCTGGTACCTGAGCAAGCTAGATTTCCCTGTGATTGCAGTGGAGGCATACATGAACCTGCAATTGGCTCTACATGGGTGAAACCGTGTGCCCATGGGGAGTCAGTTAAAAATCAACAAGGGTCTATGCTGCCGTGGGGGACCACCCACACAGAGCTCATTGAAAGACTGGGGCCTAAATGAGATATGCCAAATTGCATCCCAAAGAGTACAGCACAAAGAACCAAAATACAATCAGCCAAGTCCATCATTGGTGTAACTCTACTGAAATCAAAGGATTTTCACAAGGGATAAATTTGTCCTCAGAAATTTAACCAGCGGGCTAACCACTGCCCTCAGTTCCAGCATGCATCTCCCACTAACATAAATGGGATTTTCATGCTTGTGGGTTTAAAATAATGAATGGCCCTAAAACATTAGAAAATGGTGTCAACTTTTCCCTATTTACTCCTTTCTCTCCACCCTTAAATATTCCCCCCCATTGTATTATTATGCCCTCCCACCACAGGTGGGTTGAAACTATTTATTGAAAACATTATGTTCAACATCTGTTCCTTCATCTGACTCCTTGCTTTTTTTTGCTTTTTCCTTATCACCCCAGACAGACTCCATTCCCATAAACATTTCTTGCATATTTCTTGACAGATTTTCCCCCTTCTCCTCTTCTCTCTCTGTCCACCCCCATACACTCTTCTTTGTTCACTAACTAACTGTTCTGTCAAGCCAGTTCAAATGCTAGCTCCACATCCTGAAGATCCTTAATCTGTCCCTGTCTTCCACAGTTGGAAGAATAAATGTCTATGTGGAGCTATATCTCACTTTCCTAAATAGCCAGTAGAGGCCATGGGTGTCCCCTCAATGACATTCCTAATCTTTCCTGACCCAGGATTATGAAGACTTGAGTTTATTTGGCTTTGTGCTCTTAGACAGCTGGTGCAACTCAGTTGAGGTCAATGGAGTTAACCAGTAAAATGGAAAGGAGTTGGCCCAACGTTTCCAGGCAAATAGTTGATAATTCAGACAATTCATCGGGAAAGGAGAACTAAAATCAAACTGTTTTTTTAAATTTAGAAGCAGCAGCCCCTGTTGACTTGTAAAGGGTATACTGTTCTATTATAGGGATTTCAGATCTAGATGTGGTCCCTCACAATTTTTTTAAAATAACAGTTTTAGTAAGTGGATCTAAAAGGGTGAGTGTCAGTCTTAATTTCCTGACTTTTATTGAGTAGCATCAGATACTTCAGAGGATTTTATTAAGTAATTTTTGTGTGGGACTTTTTAAAAAGCTATGATTAATTTCTAAGGCATTGGAGTGACATTCATATTTATGATCTGCTTGGTATTACTGCAGGTATGCTTTATGTGTTGTCATGACAAACAGCAATTAAACGAGAATTATTTTAAAGAAAAAAATACAATATATCATATCAATCTTAGGAAAGCAAATAGGAAAATGGGAGGTAAGATATCTTAATATTTAAACCTTTTTCATCCATACAAATTCCAGATTGTCATAATCTATAATATATTTCAATTTTTTTGTCCTAGGTGGTTCTTATAATGTATCTGTGCCATTTTAGTACTGGATTGTTAAGGTTACACTGATTTGGGAAATTTGATAATAATCTTATATTTAAATATTGTCTTTTAGTCAACAGGTATCCTAAGCATTTTATAAACTTTTTATTACATTATTAACTACAGAAATCACTTCAACTATCACTGAAATGCAGCCAGCTCTGAATTAGAATGTGGCAAATGTTTGGTAGCACAGCTGCAATACTTACACATGGCTTAGGTTAGGGAAAGAAATAAAGAATATTGAATTTGTACCAGATTCAGTGGTGATACAAAGTTTGGTATAAGTGTTTCATGCTGGTTTAAACTATTAAAAAAATATGGCCTGATAACTCCAGCAACACAAAGTCCTTAGGCCCAAGTGAGGTGTTGTTTCAGCACTGTCCTGGGGGGAAAAGAGTGTCACTTATTAAATCCCCAGGTCTACTATCTAAGCCTTAATTTATGAGCTCTGATAAGATCAAGAATCAAGATCTCTGATAAGATCAATTATTGAAGTGCTGTGTCTTTAAGGCTATATTCTCTGTTTACAACCATCTTGTCTCAGAGGCTAGACAGTTAGTGTGACCAGACAGCAAGTGTGAAAAATTGGGACGGGGGCGGGGGGGGAGTAATAGGAGCCTGTATAAGAAAAAGACCCAAAAATCGGGACTGTCCCTGTAAAATCAGGACATCTGGTCACCCTAGGGTTGAAGTCTCATATAAGGAGATACTCTGTCTGCCTATATGCTTGAGCAGCACCTAGCACAATGGGGCTGTGATCTTGATTGATATTTCTGCATGTTACTGCAATACTGCTACTACTAATTAGTAGTTTAATAATAATTGAATTCCCTGACACGACATCATATCACATTGCATTGTTGGAGATGCTGTTTTTTGCAAAGTCCCTTGCAAAGTCCCCTGTGGTCCCTTTGCCTGCCTTCGATGACTGACAAGTTAAAAATTCCATGGTACATTTCATTTATACCCAATATTTGATCAACACATCTTCTAAACAAAAATGGTTCCAATGTTCAAGGTTCTGTGTGTGCGCGCTATGGCTTAGTGACTGCCATTTTTTTCAATACAGCCAGTGCACAAATATTTTACTTGACATAATACTGTGAGATGCCTTGAATATGGAAAGGTGCTATATGAGAGCCAATGTTATCTAGAGCTAACACTGTGGGATGGGACACAGGAGATCTGACACTGACTTGCTGTGTGATGCTGGGCAAGTCACAATCACTCTGTGCCTCCGTTTCCCTCAGCTGTGGAATAATGATACTTACCTACCATAAATGGTGCTCTGAGGGTGAAATAATTGATGTTTATAAATAATATTAATATCTAGCTCTCTCTATAGCACTTTTCTTCTGCAGATCTCCAAGTCTTGTACAAGCACCTTAGATCCTTGGATGGAAGACACTACAGTAGAGCAAAGTATTATTTATTGGATTAAAAAAACATTCTTCTCTGTTCTTTAAATATTGACTTGACTTAAGACTTATAGAAGAAAACAGTGAGTCAACAAAAATGATGTCAGCTGAAGGCATTATGGAGCTATTGGAGGTCACTCTTTCAAAATCAGGGAATAGCTTTCATTGTAACATAAAGAACATGTATCTATGGGAAATAACATCACTAATCAATAATCAGTGAGGAACAGCTTGGGAGTGATCAGCCAGGAAGGGGGCAAAATATGTTAAGGCCAGAGTGTTGGTGTGGGGTGGATCCCCAAATGGATATTCTCCTCAGAATTTTGGGCCTGATTGTAATTCATCTTACACTAAGAAGGAATCATGGCCTGATGGTTGGGGCACCAGCTTACAAGTTCAATGCCTAGCTGTGCCATACATATCCTGTGACCTTAGGAGAATATTGGCCTCAGTCTTCCATCTATTTTTTTTTAAACGGAAGCGTTGTGAGTGTAAGCAGAGTTAGAATGAGCTCTCACCTGACATCTGGTGGTGAGCTGTGGAAAAGGACTTCAGGGGCTGATCTTGTTTTCATGGCACACCCAACCTGCCTAGAATGATGGGACTGCTTGCCCAAATGGTCACTTTGGCTGCTGTGGGCTCCCCAGTCTCTTTGTTATTGGGGCAGGAGTAATAAAGTGTTGTTATCCTGGTTATGTGAATCTAGGACAGTAGAACTGTACTTGGCATTTTATGACTGAGGGACTCACCCTCAACTAAGCAGCACTCACTAGGCAAGGGACATGGGTTCCAAAGCCCAGTGAATTGAGAGAGGCAGGGATAGGCATTTGTACCTGGGAGTGTGGGCCCCTTCTGAGAGCTCTAAACACCACTTTGACTCTTCCTCTCTCTACTATGTAATAACAAAGCTAATTTAGACTCAAGTAAGAGTCTTATTATATGCTGCAGAGCTGAAATCACTGATACCTGGGTCTAAGCATTAGACCTACTTTGGGCTAGTGGTTCTGATGCAAGAAGACTATCCAGGTACACCAGCAGTGAGGCTCCCCTACTAACAGCTGAAATCACTGAGAGCTGTGTTCCTCTGAGATAGATGGGGGGAACTGAAGACATATTGTTGTGCGGCTGGAGGAGAGACGCAGCCAGTGGAGCAGCTGGTGGTGAAGACTGGAGCAGAACCCCATAGAGAGGTAAGGATATTGCCTGTTGAGGGCCTGAGCAGTGGCACGTGTAAGGTGCCTCTATACCTCCCCCCACTTCCACCCAGGCTGGGAGGTGAACTCTGCAGATGAACTTCTGAACTCTGGGGCTGCACTGACCAAGGACAGCAACTGTGAGTGGAGTGACTTTTGGGTTGCTGGACTTAAGAACCCAAAGGGAAAGGACACAGCCCAATCTACTTGGGGGTGGGTCTTCTGGTTCATGGTTTGTGTTTATGAACCCTAGTTGTGGTGTTTTCCCAATTTAATGCTGAGTTGTTTACCTCCTGTTATTAAAGATTTTTTGCTACACTGAGACTCTGTGCTTGTGAGAGGGGAAGTATTGCCTCTTTGAGGCACCCAGGGGTGTGTGTGTAATTTTCCCAGGTCACTGGGTGGGAGCTCGAGCTGGTTTTGCATTGTATTGTTGAAAGGGAACCTCTACATACTGAACCTGGCCCTTGTTGCTGTCAACTCTGCCTGGCAGAAGGGTTACATGAGGATAAATTCATTAATGCTTGTGAGATGCTCAGAGGCTACAATGATGGGAACCAGGTATGTACTTAAATAGATGGTGTAGTTCTTGACTGACACCACTGAAGTCAAGATAAATTCTGGCCATTTATTTCTTAGGGCCAGATTTTTAAAGGCACATAGGCACCTTACTCCCATTGATTTCAAATCTGGCCCTTAAACACTTGTCTTTTTTGTTTCTTTAAGGTGTAAAATTTTTTATGACTTAACCCAACTTTCCCATCACCTTATGTCTGTCTCTGTGCCTTATAACCTTTTGAAATAGAAACAACACTTAAAAGTGCTGTGTTGATACACTTAATCCTCACTTCTCTCTTTTCTTTCTCAGCTTTTCTGATCATCATAATTATTCTGGCTAGGGTTTACTTAACATTAGGGAAGAGTAAAAAAAAACAAAACAAACTGAAATCTCACAGACAGCAAAAAACAAAAACAAACCATAAAACTTTTTTTTTTCACCGTAATATAGTTAGGAAAATGGCAGGTAGTTTCTACAGATTGGAAAAGTGTCATTCTTGCACATGGAAGGATGAATTCTGCCCTCAGTAACATCTGTGGGATGAGGTTGGTTTTAGTGGGTATTCACTGACATAGGCTGAAGTGAGGACAGAACCTGGCACTGATACACTGTGAAGGTGTGAGCCAGTAGTTTTGCACAGCTCTGACTGGTATCAGGATACAATGCTCTTTTTTCCAAACATTAACTCATCCTTTCAGCTGCTCTGTGGTTTCCTGTGCTTGTACTAATGTGAATTTCCCTTCATCTAATGGCTTGTTTACCATTATGAGTTGAGAGGTAGATCCACCCATGTTTAATTTAGGAGGCCGCAGTTTGCCCACTTTTTGGTAGCTGTGAACCACTGGGGTGAAAAAAATATTAAGCCCTCTATTTTCAAACGCGTCAACTGTTTTTGCTGTCTCAAGTTAGACACCCAAAAATTGTGCCCCCAACCCAATTTAGCAGACACCTTTGAAAATGTAGGCTTAAATGACCAATACCTGTCTCCCAGTTCTCTGGCAGCCAGAGAACGTTAGTACTACAGTTGCCACTCATCCAAAATTCATGGACAGTCACAATTTCCACAGATCTAGCTCACACCATGGAAGCCTATCTTGGCACAGACTGTGATTATATGGTGTGGTGTGATGTCATCAACCATCGGAGGAGCTGCTGCTGCTGTCACCATCCAGCTTAACCCATGTCAACTATTGTAATGACAGTGATAACCTGCTGTTATTTTTGATTTCTGCCATCCAGTCCAGCCCCCTCAATTACATCATCTGCAGGGGGCTGGACTGGATGGCACTCTTGCTTCAGCTTCTGGTATTCATGCTAACTCCCCTCTTTCACACAGCTCTGGGGGGAAGGGAAAGCCGTTGACACTTCTGCTCACCTTGATTAGTAGCTCCTCAGAATGGTCACCTAGTGAAGTCATTGCTGTGGGAGGAGGGAAGGTACATAAAATTGAATGGCTCCCCCTACATGAGTCTCAACTTTGTCTTTCTGATTCTAGCCCTCTTTCCCTCTCACTGACGGTATCTTCATAGATAAGAGTAGAGTCTAAATCTAGCTCTTAGGGGGCAGGAGGGAGGGGACAAAGGGCATGTCTACACAGAAAAGCTATGCATGGGCAAACCTACCGAGGCTAGCTTGAATCCAGCTCGTGCGAGTAACACCGGAGGTGAAGACAGCCCAGTGCAGGCTTCAGAGCAGGCTAGTGATCCAAGAACATACCCAGGGTCCTTGCTGGGCTTGTATTGCCTGTGCTGTGCTGCCTTCACAGCTTATCACCCCTGCTAGCTTGGGAAGGCTAGCCATGCACAGCTTTTGCTGGGCAGACATAACCTTGGAGTACAGTGCCTGTTTGCCTAGTGTTTTAGCTTTGTTGTTTCCCTGGACATATTTTATCCTTGGGAAGCCATATTGTTGCTATCACAGGCATTTGGTAATTTCTAATTTTTTCTTATGTAAGATGGTTTTCTTTCTCTTGGCTGTATTCTTCCTCTGAGATAGTAAAAAGAAAAAGGGGAAAGGGAAAATCAGACAAAATTAAGCCACCTCTGTTATGAACTGCTCTTTTAGGCCTTGTCTACCCACAAAAGTTGTACTGCTTTAACTATACGGGTATAGTTAAAGTTGTTCAACCCTCCTACTGTGAATGCAGTTATAGTGTTATGAAGATGAAGGAGAATAATGATACCAGTTTAAATTACTGTTATATCTGTATAATTGTGTCCACACTATGGCTTTTACTGGTATAAGTATATTGTAAAAAATCACACCCCTTCTGACATAGTTCCCCCAGTAAAACTTTTAGATATAGAATATGCCCTAGGCCTTCCTCTTCTGATCAGGTGCGGAGACAGACCTGTATATCTTACCATTAGCAGAGGATTCCGATAAAACTTTGACTGGGGTAATTCCAACTCATCCTGGGATTATTTTTAATCCACCAGTATGTTGTTTTTCCTTTGTGAAAACCAGGCAAGATTAAATACTTTTGACTCCAAGTTATAACATCTGGATGATCACACACACACACACACACACACACATATTAAGAAGCAGTTGCAAATTAGCAGTACAAAATAAGGTCCCAATCCTCAGAGATGGGCTTCTGCACCCAGGCAGGGCCTTATTGAAGTCAACAGGGCTCAGTATAGGTGCCACACAGATCCAGTTACAGGACTGAGGCCTAAAATATAATTAAAATGAATAGTAAAGAACTCTTGTGCTTGCTAAGCAAAATACAGTTTCTAAGCAAAAGAATGGAAGCTTCAGAGACCTTCCATAGGGAATGTAATTTATATATTTTGTGTTTTTTGTTAAACAACCTAGTATTTTTGAGTTTGAGCAGAGTCTTGGATGCAGGAGACATGTATCACATCTTTAGAAACATATTAATCCTATAGGTTCTTTAGATCAAAGAAACAAAATTGAATATTCAATTCTAATTCTTTTGTAGCTACACTAACTCTGCTTTTAACATTTATTTTAGAATTTCTAAAGATAATGTAATGAGAAAGAAAACAGGCAGTACAGCAAACACATTTTTTAAGGTTTTCAATTTGTCCTGGTAACCTATCAAAGAAAAAAAATGATGCAATATTAAAAAAATAATTACCAACAGTTTAGGGTGGAAAGCGTTGTATTTCTTTCCTTGTTAAAGGTCTGCTCCTTCTCCCATTGAAGTTGGTGGCAAAATCCCCAGTATCTTCAGTGGAAGTAGGATCAGGCCCAAAATTTGTTTAATTGCGGGGGGGAGCGGAGGGGAGTAAATTTTTGCAGATTATATTGAAACTGGGTGCATCTGAGAATCTGACCCTAAATCACAAATGTTTGGACAAAATTATTCCTGACTGGCTTGGAAAAGGGATGGGGAGGGAACTGGAAAAAAATCATCCAGAAATGAACTTTTTTCCATCAGCTCTATTTATTAGTACAGATTTTCTACCTTCTATCCCCCATACGCACCCTCAGCTTGGCTGTAATTGCTCTGCTTCTGCCAACCCACCTCAGTGTACCTCATACTCATAACGACACAATTTTCTCCTTAGACTTCTGTGTTCAACTAAGCTAATTTTTATAGTAACACCCCTTCCCCCACCTGCCCCCACCCCTTATATGCAGAAAATAAACTGAGCTATTATGTGACTATTGGGTCACTGAGTTAAACTTAAAAAGAAAAGGAGTACTTGTGGCACCTTAGAGACTAACAAATTTATTAGAGCCGAAACCTTATGCTCTAATAAATTTGTTAGTCTCTAAGGTGCCACAAGTACTCCTTTTCTTTTTACGGATACAGACTAACACAGCTGCTACTCTGAAACCTGAGTTAAACTTGTACCAGGCTCAATACTGCAGTTCTCGCTCATGCAAAATGCTCATCTAAATCAGTGGGAGTTCTGAGGCTATAACATATAAGGATGGTAGCATGAGGTTTGTCATCTGTATTCTATAGTATGTCCTTTTTTCTTTGATCCTCTGTAAGAGCCAGATAAAAGTGTGCTGCTCTCACTGATTTAAAGGGAAGAATTTGGCGTGAAAGAGAGGACTCTGTCTCTCTCTCTCTCTTTGTGTAATCTTTGCTTTTTTTGCTTTGTTTATATCTGTTCTTTTTAGTCACTTTTATATGATGCTATTACAGAAGTTATTATTAATAAATTAATTAATAAGGCTGGAACCCCAATCCAATAAGGTACTGATGTCCATACACTTCCACTGGAATCCATGGGAATTGAGAAGTGAGTGTGCAACACACAGCAGGATCACCTGAAACAACTATAGTTTACAACAGTGGTTCTCAACCAGGGGTCTGGGGCCCCCTGGGGGGCCTCAAGCAGGTTTCACAGGGGCTGCCAAGCAGGCCAGCATTAGACTCGCTGGGGCTCAGGGCAGAAAGCTGAAGTCCCACCGCATGGGGCTGAAGCCCAGGTCCCTGAGCCCTGCCACCCAGGGCTGAAGCTGAAGCCTGGGCAACGTAGCTTCGTGGGGGCCTCTGTGGCATGGGGCCCCAGGCAATTGCCCGGCTTGCTACCCCCTAACGCCGGACCTGGCTTTTATATGCAGAAAACCAGTTATTGTGGCACTGGTGGGTCATGGAGTTATTATAGCATGTTGGGGGGCCTCCAAAAGAAAAAGGTTGAGAACCTCTGGTTTACAAGACTGCTGAAGTGCCTTTAATTTTGAGGCTTGTGATATTGCGACATGATGATGTAGTTTAAAGCCCAAAATTACAAATGCTGCAAAAGTTTGACAGCAGGCTTCATGGCACAAGCATTCCTTTTCACAAAACCATTAAAAATGGTAGGAAACCTAAGTATAACATGTACCAAACCCCCCAAATGAGCTACAATTAGAGGGGGCCAAGACTTGCGGTGGATTTGCTTTGCACAAACCTTAATTTAGTATAGATCCCTGAAGGATTTCTTTTGAATTTTGGGTTGGATACATCAAACAACTTAAAGCAAAACCGTCAACTATCACTTGGTTTCTCATTAAGATCATGTGAAACCAGGATGCATAGCCATAAATCCAGTTAGGATTTCTCACAATTAAGTCTTAGCAAATCTCTCAATGATCCTGTTCTTGATATTAAATTTCTAGTGCAACCCAAATCTAGGTGAGTTTTGCGTGACTTTGAGTTTTGCATTCATCAGTTGTTTCTCCAATGTGTTGTACATTACTTATAGTTCTTGCATGTGTGAAATACCACTACACAACTGATTGCAAAGCACATTCAAAACTGTGCAAAAGAACCAAGCCTATCAGATAAGTGGTAAATCTACATGGTGAACATGGATAGACAGGCTTACCTGCATTCCTAGCTCCAGCAAGCTTCTGGCTAAACACATGCCTTTCCTTTAAGAATTTAATATCCGTCTTAGTGTCCTTGTGGTATTACCATTTCCCCCCCAGCAGTAACAATTCAACAGTTCAGCAGAGCACAAAGTAGTCTAATCACCAGGCTTGATCTCTCGAATTGTTCTGCAAACTAACTTACAGGCTGAACAAACAAGGTCATCAATGAATAACCAAAAAAACAGTAACCACCTGTCTACCAACATGCATCTTCGCAGACACAGGATTCACTGCTAGTTTCAGCGGTTTTAAAGCACCAGTGACCAGCATCCAGTCTTTTAGTGCAGTGTTATATCCCATTGTCTATAACAACACCTCCTGACCTAATTCATGAAAAAAAAACAGACCTAATTTAAGTGGTTGAGAAAGGGAGAGTGAAGGTTGAGCTGGTGAAAAATTTTCCAACAGAACAGTTTTCATGCACAAAACATTTAATGGGAATGTATCAATTTAGTGAAAAAGTATTTGAAAATTTCATTTTGATAAGGTTGAAGCGCTCCATTCAACTTCAATGTGGTTGGTTCAATATTTCCAATTTGTACCTATAAACATGGAAACGACCTTTTTGAAGCGATATATATCCAAAAGGTCATTTCCATATTTCCAAAACTATTTTTCCCCCAGAAATTTTGTTTTGTAGGAAATTTTGAAGTTTGGACTTTTTGCTCCCAATCGGGATGAAAGGGACGTTTCGGAATGTCAGGATTCCTGGCAGAATGGAACTTCTGAGTGTCCCCCGGCCGCAGTTAAGAGCGAGGGGCTCGGGCAGTTTGCATGTCATCATGTTGGGTCTGGAAGGGGGGAATCTGGAGAGCCACCCCCTGTGGTTTCTTTACACTGGCTCAGCAAGCAGTAGAAGAAAAGGAGAAGCCGATCAGTGCTTCACACACTTCTCCTGCTCCTCGTGGCGTCTTGGACACACTCTTGAGGGTGTGGGGTTTTTTTTAATTGTTTTTATTTTTTTATTTTATTGCTTGCGCGCGCGCGCTCTCTCGCACTGTCTGCGAAGCGGATGCTGCTTTCCAGTCTGCTCTCTCCACCCCCTACCCCAATTCCTGGCAGGGCGCCAAGTGCAGGCGCAGCGCGTTGTGCATCTCAACGACTCCCCTCCGGTGACTGCACCTTCCAGGGAGCGCAGCAGCAGCAGCAGGGGGAGAGGGGAGGAAGAGAGGGTGCTATCACCACAACCCACCGCCAAATAAATCCAAGGGGGAGACAGCAATGGCAGCAGGATGCAATATCTGCCATAGCCCCGGCGGCGTGTGACCGCCATGCAGGCGGCTCCGCTGGGCTGACGCGCTCTGTTCTTGCTGCCTCCCCCCGCGCCCAGCCCCTCTTCCCCCGCAGGCACAGAGCAGCTCCCCGGCTTGCGGGCGCACGCGGTAAGTGGAGCGAGGGGTGGGGGTCCCGGCTCGGGTCTGTGGAGCCGGCACATTCCCGCCGAGCCTCGCTGCGCGGTTGTGTGTGTGTGTGTGTGTGTGTGTGGTTGGGGGGGCAGGCTCCGCGTGGCTGCGAATGACCGGGGAGCCGAGCTCCCCTCCACCCGGGCATTGCTCAGAGGGAGTCCAGGCAACTGGGATCCAGAGAGAGGGGTCAACCCCCCCCCCCATCGCCCCCAGCTTCGGCCAAAGGCATCAGAAGCAAGGCAGAAGGGTGCCATGCCTGGAAGTGGAGGGCTCTGGATTTATAGGCGCTGCTGGTAGGTGATTATTTTGTCCTGTGTGTGACTTGTAGCTATTCGGAGGGGGTGAAGCAGAGGGTAGAGAGTTTAAATGGGAATTGCCCGAATGGGCAAGCAGCGGGGTGAGTAAAAGCAAACGCTGCTGCATAACTTATTTTAGCTTTATCCCTGCACATGCAGGTCTCATCAACAGCATACACCTTTGAGTGACAACAGCGTCCAGCCCCACCCTAAGCCCAGCAGCTAAAGTGGTCCTTTGATTTCTCTTGGTAGAGTTAACCTGGGTTACTGTCAATTATCCTGGGTTACTGTCAATTTCTGATTGGTAACAGGGTTCATATGAAGATATAGACGCGAGGCTCTAGGCTAGGGGAACTCTGATAAAATGAAATAAAACATATGGTTTGGACAAGGAAATGTTTTGGTGCCCTCAACAATGGTCTCTAGGAAGATGTTTGGTTTTCCAAACTCAAGAGACCCACTGAAGGCAAATAGAAAAATTGCACCTGTATGTATCTTCTCTCAAGGGATGACTTGATAAATACTTGGAAATCACCTAATTGTAGCACAGTTAGCAGGACTTTAGACAAGGGGTCTGTTGTTCATTGAGAGAGATTTGGGTATTGGGGAAAAAAGTAGTTTTGATCTTTTTTTTTTTCCTTTCTGAATCATGTGTTTCCCCAGAAAATTAGAAGAAGAAAACACATTCCCCCCCCCCCCAGTGGAAACTACATTTTAGCTGAAACGTAGTGAGAATTCCTAGTCTGTTCCAAACTGTGCTTAGAAACTAATACATAGTCCAGTGGGTTAATCATGGTGGTGGTAGCTCTACTGTGTTACTGACAATGTTTAAGTTTTTGAAATAAACAATGCAATAGAAAATAAAGCAATAGCATTGTGAAACTTATAATTTATCCATTTAATATCAATTTTAATCTATTTTAACATTTCCATTTTGGTGGCTTTTAAATAGTAAGTATACTAAGTAAGGAGTTTTAAATTAGAGAGATCTATAAAACCATTAACTAACATTGTCTTAGAGATATTCAGCAAGATTTCTGGTTAACATTTCTGTGCATTCTATAATGTATAGTAAACATAGTTTTAAGAGTTGCTTACCCAGTACATTTCTGTCAATACTGAGTTGATAGTTAGCCCTCATATTGGCTTGCCAACATGATGTTTTAACGTATCATATGAATATAGAATTAATGTATTTGCAGTCACCTTTCACGTCTGAGATACATATCTAAAATATAACTGAGGCTGATACACAAAAAAATAGTAGTTCTGTCCCTATTAACAGTCTTCTTCTAACTGATTTGACTATAAAATGCTCTTCAGTAGATCAGCTCCTGTAATCTTTATTCACATGGGTGAGATCTCTATGCATGAGCAGGAATTCACAGGATCTGTATGCATGAGCAGGTTGTATATTTCCATTTTTGTGTGTGCAGTCATTGATGATTTTGGCAAGTTATAACAAATCTGATAATTTTATGAAGGTTGAGTGGTTTAATACTTCTCAAGACCACATTAGTTTGGTGAATGTCTCTGTTTTTAATACTGTGAAATCACCAATAGCAGACAGCCTTAGAAAGGGAAAAAAGTGCATCAAGGAAATGATTTAGCCTTTATCGTGTTAATAATTTCCAGCCAGCATGCTTTTAAGTATTTCATTTTAAATTACAGGAAACAATCAGTGATTACATGTACCAGCAAAATGTTTAATAATAAAAAGATACAATCTGTAGTAGTCTAAAAGTAAAGTGTTGATGCTTCATTTAGGACCAATGGTGAGGGAGAAGATGAAAGGTCAGAAGCCTTTTTTATCCATTGAGAGAGGGAGGGGAAAGTCAGTTGATTGATTAGCCATTTTTCTTGAAATTGGAATTAACTGAGTAGTGCAGTATAAATCAGCTATCATAGTCAATACATGTGGGATTTTAAGGATATAGTGGGATTAATTTATTATTATAAAGGTATGCTATAACCACTGAGTTCATGGAAGGGCAGTGCTGTCTAGTGAGAGTGCTCCTTTTTCATTAATACATCTCTTAAGTAAAGAAAAGCATATCTGAAATTTAATTCCAGCAATAAACTGAACAATACACATTATTTTATAATTTCCCGTAGTAATCTATTAATATTTTACTTATTATGAAACATGGATTGGTTGGGGTGTGATGTTTGTACAACTCACTGCTGAATGGATAACTTGATGCTTAGTCTTCAGTTCTCTTATTAATAATCTAATTATAGGAAGAGGCTGGAAAGAATATTGAATGAAGAGTTGTTCCCAGTGGACTTGGAGAGGAAGTCACTTTAAAGTAGAACAATATTTTAACCATTCTGGCCATAACTTTTTACCCACAATCAGGGCCAGATTTTCAAAACAGCTCTGCTCCGATTTTAGCACCAAAATAAATGGCCAGATTTTCAAAAGAATTCCTCATGTTAGGTTCCGAGCTCTTTCTCTCTCTCTCTTTTTTATTTTTAAGCATGGCCGTAAGTGCCACAGTCCGAGCTCCTCAGTGCGGCACAGAATTTGGCTCCAATTTGTGGGTGCTAAACTCTTGAAAAACTGCCCCTGAGCTCTTTTGAAAATCTGATCCCACAGTTGTAATCAATTTTCCCCCCTTACTAATGTGTATTCTGGAGGAGACTCTTTTTTTTAACGGCAGGTAGAATTGTAGGAGTAAAATATAGCAGCTGTAAAGAAAGCCAGTAAAAGTATTTAAATTTTTTATGTGGAAAGCCAGCAGATTTAATGTTCTATAGCTATACCATAAATGCTTATGAAAAAGTATTAGAATTGTAATAGAAAATGTAAGTAGCACTTAATCGCTGAACAAAAATAATAGATAATGAGAAAAAATAGCCTTTTCCTGCTTTAACCATACATTTGGGGAAATGTTGTAAAGGATAGTAATTGGAAAAAAAATAGATTGAGCCAGATCCTGAAACAATGCCAATTTATACCAACAAAGGTTCTGGTCTAGTTTGAGTTTTCTTCGCTTTAGAGCAGTGGTTTTCAACCTTTTTCATTTGGGGACTCCTAAAAAGTTTCGAATGGAGGTGCGGATCCCTTTAGAAATCTTAGACATAGTCTGTGGACCCCAGGGGTCTGCAGACCCCAAGTTGAAAATCACTTCTTTAGAGCATCAGTTTTCCTAGTTAATGAACTAGCAAAAACAAAAAAGGTGTGGCACCTCTGAAGAACAAAACTGAGTATTTTCATAGAATATCAGGGTTGGAAGGGACCTCAGAAGGTCATCTAGTCCAACCCCCTCCTCAAAGCAGGACCAATCCCCAATTTTTGCCCCAGATCCCTAAATAGCCCCCTCAAGGATTGAACTCACAACCCTGGGTTTAGCAGGCCAATGCTCAAACTACTGAGCTATCGCTCCCCCTGCATAATAGGAAAGCTTTAGAAGTTATGGAACAGATTCTGATCTCAATTATCCCCCTGTAAATCACAGTGAGGTCTACTGTGAAGTTACTCTACATTTATACCAATGTAAGTGAGTTCAGAACCCAGCCTTACATAGGGAGAACTAGCATAGTTACATTAGAAGTAAAGCGATTGGGTCATATTTTGATCTCATTGAAACCAGTTTTAAACTGATTTAACACCATTATCTTCAGGCCAGTTTCTTCTGGTTTACACTCATGTAAGTAAGATCAGGAATTATTTCAAAACTCCTGGTCACAATGACTTGATCCATGTATACTCTTTTTTTTTTTAAGGTTGTATTAATGTTTGCTGAATGACTAGAAATGATAATTATCTGCCTACATCTGTGGTCCAGTAATTAATCAGAACTCACTGACACTATGCACAAAGAATAGAAATGAAAATTCCTTACTGCATGTCTGGAAGTATGTCCTCTGTGGGGTGTTTGCTTTTTCTATGACTTCTTAGTGGCATGAAGATTAATTAGCTAATGCTCTTTGAAGATGAAAAATGTAATGTTAAGATAACTATAATGCAGAATTATTGTTATTAGTTTTTATTAAGGGAAACTGGTTGTATAGTCACTAGTTTGAAGATCAGAATTTAACATTGTCTACAGATGATTGTTAAAGGATGTTTAAATTGTGTATTGAAGTGTGTGCAGAGTGGCCGGTTAATGTCTGATTCTGTGGAGGACCATTAATAAGGACCATCTTGTTTCTAAACCATCTGGTGCTTTTGGAATTTGTGTGTATGGCATGGGGGTAGAATGGAGTTGAAAGGGGGAATTGTGGTGTAAGGTAAGGTCTTGTTATTGTTCCTTTAAACCACCATGCAAATACATTTGCATTTAGAATTTTCAGGCAAGCCAAAATGTAGGACTAGTACTGAATAGTAAATGAAATCTGACAGCTAAATCAGGACATGACACATAAGGATCTTGAGATTTCCTTACTAGAATAATCTTTCTGAAAAATTTTGCTTGGAATGAATATAGTCCTGGTTAAAAGCTAGTTCAAAACAATGGCAGGTGGAAAAAAATGAGGCTGGAATTTGATTCTGTTTAAAATCTTTCTCCACTTCAAAGGTGTTTACACCTTTGTTTCCTTTCCTGTCTGAAAAATGGGGGTAATAATACTGACCTCTGTGGCAAAGCACTTTGAGATCTACTGATGAAAAGCAATATATACGTGCTGCATAGTTTTATTTGTTTGTTTATTTATTATTACCTTGTGATGGCTGGAAGATTCACAAAGGTTGTAGGAATAAAGACCCATCTTTGCTCATCAGACAGTCATATAGTGCAGGCAGCCACAGTGCACTCCTTTGTGTTGATCAGGATGAAACTCAATCTGCCTGAGAGACTGAAAGATGATTTGAACCTTATTTTGATTAGTGAGAGATACTATATATCACTGCATAAAATCTCTTACTCTGCATGTGTGCACAAATGAAGCAGCAGATTTTATGGGAAACTTGGTGGTGTAACTCCTAGATAAGAATAATGTTTCTTGGCAGTCTTGCCACCATCATGCAAAAACCAAGATGGTGACACTAAAAAGGGTCCGTTTTGCTCTTTCATGCTCAGAACTTCAGTCTGCAGATATTTCCATTGAGAAACAACATAGAGAGACCTGAAGTGAACTGAAGGGTAGAAATAAAGGCACAAAAAGAACATTTAAGGAAAATTAACACACATACTTAATGTGAGGGAATACCCTGGGAAATAATAGTGCTGAAAGAGTCCTGAGGGTTATAACAGAGAACAAATTAGACATGAGTTTGCAATACAGTACGGTGGCAAAACATGCTAATGCAATTATCCACCATATCATTATTATGAACCGGGGGGACAACAGGCTCTACGGGTTTTGAGTGGATGCATTTGGGACGCTGTATTAAATTCAGAGCACTTAGAGATACTAGTAAATTGAAGGCATTTGAAGAAAGATCAATACCACTGGTTAGGGGACTGAAGGGACTGATTTATGAGGAAAGATTAAAAAATGAATCTGTATAGATTGACTAAGAGGTGATTGAGTGGAGGCAGGGACTTAACAGTTTACAGTTTTGGGTATAGATACTAAAAATAGAGAAATTATTTAGCATTGTATAAGGGGGTATAATTAAGATTAATGGGCTAAAAAAGAAAATGTAACTTGAATGTCAGAAAAGCTTCCAGACATGGTAATTATTCAGCTGTGGAATAGTCTTCTGAGGGAAGTGGTGGTAACCTCCTTGCTTGGGATATTTAAAAGTAAACTGCATACAAGTCCGGGAAATATACTGTAGGTAATAATAGAATCCTATGTAATGTCACTCCTGGCTAGGTCATCTTTGGGGATTGAGCTGGAGACTCTGCATCTAAAAGCATAAGCCTCTACTGCTTGAACTAAGTGACCAGATTCACTAGCTTAGAGGGAGTAGTAGACTCAAACATCAATAGGTGGTCTAAGCAGAGACAGGGTGTCATAATGCATTAGCATGGGCAACACTTGCAGAAGGAGGGAGATAGAAGGGATGAACAAATAGATATTTTCTATATCTAACTCCTAATGTCCTATAACTCAACAAATGTATGTTTGCTTATATAGCTGGCAATTGAAATGGGTGTCATTACTCCATATAACAAATATTGCCTCATCATGTGTCCCCATTTGGTTTTCATGGGTGGGAGGAAGGGGAAGAGAAGATGCTATATAATGAATGGTTATTGCAGGTCAGGATTGAGATACTCAGTGATTCTATTATATCCTTTGCCCCAAGTAGAATTCTACCACCTGAAGAAAATCTAGAAAGTAACTGTTTCTTGAGCATCTTACTCCTTCAAGTTCCAGCCAGTAGTGGCAAAAGAAGCTGGGTGTTGCTGTTGGATGATACCTTTTCCTTTGTCGATTCCTTTATAAATTAATCTTTGTACACTTGCTGAAACTTGAGAAGCAACTTTAATAGATTCAGAGATTCCAAGGCCAGAAGGGCCTACTGTGATCATCTAGTCCGATTTCCTGTAAAACACAGGCCACAGAACTTCTCCAAAATAATTCCTGGAGCAGATATTTTGGAAAAATATCCAAACTTGATTTAAAAATTGTCAGTGACTGAGAATCCTCCATGACCTTTGCAAATTGGTCCAGTGGTTCTTTACTTTCATGGTTAAAAATTTACACCATATTTCCAGTCTGAATTTCAACCTCCAGCCATTGGATCACGTTATACCTTCTCTGCTAGATTGAGGAGGCCATTATTAAGTATTTGTTCCATATATAGATAGACTGTATAGACTCCACCCCAGTTTTACAGAACCAGAGGTTTTGAAATGTCAGTTAAGAATCCAAAGGTTGGATCCAATCTTTTTGAGCTTTGTCTATATGGACAAAATTGGCTTTACATTATGCTTCTGAAATTCTCTAATTTATATAATCCGACTCTGAGTCAGTTTTCCACTGCACAACTTGTCCTTTTATTATTATTATCATCAAATAATTACTCTGGGTAGACATGCTCTTAAGTGTTTGTTTGTATTTGACTTTGTTTTATATTAGACTTTGCTATATCTCTTTTTTGCATGCCTTACTGGAGAATTTGTTGATTCTGCTCCAGGATAATTTTATGACCACTAATCTTGTGTACAGTTATGCATGCAAGATAACAAGCTAAGGGTAATTGGAGTATATTATTTCAGTGTGTAAAATAATTGTCATGTGGTCAAGAAGGAAATTTTCCATTTCGTGTACAGCATTGCACAACTTGTTGGACACATTGTGGGTTTCTTTAAATTTTTCTGAAGCCTCAGGATTGGCCCTGCCCGAGACAGGATACCAGACTTATATTGGTCTCATCTGATATAGCAATTTGTATATTCCTGTGTCTTATGCTATTTTAGAGGCAATTTTTTTGCATTGGTAATATGCTGTTATCTGTCTTGCCCACTGTCTACTTTTATTAAGTCAAGTGGATTCAGCTTCCTTTCTTGGGAGTATTCACAGCTGATGCTGGGAAAGGTACTTGAATTGTGGAATTGATATCACCTTGGTACGACTTACTCTACCCCAGATGTTGAAGTTAAGTGGCTCCCATTTTGTTCGGTCTTGTGAAGATTTCTAGTACTCATGAGTTCTAATCCCATCTCTCTAACAGATTTACTCTGTGCAATGAGATTCTGATACCCTTACTCATGTTGGGTAGCACTTTACTTCACAAGTGGTCTCTTTGACTTCAGTGCAGCCAACTGAGAAATAAGATACTATTCAATATGAGTAAGAATATCAGAATATGCCTTTTAAGATATCTGAATCTGGCCCTTAAGTTGGTCCAATAAACGATATTATGTCACCCACCTTGTCTCTTTTATATCCCGGAGCCGGCATGGATACAACACTGCATGCAATTTTCCTACCCAACAGGAGTGCTTTAGGATTAATCAATGAATATTTGCACAGAACTTCAATAATGTAAAGAGCTAAGTGTTTGTCTCTTTCCATGCCATAATTACCCCTTCCCTTGTCCCTTTTGTAACATTCTGTCTGCATTAGTATCTGATACTTTCCCTTTTATATAATTTAACAGACAATGCATGCAGAGTGGATTCCTTCTTTGCTGATTATTTATTCTGGATCTCAGGGCTCTTAGCTGAGGAAAACATATACAGGTCTCTAGGAATGGAAGGGGAAATCATCCAATTTAGAGAGGTCATATTGTAACATCTGAATAAATTGCACACCAATGTTGCGCTTTTACAAAAACATCTAGTTTCCCATGAACATTTGAAATTCTAAAGAGTCTAAGCAGACAGGGTTTTACCTTTCATCTGCCTGCTTAGGTTATGAGGAGGTGCTTATTCTCACACACACTTTCGTAACTCTCTCATCCCAGTGACGGGCTGGTGAATGCTTAGGCGTAAGTATTCCCCTACTGTGGTCTAGCTTGATTGTTTTGGGTTGTTTTTTTTTTTAATAGTTTTTCTAGTTAAAGGAATATCAAATTTTATAGTGACAAGATGAAAATCACTAGTATTCACACCGATCTCCCTTTGCTGCGTATTCATGTGAGGAATTTGGAGGGTTCCATGGCCTGAGTTATGCAGAAGGTCTGACTGGAAGATCATAATGCCCTTAAAATCTATGAATCTATGAAAGCATGAACAATTATATAGATCTACTAACGTTACTCATAATTGCCTTGTTGAGCCTGGACTGCAAGGTTTATGGAGCATTCTGTGTCCAATCACTGGAGGCTACTGTCTGGATTATGATTTTCATATTCAGAGTCACAGTTTCAGGTGTGGAAACAGAGATGCTTGAACCCAGGTCCTCTTCTAATCACTCCACACTTGTTTATTTTTCAGTTTTGCATTATAGATATGCTTTTATTATAGAGTGAGAATACAGTTCCATTGAGAATTTTTTTCATCAGTCAGTATTAGCATGTCCTTTTAGAAGGACAGTAGAAGAACCATGTAAACATTTTGCATTTGAATGCTCTTGACCAAATTCTGTGCTGCCTTGCACCCTATATAATCCCATTGACTTCAGTGGAATTTGATGAAATCTAAATCAGTGCAGAACATGCTCTGAGGCTAGATGTTGCCTGTGCTGTGCTGGTGCACTTGGTGGGAAGAGAGAGGTGGGGGTCTGCTACTCTGCTGATTCATTCACTAGCAACTCCAGAGGAGCATTTTTGGGCCCCAGCCAGCTAGTGTGCATGCCGCCATCACCAGTGTATGCTAAATGGGGCACACACTGCTCCTTTTCATAACAGTGGTGAAATGCAGCCCACTGCACATCTGGTGTATTCTTCCTAGTCTTTCAGGATCCCCAGAGCAGTGGACACATGTAATAGAGATCCTGCTGTTCCTCACTGCACTTACCAGGGAAGGATATGGCCCATAGGCAGCGCCAAAAGGAAATGACACATCTTTAAAATTTGGTAAGCAGAGACTGGGGTTTATACTCATTTTCACTGCTCAGCGATACACAGACAGAAGGGGCTGCATGGTCTAGTGTGTTAATACAGCCTTCCATCCTGGGATTATCTATGCAAATTCACACTTAGATAGCAAGGAGCTATGAGTTAATATGGTCTTAGTTGCGGGGGGGGGGGGGAGGGAGGTGGACATTTGTCCATATAAAACCACCTTACGACTGGCAGCCAATGTTCCAGGAAAAACCCTACATTGGAACTATAGGGGGGTTGCGGGTTGGGAGAACCAAGGTTCACTTGTAGAGCTTAGTATGTGTAGGGTGTATTTTTGGTATGTATGTGTATTTTTAGGCAGTGTGGCTTAGTGAGCTGAGACTGAAGAGACCAGGGTTCTATTCTGGCTCTGACACTGGCTTGCTGGGTGAGCTTGGGCAAGTCACTTCACCTCTCTGTGCCTCAGTTGCCCCATTTGTGAAATGGTAATAATGATACTGATCTCCTGTATAAACTTCTTTTAAAATCTACTGATGACAAGCACCGTATAAGAGCTAGCTATTGTATGTGGGATGCTGGCACAACACCTGTTTGTGCTGCCACTAGCTCTAACTATTGTTACTCTGTTCCTGGGCACCAAAGTCACATGCCCACATGTAAGTAAATAACTCACAGACTTTAGGCTTGATGTTTAACTACATCATATCTGCCAAGCTGTGTTTTGTACATTCTCCTGTCTGCATCTATGAATAGGGCAGTAACACAGTTACAGAGTAGCAGCCGTGTTAGTCTGTATCCGCAAAAAGAACAGGAGGACTTGTGGCACCTTAGAGACTAACACATTTAACAGTGAATGTTGTTAACCTGGCAGAGTGAAGAACAGGAAATACAATGGAATTAGTGTATTTTGGAGAAAATGGTGACATATCAGAGGTACAGTATGCTGTGCTGAAACAAGGTGAAAGCATAATGTGACTGGGCAATTGTCGTGCTATAAAAAGTCTGGGACAACTTTTGAAGAAAGAGATAATTGCTGGTTGAGCTTTAACAAGCAGCCCTGTGTTTTGTTGACTCTATAACAAAACCCATATTTTCCTTCTTTGAAAACATAGTAAAAAGCCTTAGGCATAGTAGTGACACAGGTTCCTTAGAGAGACTTCAGAACAGCAGTCAGTTAAAATTTTCATTTATTTCCCTTGCTTATTAACAAGAATCCATTTATAGTCCTGAGGGTGTTGGTATGCAGCCTCTCTGAATTGTTGATATGCTCTGCATTGCTGATGTTGCTGGAGATGTGTGTAGTTTAATTCCGAAGCTGCTAAGAAAGATTTTAATGGGCTGGGGGACACAAGTGCTGTGTTGTATAGGTGCTGAGAAAGCACAGGAGTTGGGGTAATCTGAATATATGCTGTGAAGTATTAGTCTCACTCTGTAGAGTAGTACCTCTGTATTTAGAATATCTAAGTGCATTATTCAATTTCTGTGACCTTAAGCAGAACTGTGCGCTCTCTCTTTTTGATTGCTTATGTTGGAAATTCTGCTACCTGGTGCCACAAGCACTGGTTGCTGCTGCTCATCTTGTTTTATTTCCTAGTAATTCACTTCTTTCCATTCGAGACTTGTAGATGACTTTAGTAAGGTTTTGTTCTTTTTGGCTATATTTATCTGTTGTCAATTTTATATAGAAATATAAATTATAACACCATGTGAATTAGGATGCCAGGTCAGCCTTAGGTCAAATTAGGCCTGAATAAAGACTGGGAGTGGTTGGGTCATTACAAAACCTAAACCTAATTTCCCACATACTAATTTCCCCCTACTGTTACTCACACCTTCTTGTCAACTGTTTTTGAAATGGGCCACTCTCATTACCACTGCAAAAGTGATTTTTCCTCCCTTGGTATCCTCCTGTTAATTGAATTGTCTCGTTAGACTGACCTCCCACTTGGTAAGGCAACTCCCATCCTTTCATGTGCTGTGTATTTATACCTGCTACTGTATTTTCCACTCCATGCATCTGACGAAGGTGGTTCTAGCCCATGAAAGCTTATGCCCAAATAAGTTTGTTAGTCTCTAAGGTGCCACAAGGACTCCTCGTTGTTTTTGCTGATACAGACTAACATGGCTACCACTCTGCAACTTGTTAGGGATTGTCTTCAATAGACTCTTGTACTTCAAGATATTTAGCAAGTTTGTAAAGGCTAGTCTGGACACTGCCCACCCGTTTGATCCAGTTTTTTCTTTATCCTATGCTGATCCTAGGGGTAAAAAACAACTATTTGTAGCCTTGAGGAAACATGTGGATAGTGTCCAAGCTAGTATTTACAAACATGTGACCTAGAGCTGGTTGGGAACCAGATTTATCATTTCACAGGTAATTCCGTGACTCAAAAAAAATTTCCATTCTGAAACGGGTGGGGGGGAGTTAAAATTTCCCGCAAAAAGATATTCCGAAACCAATTAGGTTTTGGTCAGTTAAAACATTTCATTCTTATTTTAACCATTTTAAACTTAAAAACAAAAAAATTATATACAAAACAATGAATTTCATTTCAGATGACACCACACGATCCACTGTCTACAGCCAAGCTCTACGATACAACTGCATTTCTCCAACCCCTCAGACAGAGACAAACACCTGCAAGATCTCTATCATTTCATTTTGAACAGTTTGTTTGAAACAAAAAATAAAACCGTTCTGTTTTGAAATTATGGAAATCCTTTGTTTTGTTTTTTTCTGAACAAACTTTTGTCAAAATTGAGACATCTTGAAATGTTTTGGCTTAGATGAAAACAGCACTTTTTTTGTCAAAAAACTGTTTTGATGAAAAATTTTCTGACCAGCTCCAGTAATAACTACAATTGTTGTGTGGTGTGTGGTTGCTGGTGAGTATTTGCTTCAGGTTGGGGGGCTGTCTGTAAGCAAGGAGTGGCCTGTCTCCCAAGATCTGTGAGAGTGATGGGTCGTCCTTCAGGATAGGTTGTAGATCCTTGATGATGGGTTGGAGAGGTTTTAGTTGGGGGCTGAAGGTGATGGCTAGTGGCGTTCTGTTATTTTCTTTGTTGGGCCTATCCTGTAGTAGGTAACTTCTGGGTACTCTTCTGGCTCTGTCAATCTGTTTCTTCACTTCAGCAGGTGGATATTGTAGTTGTAAGAATGCTTGATAGAGATCTTGTAGGTGTTTGTCTCTGTCTGAGGGGTTGTATCGTAGAGCTTGGCTGTAGACAGTGGATCGTGTGGTGTGGTCTGGATGAAAGCTGGAGGCATGTAGGTAAGTATAGCCGTCAGTAGGTTTCCGGTATAGGGTGGTGTTTATGTGACCATCGCTTATTAGCACTGTAGTGTGCAGGAAGTGGATCTTTTGTGTGGACTGGTCCAGGCTGAGGTTGATGGTGGAAATCATCATGGATTTTGTTGAAATCATGATGGAATTCCTCAAGGTCTTCTTTTCCATGGGTCCAGATGATGAAGATGTCATCAATGTAGCGCAAGTAGAGTAGGGGCATTAGGGGACGAGAGCTGAGGAAGTGTTGTTCTAAGTCAGCTATAAAAATGTTGGCATACTGTGGGGCCATACCCATTGCAGTGCTGCTGATTTGAAGGTATACATTGTCCCCAAATGTGAAATAGTTATGGGTGAGGACAAAGTCACTGAAGGATGACCCATCACTCTCACAGATCTTGGGAGACAGGCCAGTCCTTGCTTACAGACAGCCCCCCAACCTGAAGCAAATACTCACCAGCAACCACACACCACACAACAATTGTAGTTATTACTGGAGCTGGTCAGAAAATTTTTCATCAAAACAGTTTTTTGACAAAAAAAGTGCTGTTTTCATCTAAGCCAAAACATTTCAAGATGTCTCAATTTTGACAACACAACAGAACCACTAACCCAGGAACCTATCTTTGCAACAAAGCCCGTTGCCAACTGTCCCCACATATCTATTCAGGGGACACCATCATAGGGCCTTATCACATCAGCCACATGATCAGAGGCTTGTTCAGTGTGATATATGCCATCGTGCCAGCAATGCCCCTCTGCCATGTACATTGGTCAAACCGGACAGTCTCTACATAAAAGAATAAATGGACACAAATCAGACGTCAAGAATTATAACATTCAAAAACCAGTTGGAGAACACTTCAATCTCTCTGGTCACTCGATTATGGACCTAAAAGTGGCAATTCTTCAACAAAAAAACTTCAAAAACAGACTCCAACGAGAGACTGCTGAATTGGAATTCATTTGCAAACTGGACACCATTACATTAGGCTTGAATAAAGACTGGGAGTGGATGTGTCATTACACAAAGTAAAACTGATTCCCCATGTTTCTTCCCCCTCTTCCCTCCTCACACGTTCTTGTCAACTGCTGGAAAGGGCCCACCTTGATTATCACTACAAAAGGTTGTTTTTTTTTTCTCTCCTGCTGGTAATAGCTCACCTTACCTGATCACTGTCGTTATAGTGTGTATGGTAACACCCATTGTTTCATGTTCTCTGTGTATATAAAATCTCCCCACTCTATTTTCCATGCGTCCGATGAAGTGAGCTGTAGCTCCCGAAAGCTTATGCTCAAATAAATTTGTTAGTCTCTAAGGTGCCACAAGTACTCCTTTTCTTTTTGCGGATACAGACTAACACGGCTGCTACTCTTTTTGCGGATACAGACTAACACGGCTGCTACTCTGAAACCTAGCTCAAGAGAGAGGACTTCTTATTCAGAAAGAAGTAAGTTGGCCTTTTCACTGCATTCAAAATGCATGTCTCCAGTGTGCTCGCTGGCTGACTGCTGCAGCATCTGATTTACTGTGCTCTCATGGATCCTTGGCTGTTCTCTCTATTGTCACATTTAATGATGTGTGTTTTGTGAACATATCTCATATTTTCTCAGAGGACTCAGCAGTTCTCTTCAACCCCCCAAATCTGCTCATTTCAGGTCAGATTTTCCCAGGAAGAAAAGTCAAATGAAGTAAAAATGGGGAACGAATGTGTGTAATCAATATTTGCTGCAATTTTTAGACTTTAAAGGTGACCCACAATGGAAATTAAATGGGCTTGTGTCCCATTATTCTTTTTTCTTGTGATATACAGCGAGGACCTGAAAAAAGTAGGGGGGGGGTTTCTGCTTGTTTTTTACATGTGAAATGCAGGTCCTGTCTAGGATGTAAGACTCTATGACTATGTTAGCCAGCGGGAGCTACAGTGTAGGCAAGACTCCTGAGTTGTCAGCCTTTTTAAACAGTGCTCTAGCTAAGCTTTCTGTTTTGCATACTGTTGGCCAAATTCTATGCCACCTTGTACTCCATGTAACCCTACTAATGTCAGTGGAGTTGCTTATCTGCTCAAAATGGTGGCAGAAATTATTCTGGCCTTGTCTTTGCTGCGACTCTCATCAGTTTTAACCCCACAGATTTTTTTAGGTTGTTTTTTTTTTTTTTTTTGCTTGCTAGTATTTTGCATCTGTTGACTTATTTAACTTCAAAGACTAATAAACATTTTGGAGAAGGCATCTTCGTTAAAGATTCACAACCCTGCCTTTTAGTTAAGGCATGAGAGCTACCAGAATTCATTCAATTGATTCTCTGGCAAAACCAAGAGAAGAGCTGACATTCCTGATATTTTTAAGGTAAAAAAAAAAAAAAAATAGGTGGAAAGAACAAACTATAATAGCTTAATTAGTTAAATAACCCATCTTTCAGATCTTTTATAAGACTTATTTATAAGACATTTATAAGATGCAAACTTATGGTTTTTTGCAGCCATTTGTGAGTCACCTTCAAAGGATGATGAAGAATGAATGGTGAAAATGCTGCATTTGGTCTGCGTGGGGAATTGAACAGTAACAAATAATACCAGGGATGATGATTTCTATGTCAAAAAACCTTTGTTTTACATATAGGAGGTATTAATTAGTTATGTGCATTGGAAGTTTCCAGTTGATATTTCAAGTTTCAGTTTTGACCATATAAAGCCCCAAGAGTCTTAAGACCTACGTTCCTGACAGACTGCTTCTTTCATACCAACACAATCAGAAACTCAAGCTATATCTAATATGGCTCCCATTCCCATAGTATACAAAGGCCTCGCACTCTTTAATGTATTTATCCTCACAACACCCCGATGAAGCATTGTTATTCCCATTTTACAGATAGGGAACTGAGGCACAGAGTGGCTAAGTGACTTGCCCAAGGTCACGCAGGAAGCTTGTGGCAGAGCAGAGACTTGGACCCAGGTCTCCCAAGTAGGAGGCTAGTGTCCTAACCACTGGTGACAGTGGAAACCTTACTACTGTATACAAGAAGGGAGTGTTGGCTAGGCAGTGGCATTGGAACAATTTTTATAGTGGAGGTGCTGAAAGCCATTGAACAAAAGTATAAATCCTGTATATGATGAAAACCACTTCAAGCTGCTGCACCCCCCCAGCACCCTTAGTTCCAACACCTCTGTGGCTAGGTGTTTTTTGTGAGGGCCTCAAAGCTTCAGAATTCTTTGCCACCTTGTTCTGAAATAACTCTAATCCGATGACTTGAGGACCTCTGGGGGATGCGATTAAGCAATTTTCCCCACAAACATTTGAAAATGGCAGGGAAATCGGAAGGGTAGGAAAGGGCTAATTTGAGCTTTTGGGTTGTCTGGTTTGCAACAACTTTACTGCTATACTTTAGTTATATTTGGGTGTTAATTTTGTTGTATTTTTAAGTTATGTACCTGCAGCATATTAAGACATGCTTTTGTTTTAGTGTGGGTATAGCCATCTTTTTGTTTTTCTTTGTCTGTACAGCACCAGCATGATGGGGTCCTGGTCCTTGGCTGAGGCGCCTAAGCACTACCATAACACAAATAAGAAATAATAATATAATTGAAATCTAAATACATGAGTAAAGAGTAAGAGTTGATTCTTACTCGGGATAAATAATTGTGCAGTCTATTAACAGGTTTTTTCTAATTGTCTTTGCATATTAAGAATTGGCCACATTTCAACGTTGTTCTTTAAAGTGCTATGAAAGTACTGCCAGGTATTAGTAGTGTTCTGTAGCTGAGTGCTAATTCAGCATCGATATAGTGATAACATTTGTAAAGGTTAACAATACTGATTGAAGATAAGCTCACCCTCAGCTGTGCCGTCGTATGTGTGTGGTTTTGGTTCTTTTCCTTTCTCGATTTTTACTCACTGAAGATAAGCATTGCCAAACCTGGCCATGGTTCATGATCTCACTTCTGTTTCACCAAATTCTGTTTCCTTACACAAGTGGAATAACTTAAGGTCCAAGTGGATAACTTTGGCATTGTTAAAACTTGGACCCAGCCCTCTTTTTTTATAAGCAATACTACAGAGATAATTTTATATCTATTACACGTAACAGAGACAAACACCACCACTACTAGACAAACTGCTCATTGGATATACAAGCAAATGCTAGCTGATGTTATCCACCAAGATAAATTTGACCTGCTCCGTTAGGGGCCTTCACATTAAATTCCCTTTCTCTATCAATATTGCCCACATACTAATTTATTATTCAGAGCTTCTAGTTTAGTCCCAGAACTTCAATTTCATATGTATTTAAGATCAGATCCCCAAGGTTGTGTTCTGTCACTGGATACTATATTATGTTGCTTTATAGATTTCTTCTTCACTGAATCTTCAACTTTTCCTTAGCTTTCATTGATGATTGAAGGTGATTCCAAAGATATGGATATTCTTTTGTTGGGATGGCAGTTCTGTCTAATTCCTGCCATCAGGATTTAATTTACTTCTTTCATCTGTACAGAACTGCATTCTTGCTCGCAAAAGCATTTTTCCTAGAAACTCAGTGCAAAATATGCTGAGGGTGTATAGTTGGCTAATTTAAAGTCAGTGGACTTGCTCCCATTTATACCAGCTCAGAATTTGGTTCACTATTTGCAATACCTTCATAGCTCTTTTTCAGCTTTTAGGAAAATAATAATTTTTGTATGTTCTGCTATGGATTTGTTCAAGGAAATACTGAGGATATAATTAATTTCTTTGATTAAGAGAACTTGAGGATGAATGCCATCTTTGGTTTGTTAATTTTGTAGTTAATTTCATATACTTATCGTTAGTGTTTCACTGTATTCCTTCCCTCTTACAAAATATCTTACGTGCCTACCTGACTCTATCTTCTTCTTCTTTCTTTTCTCCCAAGAAGAATTCCTAAGATCATCTGATCACCACATTCAACTTTTAATGTAATCTAATTTTTGACCGTCTTCCCCTTCATCTCAGTATTGGGCTCTGTTTTGAATATCGCTAGGGCCCTACCAAATTCACGGCCGTGAAAAACATGTCATGGACCATGAAATCTGGTCTTTTGGGTACTTTTACCTTATACTAAACAGATTTCACAGGGGAGACCAGTGTTTCACCCACTGGGGGTCCCAGCCCAAAAGGAGAGTGCGCGGGGGGTTTACAAGGTTATTTTAGGGGGGTCATGGTTTTGCCACCTTACTTCTGACCTGCCTTCAGAGCTGGATGGCTGGAGAGCGACAGCTGCTGGCCAGGCCCTGACCCCTGAAGGCAGTGCCCCACCCGCAGCAGCGCAGAAGTAAGGGTGGCAATACCATACCATGCCATCCTTGTTATACCAATAAAATAAAAACCAGCAGGATCTTATTAAAGGGGAAAAGGCAAAATACCACATTTATTGTGAATACAGAAAGAATCGTAGTAAGCAGTTAGTTATAGCTATAACATTCCATTCAATCTCATATTTATTCACACATTCATACACACATACACACACACACACACAGGTTCTGCAAGGTTGTTATCATAGTTACCAGCCTTAGAGTTGCTCATGCCAAGCCACTGGCCAGGTGGCCTGGACATGAGGAGGGAGCAGGGCCTTGTCAGATGCACATCTGATGCTCCTGGAAGTTGGTTTGCAGAATCAGACCCCAAAGTTCTCACTTTCTAGAGTCCATTTTTATAGGAATTACTTCCTATGCCAGTCTATGGGAATTGCTTCATCATGCTGTTGCTGAATCAATCAGCAGATAGCACATTCCTGACGACTCCGTGCTGCTAGATGTTTTGTTCTTTGGTTCTCCCATTCTTGAGGTTGTTGGGTAGATTCCAGTCTGCCCTCCGGGGGCCCTCTGGTTATTTCCACTTGACGCCTTCTTCAGCCGATGGACACTGGATTCTTAGGCTGGCACCTCCCTGATCATTCAGTTATTATCCACACCAAGCATCCATCCACATACATCCTCTATTTCTATTTTAATCACAATTGTTAACAAAGCAAGATGAAGACAACAAAAGGGCGGGGAGTCTCTGGGTGCTGTTTCTGTTGTTACAGAGTATTGCTTTGAGTCTCTCTCTGTGTGAGTAGTTGTTATTACAAAGAATTGCTTTGAGAACAGACTCTGTCTTAGAATGTACTAACGCAATTAGCAGCTTGCAAGTTTCACACACAGAGGGAGAGAAACAGTACCAAAAACCAAGAGACCTCTTAATTAGTAATACCCTGGAATTTAAACTATGGGGAATCAAACTCATTTGTGATTTTAATACAGAACTTCTTTAATATGATCCAACATCCTTACTTTTGCGCTGCTGGTGGTGGTGGCTCTGCCTTCAGAGCTGGGCTCCTGGCCAACAGCTGCCACTCTCAAGCTGCCTAGTTCTGAATGTAGCACTGCAGCAGCGCAGAAGTAAGGGTGGTAATACCGTGACCCTCCTACAATAACCTTGAAGGTTTGTTTACCTGCAGTTTGCCACGGTTCGCCATTCCAGGCAGCCAGCTCACCCCTCGGCACACACCGCTTCCCGCGGCCCCCATCGGCCTGGAACGACGAACCATGGCCAGTGGGAGCTGCGATCAGCCGAACCTGCGGACGCTGTAGGTAAACAAACCATCCCAGTCCACCAGCGGATTTCCCTGATGGGCCGCGTGCCAAAGGTTGCTGATCCCTGGTATATACTGTCACTTGCAGGATCAAGCCCTACCTGTTCACTTGCTGCTTTACTCAGTAACCTACTTGCATGCAAGTAGATCAGAATATCAGAAGTCAGTGGAAACTTTGATAGACAGGAATACAAAAAGACACGAAAGTCGTGGAATCCATCTCTCTCAGGAATGCCATGGCAAATTAGCATGGGGAGAGGAGGGTTATCCGCCCACCAATCTTAAAGAAACAACTTGCGAAAAACCTTGTATGACAAAATCGTGATCTAAAAAATTGGTGTGAAACTTGGGCCATGCTGGGAATTAAGCCGGTAAGTCCACAATAGTTAATTGCTTTTAGACTTTTTTTTTTTTTTAACTGTTCAAGTATTGAATGGTCTTCGTGGACCAGATCTTCCAGTCCAACTGAGAGATGCTCAATACCTGAGGGGGCTTTTATACATCTTGCTGCCCCTGGGTTCTGGGGCTCCTCAGTGCTGACATCTACCGTCATCTGATGCTGCTTCTACTCTCTCAATAATGGGTTGGAGCAAAATGATGCAGTCATGGTTGTCTTTAAAGGGCATGCTGTCTAGTCTGTCTGTCTGTCCTACTTATCCCTGTCATGGTCCAAGGCTCCATTATGCTAGGCACTATACAAATGCAGAACAAAAGGATGGTCTGTGCCTTGATGAGCTTACCATCTAAATAAATGAAATGTAGCTGGTCTGGGGGTTACTGCTCTCTGTTTCCAGTGAGAGACATGAGTTCATTTCCCTCAGGTCTCTGTTCCCCAGACTGTCAGGTGGTACAAGTGCTGGTTATGGAGCATATTCAGCCCCTGGAAGCGGGAGGGAATTTGAGCAGAGTAGCTGAGTGCAGAGTTGTGTTGACTAGCTTTGAAAGTAGCCCTATGTGGTTGTTCTTGGTTGAGGATAGAAGGTGGTCATGCCTACAGTTGTGAGCGTGGGGAGGTGAGCGTGGGGAGGATCTTGTGGGAAAACAGAACGCTATAAAAGAGACACCATGTTAGAGTGCTTGGAACAAACTCCCTTCAGTGCTGCCTTTCCTTGGCACTGCTTATTTTTTCATGTCCCTGTCCTCCCTCTGCCCCACCATCTAAAAAGAATTTTTGTGCTTATGAAGGTTGTGATTTCCACAGTCATGCAGCTTAAAGTCCTCTATTTAGCCACAGAATAAATACAGCGTACGGAGTAACATTACAGGCTATCCCACAACTACCCCCTACCTCACTCATCCATGGGTTTGAGATAATCATCTCTAGGGGTAAGAGGTTAGTTCAGTTTCCATGCCCATTGATTTGTTAGCATCTCTACTGGGACTGCCAGTAATGGTGCCCACTTGTGCCAGTCATAATAGTGATGTGTGCTGAAGTGGATGCTTGTCAACTGGGAACTGGACTGAGACCATCACTCTTGTTTTTCAGGGGCCACTCAACAGTTATCAGTTGGTAACAACTTCCAGATTCAGGAACTCCTCACTTAAGGTCGTCCCGGTTAACGTTGGTTTGTTGTTATGTTGCTGATCGATGAGGGAACATGCTCGTTTAAAGTTGTGCAATGCTCCCTTCTAATGTCGTTTGGCAGCCGCCTGCTTTGTCCACTGTTTGCTGGAAGAGCAGCCCGTTGCAGCTAGCTGGTGGGTGGGTGGAACCAAGGTGGACCTGCAGCCCCTCTATCAGCTCCCCGCTCCCCTAAATTCACTGTGCAGCAGCTGCCCAGCAGGCTATCAATTGCTGGCAGTTGAGCTGTCCCTCCTCCCACTGACCTGCTGCCTTGGAGCTGCTGCGGGGGGGGCCTCCTGCTTGCTATGCAGAGGAGGGGGGAAGAGAGAGGCTAATGTCAGGGTGTCCCCCTACTCCTGCCCACCCTGCTTACCCCTTCTCCATATAGAGCAGGGTGGGGACAGGACAGGACTAAGGATGGCGAGAGCTTGCTGGCTGCAGCTGCTGTCTCAACTTCCTCATCTTTTTAAAGGCAATGCATTTAGAGTGGTGTCAGCGTACTTCAAAGGGGCAATGCGTATCTCTCTCTCTCTCTCCCACACACAGGGTGTGTGTCTCTGTCTGCCATGCTGTTTCCCCTCCCTCCATTCCTGCTGCCTTGTAGAGTATGAGGCTACATTAACAACAATGTGTTAACCCTTGAGGGCTCAGCCAAGTGCTAGTTCATCATTTAACAGTAAGGCATTTTCTGGGAAATATCCCACCCTCTTCCACCCTCTAACTTCACCACTTCAACCAAGCTTCACAATCATCATTGCTTTGTAGAGTATTAAATTGTTTGTTAAAAACTTATACTCTGTGTGTGTGTGTGTGTGTGTGAGTATGTGTATATATATATATAGAATAGTTTTTTGTCTGGTGAAAAAAATTTCCCTGGAACCTAACCCCCCCCCCCATTTACATTTAATTCTTATGGGGAAATTGGATTTGCTTAACATTGTTTTGCTTAAAGTCTAATTTTTCAGGAACATAACTACAACATTAAGTGAGGAGTTACTGTACTATTACCCTCAGTTGCTTGGTTGGATTGTGGGGTTTTTGTTTTTCAGTTTTAGTTGGCAATCCAAAGCACCATCACACCTGCCTGTCGCTCATCTGTCATGCTTGCCACCACCAGAACAGCTGTGCAGCAGTAGTAACCATCTGTCTGGCTGAGGACTGATTGCTAATACACAGATTCAGGAAGTAATTATAAGGAGAATTTAATTTGCTCTCTGTGCATGTCAAGGCCTAAGTAATGCAAAAAGGCCCCCACAAAGACAGACAGACAGAAAAAGTCTCCCTGTACCTCACCATCTGGCCATATAAAACTATGCAGCTGCTCTGTTAGTGACAGGCTGATGTCTCTCAGAGCAGCTGAGGCAGTCAAATGAACAGCATGGTGAGAATAAACCAGTGCAAGTTAAGATTAGCGAACAATCCTGTCAAAATAAAGTGGAATTTAGGACAGAACCTCCTAAGTGCTCTGAAACATTAAAATTTCCTCTGTGATTTGTTTGCCTTAAGCCTGGTAGCCAAATAAGGTTTCAACACACACAAGCTTCCGGAATCAAGTCCTATACCTTTAAGTCTACAGTGGTTGGTTTTGAAAAATTAAACCGACACCAACTAGTCAAAGGACTATGATCTGCACAAGACACAGTGGGACTGCTCACATGCTTGAAGTTAAGCACCTGCTTTACTGCTGTGCTGGATTAGGACCTAAATCTGGTAGCCAGCATTGTCAATTCTCACAATTTTATCATGAGTAATGTGATATTTTGTGTTTTTTCTGATCACCCCATCTTCTGGAATCATGTGACTATAAGAGAATCTTAGCATTCATTTTTAAAAAGTGTATGTTTCTAGCCTTTATGGTTGCAGAGAATAGCTAGAAAATGTGAACCCTAAGATTTCAGATACTAGAGGGAAAATAAACCCCAAATTTATTATTTTTAACCCAATCTCATGATTTTTGAGACCTGACTTGTGACTTCTGAATTCTTGGGGTTGGCAATACTGTGATATGGAAGATGGAGGGGGCGTACACCACAGACCCTGGGGCATGGTGAAAAGACCTATGCAATCCTCCTTTTGCCTCCTGTCCACTGCAAGGGGTGGTGGGCCCCTAGACTCCTCTGAGAGGTTTCATTTTTATATTGGCCTACGGCCTGATCCAGTGTCCACTGAAGTCAAAGGAAAAGTTTCTGTGTACCCAATAAAAATCCAGACCTTTGCTAATTTTGATTTTTACTTTGTAATACCATTAATGAGTTTAGCGCAGAGCATTTGTCAGGGATTGATGACTGGCATGGAGTACATGGCCCCCTACTGCTCCAAGGGCCATCTACTCCTCCCATGCAGTCATTAATCCCCAGGAAATGTGTTGCACCTCTGCTATTGTTGCTTAGTCTAATACTGTTTAGAACCCCATAAGTGCCCTTATTCAATTGACCGGCCAAGTGATTACTGAATGACACAAGGCACTACAATCCCTCAGTGCTAGCTTTGCTGTGCTTTTATTCCTTGGTGGGAGAGGGAGCATGAGGATCTACCCAACTGTCAGTGTTGAATTAATAGTTCCTCTTTATTTTCCAAATAAATCAGAAGTAATTCTTCCTCTACTACTGTATTCAGTCCACCAGTCCTGGAACTGTTGCAAAGTCCTGCCCATGGTTGTCATCATGGAGGTAATTCTTGAAAATTTATGGGGCCAGCGATTTCCTGACCTACGTCAGGCAAACAAACCTAAACTCCTTGTTCATTTCAGCGTTGAGTTTGGCCACTCCAGAGATCTGGTAGAGAATGTGAACTCCAGATGATACTCTACAATTAACACCCTGTTTTGTTCTACATTTGTAGGCAGGTGTGCCCCGGTGGGTATCCTCCTGACCAAAATTTTGATCAAGGATTTCCTTTTATTTTCTTTTATCTAGTTTCAAAAAGGTTTGAATGTCAGCAATTTATGGATTCAGGTGGCAGCATTAGATACTTTAAAAATCTTTATGGGGAAACAAGTCCTGGCAGTTTATCCTCATATTGCTAAAGTTTATTTATAAAGTCAAGAGGTTCAGACCAGCCTGCTGCTGTCCCATACATAGGTGGAAACTTAATCTGGTCTTTTTTTGTCATGTCTCTATGCGACACTGTGCCAGAAAGGGTTATGCAACTATGAGGCTAAATGACCCATATTCAACCTTTAAAGACATATTAAAAAAGTACATAAGTGATAATTTTTAAGGAATGGCCCTAACAAAGCCATGTGAGATAGACTAGAGCTTTGAAATGCAGACCTGTATTGTTAGAGAATTAGAGGTAAATACTAATGATATTTGTGTTTGCCTATATGCTTGTTAGATGTTAACAATGTGATTTTTTTTTTTAAAGCTTGTAGAGGTAAAGTGCTGTTCCTGTCTTACAATGTTCTATTGATTCAGAGATCACAAGGGACTATTTAGATTGTAGATGAAATTTGGGAGTAATAATATCATTGTCTATATTTCTCTTTAAAGTTTGTAGTAAGCTGTCTATGAGCTGCTTAATGGATAATTACTTTATGCTGATGAATGCAACTAATTACATGTGCATACATAAGAAATAGGAGGTTTTGTGGTCAAAGCCACAATTTTTCACCCAAGGAATATCTGCTGTAAAGAGGCTTTCAATAGCCTGCCAAAGATCTATAAAAGAACTCTAGGGCCCCGATCCTGTCATCTCAAGTCTGCTTGAACCTTATCAGGGGAGGTTTTGAGTCATAAGACTGAGGTCTCCAGGTATCCTGGACTGTTCCTGCAAATTCTTATGGAACAAACTCTATACATGAACTGCCTATTTGGATTATAACCTGTGGAATTGATTCTGAAAGAACTTTTTTGCAACCCAGCAGCTCACCATCTCTACTATGAAACTGACCTAAGAATTATATTCGTATCTGTGTGCATAATGATCTTTTAACCACAATACTTGCTCTCTTTTCTTTTTAATAAATCTTAGTTTAGATAATAAGAATTGGTGCTAATCGTATATTTGGGTAAGATCTGAAATATTCACTGGCCTGGTTAGTAATGTGTCCAATCCCTTTGGATTGGTAGAACTTTATATATGATGAACAAGATTTTTAGTAATCCTCATCATCTTTGACTTGGCTGTCTGGGTGGGGAGCCCAAGGCTGGATTGCTTTAAGGGAGCTATGGGTAACCAGTAAAGAACTGTAGAAGCTGTTTTGTTGCTGGGTTGGTGAATGTAATTAATAGAATAACCAACAGTTTTGGGGATCGTCTGCCCCATTCTTTGCAGTTTGCCCTGACTGAGCAATCTCAGTGTGGCACTACCAGTCACCGTCTATTTGAGCATATGAGGAGCTGTTTGTTGTGGGTTTTTTGGGTTTTTTTTTCCCCCCTTGCCTTTAAAAGCAGCTGGCCATTACCTCTGCTCACCAGATATGTGAACATGTAGTCCTATCCATTAAGGAGCATTTCCTACACAGTCTTCTTGAACAAAATTGAGAACGGGCCTGGAATATCTACCAGTGGTGAACTCAGCCTTTCACAGGATGCTTCCTTTCCCTTTTGTCCTAATCCACACTGCCCTATTGAAATTTGCCTTCACTCTCTGGTTGTTATGAGGGCATTTTTGCTTTTAAGACCCTACAACATGCAGTACCTGCATGCATCTGTAATCTGGTATCCTTTTGCACCTCTTTCTTCTCTCTACCAGTGACACCAGCCTTGCTGCCCCTTTAATTTCATTCATTCATGCATTGGTGCTTTCTCCCATGCAACCTCTTATGCTGGACATGCCCTTTACTAATGCCGTTTACTTACCTTACTAAGCCACCCCCTTTGTCTTATATCCGACCTAAGAACTCATACTCTGCTGTCTTGTCAACAAGAAGAAGGGGAGGAAATCAAAACAAAAAGAAACAAACCACAAAAAAGCAATTTTTTTTAAACAGGAACATAGCCAGCAAGTTATGTACTTTCCTAACTGCATAATTGAGTGCTCTTATTATCACGGCTTTTTCCTCCTTCAGCCTTATTCCCCTAACTTGTTGTGTTTTGCATTGTAGACTCTTCACAAATCATTCAAAGATATAATTCCTGTCCTGAAGTGCTTAATATATTCTGGCTGATTTAATAGTAATCCCTTTATAGCTATTAATTAATTAATTAATTATTACCTGGACAGAACCAAACCCTTCCTCAGATCAAACAAAAGTTATGAAAAGGGTTTAAAGCAACCACAGCCAGCACAGTGAAATGTGGGTGCTTTTTGCTATTGCAAAGGCCTAAGAGTTAGCAGACAAAATCCCTACATCAGTTAGGACATGATCCAGAAACTCACTGACGTCAGTGGAAAGACTCCCATTGATGTCACTGGGCTTTGGATCACGCTTTTAGAGCACATTCAACTAGATCCATTGGTTTTTAGGATGATAGGAAATGGAGCTTTTCAAGGAGATTTGTAGTGTCATGATACTGGTGGTCAATTCTCACATTTACTCAGCATTGCAAAAGTGATATTCTCTCTCTGTTTTGCCCCTGATTTCCATAGGATACTATCCTTCTCTCCATCTCTTATTTTCCCCAGTGTTTGTTTGCTAATTCCCAGCAGTACTGGGAATGGCAGATTGGATGAGAATGGGACAATTTGGTTCTTTAACTGTAACTGAGTTTTTCAATTATCCCCACTCTACCAAACCTTTAATCTCTCCATAAAGTTATCATTATGGGTTGCTGCGCTTCTTGATAGGAAGCTCCTGTTAGCTGCAGACGTTAACCTTTGGAAGAATCTACTTGGAGTGTGGTCTGACACCTCGGTCAACAGAAGCTGAGCACTGGGATTCACAGATCTTTTAGAGAGCTGTTATGGTGATGATAGTTGTGGGCAGGATGGTCAAGAAGACCTATCTGAGGTAACAAACTGTTCCATTATAACCTTCCTCCACACAACTATTCATGGGAACTAGAAAGGAGGTAAATAAGGAAGAGGAATGTCTGTAATTCACTAAAAAAGAAAGACATTCAAAATGGAGAGACTTTCACCATTCCCTTTTTAACAAATGCATCCCAGTGCAATTTATGTTCAGCCTCTGAATAACCATATATGTCATTTTCTTTGTATGTGTGTTGTTGGACTGTTGTGGGAAAAATTCTAAACAGGCAGAACTCTCAGGTGCAGGGGATAACTCAGTTGGCAGTCTTTGTCAATAATACTGTCAATGCACCTTGAGATATCAGAGGAGGCTCAGCAGTTGCTCCAATGATTCCCCCCCTCGCCCCCCCAGATGCAGACTTTCCTTTAGTTTACTCTCAGCTGCAAGCTGCCTCATTTACCAGCAAAACTGTTAACACGCTGTGACTGAAATTCTTCAGTTTTAGTTCCTCAGATGGATGCAAAGCAGAGGCCTCTTTGCCTCTTCCCTAAATAACTAACAGACTATTCAAAGGAAACATTTAGAGTGCTTCATTATAATACCTTTTAGGGTCAAGTGCTCGTGCCTCTCCATGAGTGGTTTAAAGTTTGATTCTCTTACTCAAGTCACTGTGGGCCATTGACTTTATTGTGAATTCCATACACAGGCTGACTGCAAAACCACACCCTCAGATAGCAAATGTGTATTGAGCTAAATTAGAATATGCCCATTATCGGTGAATTTTGAAAAGTGCTGGGTGTTGGCCTGACTCTGAGCCCACTGAAGTCAATAGTCAATATTACCATTGTCTAAAGTGGAGGCAGACTTTTCAAAACAGACTCTAGAACCAGGTGTCCCGTGGTCCTGATTCTTGACTTCAGCTTGACTCCACTCTAACCTCCAGACCTGGCCACTCCCTTGGCTCTGACCATTAGGCAAGACCGCCCATGACCCCAGTTGTGATCCTGACATCTGTGCTCATGGCTGCTGTGGGCAGAGGAGAAGAAAGACTTTGTTTTTAAATAAAAACTTAGATTCAAATCCAAATATGTCATATAAGCCAACAAAAAAAACGCATCAAGGTGATTTGCTCAGCCCGGTGGCTAGATGTTTGACACATCTATCAAAGGGTAATTCTTCACTGCAGAGGTAACTCAGGTCATTGGCAGCTGCATCTGAGCACCTGAGCACTGGGGTAACCTAACCCAGGTGCGAGCAGCCACGCTGCAGAGCCACGCTTGAATTACTGTGTCCTCAGTGGTGCTGTACTCATTCATGTGTGTCAAGTAGGACTTCGGGGGCATATCCATTGTGCTTCAATAAGCTGAGTTGCTTTATGATTCTTTCCCAGTGAACTGTGGGTGAATTTGTCTGTCCTTCTGGGTATATGGCAGGAATTGTGGGAAGGCATTGGAGTGATTCAGCCTGTGTCCTCACTGCAAAGTGGGTGGGTTACTAGCCTGAGCGAAAGAGCATCTCCAGATGAACACCACCAAACTCGGGTCATAAGTTTCTGTGTGGACAGCAGGAGGGAGTTACAGGCAACACTCAAGTAAGAGTGCAGGCTACAGGGGTGCTGGAACAATTTTTATAGTGTGGGTGCTGATGATGGAAACCATGTATTTGGTGTGTGTTATTACTACTTCAAGCCAAGGAGTGCAGCAGCACCCCCAGTACTCTAGTTCCAGCACCACTGTCAGGCTAACTCTTCAGTGAAAATCTATCCTTAGTGAATCTGTATTTCTCTGTTCTGTGTTGATTATTCCTTCCTGTCTAAGAAAGATGCTGTGGGGAGTGGGATAAGAAGAGGCCTTAGCTAAGGAGAAGAATTAGTTGAGCTTGGAATGTGGAGAGAGAGCTTGAGGTGGCAAGGAGGATCTATAGCCTCTGCCCCTGCCCTAGCTATGGACTAGATTAATGCTGCTTTTAGCTTTTTAAGGGTTTTTATAGTTCTTGCTCCAGATCTTTACCACTTGCTTCTTTTTCTCTGTCCCACATGTAATAAAAAGGTGACATGTTTTTATACAGAACTTTATGTGCCTCCCTTCTTTAGATGGGTCACTGGGGAATAAAACTAAGAGTTTTGAGAAGAAATTGTTCCCCTCAGGTTTCCACCTTCACCAGTTTGCAAAATTCAAGCTCCAGAAGCAGTTTATCTTAACTACAACAGCAGAAAAGGAGCTCAGAGAGAGATGGTCTTGGAATGGAGACAGGTTGTCATCACTAATTTTTAAGAAAATAAAAAAAGCAAATTGTATGATTAATTCCAGGTGCAGTCCTGGCCCCGGTGAAGTCAATGGGAGTTGTTCCATTGATTTCAGTGGGGCCAGGATTTTAGCTTCCAATTATAATTTTCATGTCAATTTACAAAGTTGGTTAAGGATATGTTATTTTTAGGAAAAAAGTAGGGAATTCCACCCAGGAGGAAAACCCAAATCTCATGTGTCACTCTTGAGCATAAATTCATTTTTGGAGTTATTTTGCAGCAAAAATAGTCATCTGCAAATGTGTTTAGGGCCTGGTCCAATGCCCATTAATGTCAATGGGAGTCTAGGAAAGGACTGAACTGAAAAGATTGAGGGCCACACTTGACTTCTTATAATCTTGGCTGTGATGGCTCAACAAGGTGCTCATCTGGGCGCAGTATGCACTACAGGGGGTCCCTGGTATAGGTCTCCCCCTTATCCATTGTTTCACATATCCGTTGCTCATCAATAGGGGAACGTGTTCCGATTTCACGTTGGTCCTGATCTGCATATCCATTGTTTGCAACTTACTTGCTTCACCTTTTGCATCGCTTTTCTGTGGGTGCTTACCACCCACTAGCAGCCAGCGCCCCTCTGGCCCCCCAAGTGCCTCCTGTCTGCCATGATCATCTGTTCAGCAGCGTATAAGAGACGCAGGGAGGAGTGGGCGGGAAGGGGCGGGGCGACCATGAGTACAGTACTGTACAGTACTACGCATCGTGAGTGGAAGACGTGTTAAAAGTGTTGAGTGGGCCTGTTGAGTGGGCCTGTGTCTAAGAGGCAACGTAAAAGTGTAACATTAGAAGTGAAATTAGATGTTATACAGCGTGTTCCCGGTATACGTCGGGGATATGTTCTTGAAAAGGGCGACAGATACTGGGGACCCGCTGGTACAGCAGTGGCGTAGGCAGGAGGGGACACTTGGGTGGGCCCTGGGTGGGTGCGCAATGATGGGGGGCAGAGGGGTAGGAGCGATCTGGCTGCCTTTCCCCCTCTCCAGCCAGCCTTGCGGGGCGGGGGGGGGAATAAACACTCTGGCCAGGGGCTCCTGGAAAAATGGGGGGGCCCCAGAAAAATGTGCGCCCCTGCATCCACACCCACTCCCCCCCCACACTTGGGGCTTGTCCTATTCCGCCCACCCAGTGCTCCTGCTGGGGAGCAGGATCAGGGCGCGGGGGCTTGCCTAGCTCTGGCGCTCCAGCCAGAGAGTGGGGGCCTGGGAGTCCCCATGCACCAACCCCACTCCCTGGCAGGACGGCTGTGCGAGTGGAGCGGGGCAAGCCCCTGACCCTGCTCAGTGCCAGAGCTGGGCAAGCCCCCGCACCCTCACCCCGCTCCCCGGCTGGAACGCAAGGTGGGTGGTGTGGGGCAAATGTTGGGGCGGGCGCAGAGCCGGGATTGGGGGTGGGTGGGCCTTGATGTGAAGCGGGTGGGCTGCAGCATATCCGTCGCTCATCAATAGGGGAAAGTGTTCCGATTCACATCAGTCCCAATCTGTATATCCGTCATTTGCATTGCAAACGACAGATATGCGGATCGGGACCCCACGTGAATCAGAACATGTAAAGCATATTGAAAGAGGTGAGCATGCAGCTGACATTGCTCATAGTCTCAGTTTGCCTGCTACGACAGTACGCATAATTTTTAAGAGTGCTGATCGAATTCATGAAAGCGCTAGATGTGCTACGAAATTGTCATCAATGAAGATAATGAAACAGAGAAGCAGTACAATGGAGAAGATGGAACGTTTGCTGGCTGACTGGATTGATGAGCTCCATCAAAAGAAAATGCCTGTGAGTTTAAGTTTGATTCAGGAGAAGGCCAAAAGCCTGTATAACGGTTTAAAAGAGGGAGAGAGCTCGAGAGCTCAACAGCGGAAAAGGAGACCTTCAATGCTAGTCGTGGGTGGTTCCACAGATTCCAGAAGCGTGCCAATCTACATAATGTAAAACTCACAGGGGAAGCGGCTAGTGCAGATGAAGAAGCAGCTGAAGTGTTTCAAAAGGTGGCTACTCTCCAAAACATTGACAGGACAGGCCTTCACTGGAAGAAGATGCCAACGAGGACTTAAATTTCTCGTGATGAGAAGACTGCTCCTGGATTCAAAGCCTCAAAAGACCGTGTAACCCTTCTGCTTGGGGGAAATGCAGAAGGTGATTACAAGTTGAAGCCCTTGCTTGTCTACCACTGTGAAAACCCAAGAGCAATGAGGGGCTACATCAAGTCTCGTCTCCCCATAATTTGGAAGTTGAACAGAAAGCCTGGATGACATGCAGTATTTTCTGTGAGTGGTTTGTAGACCATGCTGCCCTTGAATTTAAGGCTTACTACCTACGGAGGACCATGCTAATTAAGGAGACGGCAGGTGAAGGAAAGCCCAGTATAAAGGAGTTTTGGAAGTCCTACAACATCTTGAACAGCATGGAAAATATTGACGCGTCGTGGGGAGAGGTCACTTCGCAAGGTATGAATGGTGTTTGGCGCCATGCATGGCCAGATGCTGTCCATAGCTTCATGGGTTTTGATGCCATTCCTGCTCTCCAGCAAGAAATTGTCAAGTTGGTGAAGGATGTCTGCTTCAAGGAGGTGGAGTTATTGGAGTCTCACGCTGAGCAACTGACAAATGAGGAACTGATTGAGCTGGACCAACAACGGATATCCGAAGAAAGTAAGGACGATGATGACGACAATGTAGGGCAGGAAGCCAGGAGTCTGACGACAAAGAATCTCTCCTGTTTCTTTGGATTGCTGGATGATATGACAGAAATCATACAGACCGTTGATCCTTTTCGTGAATGGTCTGCCAAAGTCTCCAGGGCTCGCAATGATGCAGTGGTTTGCTACAGAGAGATCTATCGTTCAGAGATTCATGCAGGAGAGCAGACGTTGATAAAATCCTTTTTTAGGACTTCTGCAACTGAAAAGCCAGCCACGGAAAAGCTAGCCCAAGAAAACCCAGCTGCCACCCCTACCTAAGTTAAGCGTAATTGACACTTTTATATTACTGTATTTACTATATTAAAATGTTCTGTGTGTTTCAAAGGTGTTAGTAGCATTCTACATTACTTTGTTCAATGTTTTATGTGTAAATTGTGTACTGTATAACTTGTCATTTTAAAAAGGTACACTGTTTAGGCAAAAAGAGCATTGTTGTAGACGAGTGTGGAGACGTGAACGCATCCGCCCCCCCCCCCCCATTCATTTATTTCTTATGGGGAAATATATATATATATATATAGAAATATATATATATATTAATATGCAGCTGCCAATGACAGGCAAAAAGTGAGGACATTAAAAGAATGTAAATCTTTCATGCCAGAGTCTCAAGTAGCATAATAAAAGGCGATAGGGTTCCATTTCTATAGATAAAACAGAGGAAGGGAAATCCAGAGTGGGACTGTGGATTTTGTTAATAGCAATCTCAAAGGGGAGTGTAAGACCTACTCAAGAGAGGCATGGCTCAGAATGCTGGGTCTGTCATTGCTAATAATAGAATTTGGGCCTGTGATCCCATACAATTCAGTCTGTTTTAAACTGGGCATCTGCCACCTCTTTGTTTTTGGAACATATATTATTTCCAATGTGTGTGTTTAATGGAAACTGGTCTTGTCTTTACCAGTGGGTATAGCTATCAGCATTAGTGTTAATGAGCCAATCTCCAGTAAAGAAGACAAAGCAAGAAAGGGAAAAGCAAACAGAGAAATGTCCATTTGTATCAGTGTTAATTAGGCTTGGCAGAATTTGATATTTATTAGCTTTTAATTTTGTTGGATAATATTGGGGTTTATTTATAACCAGTGTGACAAAGTTCCTCCTCTACCTTGGTGGGTTTTGCGCTTATTGGCGGCTTTGCTCGCCTTGGAGCTTCACGGCAGCCCTCAGTTTGGCTGTTTTCGTGAACCCACAGACCAGGTCAACTCCTTCTGTGTCTGACCAGGAGTTGGGAGGTTTGGGGGGAACCCGGGCCCGCCCTCTACCCTGGGTTCTAGCCCAAGGCCCTGTGGAATGCAGCTGTCTAGAGTGCCTCCTGGAACAGCTGTGTGACAGCTACTACTCCCTGGGCTACTTCCCCGTGGCCTCCTCCCAACACCTTCTTTATCCTCACCATAGGACCTTCCTCCTGGTGTCTGATAATGCTTGTACTCCTCAGTCCTCCAACAGTTCGTGTTCTCACTTTCAGCTCCTAGTGCCTCTTGCTCCCAGCTCCTCACACGCGCACCACAAACTGAAGTGAGCTCCTTTTTAAACCCAGGTGCCCTGATTAGCCTGATTAATTGATTTTAGCAGCTTCTTGATTGGCTGCAGGTGTTCTAATCAGCCCGTCTGTCTTAATTGTCTCCAGAAGGTTCCTGATTGTTCTGGAACCTTCCCTGTTACCTTACCCAGGGAAAAGGGACCTACTTAACCTGGGGCTAATATATCTGCCTTCTATCACTCTCCTGTAGCCATCTGGCCTGACCCTGTCACACCAGTTTTTAGATTTTTATCAATTTGTATTTTCAAAGTAGGACAGTTTTGGGGTTTTTAGTATTTTATTTTTATTGATTTAAATGTTCACGGTTGCTGGAAATCGGGTGGGGGATCAGACATTTGCTTAATGACAGTAAATGTTGAGATTCAAAAACTTAAAGCTTTATAGGCTGTTTAAACACAAATTGTCAACTTCACATGTCAAAATATATAAAGTAAATATCCTTAAATCAACAAATCATATGGTTTGTACTATTTATTCGCTAGTCCACTGGATTTTGACTCAAGTTTTCAAACAACATTATGAACAACATTTTGATTTTGAACATTTTGAACTCAAGTTCTCAAACAACATTTTTCATACTTTTTCTATCTGTGAACATATTTGCTTATCGATGGAAATATGTTTGTTGGTTTGTGTGTATGCTGAAATTGATGTTGACTGACATTTACCGATAAAATTTTAAACCTTCCAAGCTTAGTGATGAAGCGTTAGAGCGGTGTGACACATACAGATTCCAAGGTCAGAAAGAGGCCACTGTGATCATCTTGCCTGACCACTTGTATAACACAGGCCATAGAACTTCTTCTCCAAAATAATTCCCAGAGCATTTTTTTTTTTAGAGCAACATCCAATCTTGATTTAAAAATTGTCCGTGATGGCGAATCCACCATGACCCTTAGTAAATTGCTCCAATGGTTAATTACCCTCACTATTAAAATTTTATGCCTTACTTCTATTCTGAATTTGTCTGTCCTCAACTTCCAGCTATACTCTACTCTGCACAATGGATATGAGCCTTTATTCATACTGTTGAGATATAATCCGCATCTTAGAACATGTGCAATACATTCTTTTTCATCTTCTTTTGCAGAGCTGCCTTTTTTTCAAGTTGCTAATCTTTTCCACCAAATTTTCTTGACTGTTGGAATTTTTCTGTGATACTTGGGAATATATTGCAGAGGTGCTGGACATCTGCTATTCAGTCCTGTGTTCTACACCCTTTAGCAGGTAAGCTACTGTCATTGCAACACCAATTATTCGCTGTTAAAATGTTTCCACTTCTCAAACATCCCTGCAGAGGGCTCAACTTTGAAATGAAGAGCTGACTGTGCAATATGTAAGTTAAGCAGAATCTCCCACAGCAACTCCACATTGTATTATCTGCCATTGAAGAACTAGTGCATAACATGGCAGTATCTTGTAATGTTGGAAGTCAGCTCATGTCAATATGTATCTTTCTAGCCTTCTAGCAATTAAAAATTGCACCAGTAACCTCCCAATTGTGAATCCATTTGCAGCTGAATTAGAGCTAACTCTGTGAAAAAGCAACATAAGTGATTGGTTGAGGCCTTGCACTCTAGGGGGCGCCTCTGCATAAATTCAACTCATGGGCTGAGAAGCCCTATAACATGGAGCTGGAGAGGGAGGCCCTGTAGACCATAAAGCCAATCTTGAGTTGGATTAAAGATTTCAGACACTGTTCACCAATACACGGTTCATTCATGTGCATTGCTAAAACTGAGTCGAAGGGATTAACATTTGGGAATAGGGTTTTCAGGAGGTAGGGTATTTTATGGATTTCTTGAAATAATTTTCAGAAAACACCAGTCATTGGGGGTGGGAGGAGAAAGAAAAGGGGGCAGGAGAGAGTAAGAGAGAGTGCATGTATGTGTGTGACAGAGAGAAATATGCTGCGGTTCCTTACCAATCCTTTTCAGCTTGTTATTTCTTTTAACAATGATACCACATGTAGTTATCCTGATTTTTCTAGGCAATTAAATATTGCTCAGACAAAAGCTTTCCACTAACCACTTTCAAATGACTTTTCTTCCCAAACCATCTAAGAGATTTTCTCATCCCTAAGAAGACATTAAAGAAAGTTTATCCCACTGATTTGACTGAACTTCATCAGCAAACTACAGGATCTAAATTTTGCATTGGCTTCATTTTTTAAAAATAATGCGGCAGACTTCCCTGAAGGTTCTCACTGTAAAAATATTTAAACATTTTCTTGTAATACATAACCCCATAGGTGATGTTTTATTCTGAATTTATACCAGGCAATAAATGCTGGGGTATTCCTGGTGACGTTTCTCATCCAGATTGTATTCATTCTCTATGTTGTTTAATTCCAGTGGTGAGGATTAAATTTCCATATATGAGTCTTATATTAAATTGAGTTCAATTAAATAATTTAGGGCAGATTGTGACTGCAGGTTTTCCAAGTAGGAGCCTCCTCAACCCCTTGTGCATTCCCCATGAGAACTAGATGCAATCACAGTCCCTGCATTCAGGGAAAAATGATGAAGGTCAACATTGTGTCTGGCCCTTGTGCAGTGGGAGCACTCAAAACTCCTCCCCTTCTTGTAAACCCCGAGCTATAGTAATAGTCCTTGTGTGCTCCTGACTGAAGGACTGCTTCTGGTTACTGCCAGTAGCAGTGCTGGCTAAAGGCAGAGTGATGCCTCCAGTCCCCGATACCAGCAGACAGAGCTTGCCAGCTGAGGAGGATTTCCCCCATGCCCAATACAGGGTTGTGGCTTAAAGCCAGAATTTAGCCCCTCAGGCCTGAGAGTCTGACTCAGACTTCTCAGAGTAATAATAATATTTTGCACGTGTATTGTACCTCTCATGTGAGGATTTCAAGGCTACTGCCAGCCCAGTGGCCCCATGTGAAATGAGTTGGCATTGTGAGTAGCAGACAGATGGAAGTAGACAGGGGTCCATGTCACAGCTGGCGTTTATTGGTAGTCTCAGGTCAAAGACAGAATGGGCATGGACCCTCTCACCCTTAGAGGTGATTCCTCCAGACAAGGCTTGGGACAGTATTGACAAGCCATTATGGGAAAAGTTGTATTTCTGCTGTCCATGCTGATCCTGTTCTGTGAGAAACCAGAGAACTTTCATTTCCACATCTGCTAGTCTTTCAACTTTCTCCAAAGCTAATATTCACTGTAAAGTTTAAGTAAAAGCAACAGTGATGGCATATATTGGTGCTACCAGAACTCAGTCATTACTGGGTGGACTAAATAGGGACCTAGTCTTGTACTTATCCTCTACCTAGCAGTGATCTCCTTTTGAATGGTTTTACTATGAAACAGACCGCCTTTGCATTATTTTGTTTTGAAACTTTTTGCATTTAAAATTGTTCTTTCATGATTAACTGTGAATCTCACAGTAAACAAACTGGCATATAAATGCCATCTATCTCTACCGTAGCATGCGTGAAACTAGTTAATTTATCATGGTTCACAAAAACATTACAGTGATGGACTATCAAGAGGGAGCCCTGTTAAAGTGGGACATTATTTGGCAGTGTGTGTTAAGTAAATTACCCTGCCGATGTGTTTGTCTAGTAGATGTACCAATAGTTGATGAAAAGACAGACTGCCTCCTGTGAATCCAGGAGTTTACAATCAGTTGTTTTCTTCATTGCAAAGACTGTAATTTCTCACTTGCTGGCAATACAATAATAGGCCCAGGCATTAAGTGATGCTTGTGATATTAAGTGCAGCATTATAAGAAGATCTTATTTCTTACCCCTGCACATATTTTCATAGTTGTATTTATTATTATTAACTTGTTGTATGGGAGGGCCTCAAAGTCCCAATCAAGATCAGGGTCCCGTGGTGCTAAACATTGTACAGAATACATATCTGAACCAGGCAGGCATTTGTCCAGTGTTAAGCCCAACAGCCCTGCTTTTCTAAGGTTTGTCCTCCATTCTGTAGTGAAACAAAACTGGACGTAGTTTTGAATGGTATCAAATAGGGGACACCCTTTTGTAAAGCGTGCTGCCCCGCCCCTACTAGCATGCATGTGAGGTCACGCTGGTGGGGTCACGTTGTCGGGTGTGGATCCATGCCATTCCCGGAAGTACCAAAATGTCTAGTATTCTGGGGATGTGTGAGTGGCCTCCCTAATAAAAACCTGGTCTCTGTTCCCATTAGCTTACATTCTAAGGTCCTGACCCTTACAAAGACTTACGCATATGCTCAACTTTAAGCAAGTGAGCAATCTCATTTCCTCAATGGGACTATCACGTGCTTAAGGTCAGGCAGGTGCACGACTCTTTGCAGAATAGGGGCCTAATTAGAAACAGGACTGCACCATGTTTCTTCCATTCACAAAGGCAGGAGGAAGGATAGTGTAACAGTAATAAATCATATGCTTGGTTTATATAGCTAACATAGTGCACAGTTGGATGATTGACATCATTTAATCTCTTATTATTTGATATCTTTCAAATTCCATTTCAAATCCTAACCCCTTGTGCTCCCTTAACATTTCCTCCACCCAGAAAAAGTGACCCTGGACTTACTGCCTTTTTTTATTTTATTATTTGTTTTCCTCCCTTCTACAGAAATTATACCCAACCAACCTTCTCCTAGGAAGTTCCATGGGGGGGTCCAACCCACACAGTGCTCCTTGCTGGGGGCTCCAGGGCCATGTGCTCCCAGTGTCCTAAATCTGCAATATGGGTGAGGGAAATTCAGCTAGCCTCCCTCCCCTTACCTCTTTGTGCTGCTGGCAAATCACTGCTGCTGAATCTCTTGAAATAGCAACTAAAATATCTACCTACTTGAAATACCAGTTCAACCTGTTGACCAAAAAACCACCCCAAAGACAAAACAGTGCTCAACTAAGGTTGGAACAGTTGCATCAGAAAATTATGCGAAACATTAACTGTGTGCATGCCATGACAGGTAAAGATATTGCTGTCATGGTTAGCCGAGCAGAAAAGCAGGCACATAACAGCCATAGGACCCGCATCTGGGTGCTGTGTTTGCTCAGCTTGAAAAAGGGAAGCAGGATTTGAGATGCTGAAATTTAACACAAGAATTTTTTAACTGCCTCTTTCAAAACAGGCATCTCACGTCACTGAACTGAATTGCCATTCCATCCAGCAGCCTCCCAGACACACTCTGGCTCTTTAGAACCCTTTTGGTATGACTACCCTGCAGCTGGGGATGAGATTTCCGACTTGGGTAGGGGTACCTGCACTAGCTTTGATTGAGCTAGTGCACTAAAAATAGCAGTGTAGTGGTGGCTACGTGGGCAACAGCACAGGTTTGCCACCCAAGTATAATCCCACCCAGCCCCCTGTACTCAGATGGCTAGCCCTGATGCTGCCCATTTAGTGATGGCTACATTGCTATTATTAGCACACTGGCTCGATCAAAGCTAGCATGGGTATGTCTACGCAAATTGGAAATTATACCTCTGACTGCAGAGTAGTTGTACCCTTTAGGTGCTGTGTAACCACCAGGAATGGGCAGATAAAGAGTGTTCTTCAACATCATTCCAATTTGTCTCAATTTACCTTATTCATTTCTTCTCAGATACTAACTACAAAGCAAGGAGAGAAAAGTAGTATGATTTCCACATTTTTCTCCAACTTCAAACAGGATCTGTACAAGCAACTTTTGTAGGGTTAGGGACTATATAAAGAAGGACAAATTGAGGCACAGAAGGGTTAAATAATTTGCCCAGAGTCAAAAAACAAGTCACCAGTAGTGCCAACCCCAAACCTTCAAAAATCATATTGGGGCTCAAAAAGTCATGAGATTGATTTGAAAAATCACAAGATTTAAAAACAAACAAACAATTGGGTTCTTTTAATTTGCCTTCTGGTTTTTGATCCTTTTAAGGCACAGTTTTTCAAGCTTTTCTACAGAACCATGAGGGCTAGAAACACATTTTTTTGATAAAAAGTAAGAATCTCAGGTAATCCTAGGACTCCAGGAGGTGGAGCTTTGATGCCAAATATCGTGAGACTCATGATGAAAGCACAAGAGTTGGGGACACTCAGTCAGTGATAGAGTTGGGACCATTACCCATGAATCATGACTCTCTCATCCCCTAGTCTAATCACTAGACAATACTTTCTGAAATTTAACAGTTTTTTAAAACTTAAAATAAATAGATAAATAAACATAACATTTTGAGGGGGTCAATTCATAGTTTGAAAAACCTCTTGACTAAGATTTTCAAAAGCTACTAGTGATTTTGGATGTCTCAGTTCTTAAGTGCCTTCCTTCTGGCACCTTCAAGCCACCTCAATATTTGTAAAGTATGGAACCATGCACCTTTTAAAAATTAAGGCCACTTTCAGGTCTTTATAGTTCAATGCCCCAAAATTGAGTCATCCAAAATTCCTAGCCAGTTCTGCAATGTTTTAAATTGCTAAAAAGTTTGAAATGGGAGGTTTTCTGTTAAAAGTGTGTGGTGGGGAAAGGATGGTGTTACGGTAAAACAAATGTTTCAGCTTTCAACTTTGCTCATGTGGAATAAGTTTGGTGGTTTGATTTGAGATTTGTATGTCACTTTCAAATGGCATGTTAATTTTTTGTTCTAAATAAAATAAAGAAAATCAAATAGAGGAGCATGAATCAAAATCCTGGATCTGAATTTTGAGGAAGGGAGCAACTGAAATCTACATTTGAAAGCATACAGCTGAATTCTACAAATGGCCTCTTGCCTTTATTACAGACTAAGCTATAAATTCATATCGAACTTGGAGTGTTTCTTTCTGAGCCAATCTCTAAAATATGTGAGGAATCAAATAAACATGATCTAAAGACGTTTAACATTTGGGGGATTATTTGAGGGTGTGTTGCATTTTGCTTTTAGATTTATTTCACTTTATAAGTCATCCCCTCTCCACCCTACTCATCTCTTCAGGCTGTGCTGTCTCATTGTGTTGACTATACACAGAAGCTGCAGAATGGGGAGAAGTGATGCTTTTACAGGAATGGAAACATTTTATTTTTAGCAGCTGTACTGGTCAGTCTGACTAAACAGCTTTCCTAAAGGCTGCTGCAAGCTGTAATCTCTTACAGAATCCTAACCACCTGTTGTAAGTTTATATTCAGCTATAATTACAGTTCTTGGTCCTTAGAGTCCCACCTGTCTGGGAGGAATGGAACAGCAACTCAGCATAATTCAGTTGAATTCATCTTGCAAGCAATATTCCCAGCAAAACAGAAAGAATTTTATGGCTGCAGGACTTTTTTGGTCTAAAGCAGGAATGGATTGAGCTCACATGGAATAAACATGAACTGAGCCAAACCACTGCACAGAACTAAAATCAAAACGAAACATGACCCAAGGTTTGGAAAAATATGGTTGCTTCCCTTTTTCTCCCCTTTCACTTTTCTTCTCCCCCCCTCCTTTCCTTTTCCTCTTTTCTTGGCCTAGAAACAGGGAAACCAAAATGTCATGAGAGAGGCTGCTGTTTAGGTATGCCTGGCTTCACTAAAATCAGGAAGAACTGAAAATCTTGCCAGAACGCTGACCTCATGTGAATTCCAGTATCAAAGATGTATTCTGGGAGTCCTTACTCAAGCAAAACTCTCATTGATTTCAGTGGGAATTTGACTAAGTAAAGATCACAGGGCTGAGACCATTTTCAGATAAGCTTAGGGAACTTATTCGACAAGGATCTCTGAACCTTTTGATGTTTGGCATCGCTAGTCTGAAGCCTGTTGCAGCTTTATGAAATTGGCCGATTCATCTCCTGTGCTGATTCATCTAGCAAACTGTTTGAAGTGGCCGTGGCTGACGGAGCTTAAATAAGAAAACCAGAATTTAAGAGTAATGCATTTTATTGTGAAGAATTTAGAACAAAGCAATAATGAAATGAAAACAAACATTGACAAACATGCTAGTTTTTCACTGAGGCGCAGGAAGTTCCTGCTAAGTGGAGTTTAAAGGAGGTGGAGCATCCAGCTTGTGAATGTAGGCTCTGAATCATTGGGGAGCTTGCATGGGGTTAGAGTGTAAGTAGTGTCTGCCCTGAGTAGAGGCTAACATGCAGTTGCACCACCTGCAAAGTATAGCAGAGAATGAATACATGACTCAGACATTCTCTGTTCCTCCTCCACTCCCCTCTTGCCCTGATGTGGGGGGGGGAGGCACTCACTCCCCTTTTTGGAGCAGTTTACTCCTTCCTATTCATCTGGCCAGCTATTCTGGCCGAGCAGGAAGGAAGTGGGGCTGAGCCTGTGTTCCACACGCTCCCCACCTCTTTTGTGCGGAGCATGAAGCAAGTAGCGCCTACTCTGGTCACGGCATCCAGAATCACAATCTGAGCAGGGGCATGTGGAGGGCTTCCAGAGCACAGCAGTCCTTTGACACCCAAGCAGCTGGAGAGTTTGAAACTTGCTCCACTAGAAGGAACAGCTGTGCTTTGACTCTGCAGCCTTCTCTTACCCATGCCATTAGGTCACTTTGACTGAAGAAGCTGTTTTTTTTAGGAGCCATCATAGGCTTTTAGGTTGGTTCTTAAATTTCAATGTGTTTAAAAAATAAAATGATAAAGGCAATTATTTCAAAAGCAAATAAAAGACCAATTGCTTCCAAAAAGTGTAAATATTTACAACAAAATTAAATGACTGGTTTGATGTAATATGTGGTTTCATTTACTAGAATAGGTCAGGCTGAAGTCATCACTGGTGTGACTTCATTGGCTTCAGTGCACTTTGGGCCTGAAATTTGGTCGGTCTTAAAACTGTTATTTGGTGATTAATTTGTTTTCTGTGTAATTGTCCACTATGATGTCTGTGCATCTCATCTACATTAACAAGGCAAGCAAGTATTATTTTTCCATTTTACAGATGTTGACCTGAGGCATAGAGAGATCACATAGCTTGCCCAAGTTCACAGAGGAAGTTCCATCCCACTGTGTAAATTACAAGATTAGCCTTCCTTTCATGTCCTCTGGACTGTGAGATGCAGGGTTTTCAAACGCACTCTGTATTGGCCTAGCTCTATTACACTGAAGCCAAAGGGAGTTTTACATTGATGCCAGTGGGAGCAGATTTAGAGCAAGGCCAAGCACTTTTGAAAATCCCACCCTAACTGTCATTTTCTTAAATATACAACATTGTGACCAAGAAATTAAAAAGCAAAACTGTTAGGCACTCAAAGGGTTCATCTACACCAGTGGTTCTCAAAGTGGGTTGGGACCCCATTTTAATGGGGTCGCAAGGGCTGGCTTAGACTTCCTGAGGCCCAGGGCCAGAGGTGAAGCCCAAGCCCCACCACCTGGGGCCGAAGCCAAAGCCTGAGGGTTCTGCCCTGGGCGGCGGGGCTCAGGTTACAGGCCTTCTGCCTGGGGAGGACTTCAGCTTTGTGCCCCCTCCCCCGCCCCGGTGGGATGGTGGGGCTCAGGCTTTGGCTTTGGTCCCCCTGCCTGGGGCGGTGAGGCTTGGACAGGCTCTGGCTTTGGTGCCCCCTCCTCGGGTCATGTAGTAATTTTTGTTGTCAGAAGAGGGTCATGGTGCAATGAAGTTTGAGAATCCCTGATCTACACAGTGGAGTAACGTGCACTGAAGAGTGTGTGGTTTCTAAACTGGTATGTTAAAGGGTGCTGCTAGGGAACCATTAGTGCACACCAGTGAGGTTTACATGGATCAGTTGATGCTCAACAGAAAGAAAAGGACTAAATAGACCAGGAAAGAAATACTAGTTTTAAACTTCTAAGTAGATTTTATAAACAGCGGGGAGCCAAATAAAAAGTTAAAACCCATTTGACAAAAAGGTACTTGTTGTTGTCTCTTTAAATTAGTTTTTCTTATAAAACAAGTAAGGGCAGGGTATAGGGTCTTAAAAACTCCTGCTCTAATTGTTAGGTGCTACAAGCCTGCATCTTATGTGTGTGGCTTTTTTATGACTGCACACCCTGTCATATGGGTGTATGAAATAGCATAGTCGTGGAGCCCAGTAGCACTGCTGTAAGTAAGGATCTGCTAGACTTCCCTTCCTAAACCCTCCTATTTGGTGTTTAGTCATGTTTGTCATTTAATATCCTAGCCACTTCAGATATCATCAGGCTGAAACTTGTCACTCAGTACAGCTGCATTTTTAAAGATGGAAACTAATTCTAATTGGTTTGTCTGGTTTTGCTTTAGAAATTGGCACAAACCACAAATTTCTCAGGATTGAAGAGTGCTTCCCACCATCCAGTGACTTAAATATATCAGCTTGAAAATGTAAAGGTCAGTTAAATGTGGTACCAAATTACTTGACAATGTCTTTAACGATAGAGCAGCTACGTATGTTTAACAAATTAAGAGCCAGATTCTGAGCCCCCTACTTATGGTGAGTAGTACTTTCCTCCATAAATATCCCCACTGATTTCAGTGGGACTGTTCAGCGAGGAAGATGCTATCCAAGGGGAATAAGGGTATCAGAATCTGGCTCTTACCAGTAACTTCTGACAGAATTCCTTTTGGGGAGAAATTTCCCCTTCCCAGGAACCATGGACATCTCCATACTTTGCTGTCCCCCATCCTGCACAGAAAGGTGTGGGGTTACTGCCTTTCCCCAGTCCCAGGGCTGAAGGAAAGGATTAGAAGGGAGGCTGTGTTCATTTTATAGAGGGCACAAGGACCTAAACCAGTTGTCCTTTAACTGGTAGGAGAATCCTCTCCTCTGCCTGACTGAACAATCTATGTCAAGCTCCAGCCGGGAAACCTCATAGGGTTTTCTTCACCTCCCCAGGCTTCCACACTTGGGTTTCTCTGTGAAAGAGGAAGTTCTGCTCCCTGGATAAAAATGCAGGATTGGAACTTACAGAAATGCAGGTTTTCTTCCAGGCTTTTTTTCTTCTTCTTCTTTTCTTTTCTTCTTCTCCATGTACCCTGATGTTGACACTGGCTTCCACTCTGAATGACAACTCAGTATGCACAATACTGACCATACATGCACTACACTGTCAGCCACTGTGACATGTGACTGGAGTTTGAGGCTTGAGGCTGGGCCTAAGGTGTGGGAAGGAGGGATCAGATAGTTGTGTAAATTGACAAACACAGCCAAAGGCATTGTTAAGAATTTTCACAAACCTAGTTGTGTAGTTTTCTAAATTTCCAGCTCTTACCTGACCCTCTCAAAGTGAGATGTGGGCTTTTCTTGAGCTTCATTAGTGGCTGTGACATCATGACCACAGTACATGTTGGGATGCCACAGAAAATGAGATCTGCTAATATTGTGACATCAGGGAACATGAAAGATTCAAATGTGGAAGTTTAAAATCAGTTGTGTGGGTCTGCCTTTCTTACCTTTGGTATTTTGAGCACCAGCATTTTGCTCTGTAGTTATTATTTAACCTATATATAGGTGCTGTAAGTTAGGCTAAAATCCTGTGGGTGGTATCATTTGTATGAAATGGTTGTACAAGGTCATCGCTTTAAAATGTGGCATACCACATCCTGCACTGCAGGAGTTGCAAAATCTCACCACACTGCTTGTGGCTGCCATTTTGGAGTTGCTCTCCTCTTCAAGAAGCAAGACTTCTTTGGTAAGTTTTAAAATGTTTGGTTTCATTTATAAAAGAGAGTTCAGTAGAAGCTGTACTTTCCTCATAGGCCATCCTTCATGCAGACTATTCTCAAATGTAGCTTTGCTTTTGAAAAATAAATCTTTCCAAGGCCAAAGGGAAATGATATATGTTCTAAAAAACTAATCCAGATTGATGGCCAGGCTTTCGTAGCTCTTGCAGTACTCTGCACTTTGTTCCAGAAAGCTAAAGTACTTTTAAGGAAAAGCACTATGGGACCCAGAAAAAGAAACTCAAAGTATCCTTTATACTTTGAGACAAAAAATATGAAGTGCTCCCACTTCATTGGTTAGTACTGTGCTGACCTACTTGAATTTCTCATGGGGATTGGCAGTAATCTTAAAGCAGGGCCCGTATTTCCAATAATTCTCATATGAACATGCTTTCATGCTGTTAACGGCTGGCTACCACTGCAACTTATTAGAAACTCAGCTATTTACCAAAGTGGGATCTTTGTCTTGGAAGGTCACCAAGATAATCTGAGCCTTCTTGGAAGACCTTGAATCAGAATTGTTTGGATGTAAGAAGGGTAGTGCGGCACAGCACACAGCTCAGATCTCCCAGGATTCATATATTTGGAAGGCACTGTACCATGTATAACTGTAGAAGATAGTACAATGATACTTGAACTGCTACATCAAGGTCATAGTGTTCAGAGATCCTATTAATATCATGCATGGTAAGCAATTTATGAAAGAATTCACGCAGCATTTGAAAAAAGTCATAAACATTATTATCTTAGTTGCTTTTTAAGATTATTTTTCTACTATACCATGATCTTGTAAAAACAGATAAAAAACATTTTAAATAATGCAGTTATTTATTGGACAGAATTTTGAAACATCAGTTTATGTATCACTTTATATTCCATTTATTAACAAAGCCATGTGCTTGGTTTGCCATTCATACCATTTACACAGTTTAGAATGGGTTGTACTACAGTGGCTTTGGGTGAGTGGGTAGCACTGAGACCTTGAATTGGTGCTGCCCAGAGGTCTTAGTGCTGATAAAGAAACCCCTCTGTAAGTTATTAAACTGAAGGATGATAAGGAGAATTACAAATGACATAGATGATGCAGACTAAAGCACTGATCTTCACTTCCTCTTCCTCATGTAACATTCCACCATGTTCATTCTAATTACAACTCTCACTTTAATTCCCAAACCCTACAAGGAGATAATGAGCAAACAGAAGAGCTGCTGGCATTGCCCCTTGATGGAAACACTTGGCACTTTTTGGTTGCAACATAACAGGCAACAGCTTCAGGAACATGGCCTGATTCTTATTCAGTCAGAATATTTCCTGGGTGGAGGGGTTGGCGCAGAAGAGAACTAGCAATTATGTGTTGCACACTTTAAATATCAGCCCAAAACTGCTATTTGGGGAATGAAAAGGGATTTAATGGAAATTTTAGCTATGGATGTTTTACAGTCATTTTTATGTATTTATTTTATTTGTATTGTATTATGGTTGAGTGTAGGGACCTCATCGGAGATCTGGACCCCATTGTGCTAGGCACTGTACAAATAAAGTAAGCGACAGGTTTAAGGTGTTAGGTTTCAGTGCAGCACTACGAACGAAGAGCGTAGAACCTGCAGCCATGCAGAGCCTCACTAAGGTGAAAGGGGGCTTTACCCAGTAGAGGGTTCATCTGTGCAGTTGGCAGTGCAGGATCAGGGCTCAATCCTTACATCCTTTCAGCTGGCCTGTGAAGCTGGTATGTATTAACTCATTTTACAGATGGAGAAACTGAGGCAGAAAGATTACGTGAGAGCCTAAAGCCATAGAGAGAGTCCAGAGCTGGAATAGGAATTTAGGAATCCATGGTCTTTAAGTCCAACTGTTGTGCTAGACCACATTTCTCCACTTTCATGCTCATAGAGCTTGTTCATTTGTGCACGTACAATAATTTTGTTTTTAAAAAGCGAAGAGTATTCTTATATCCAGAACCCTGGCTGTTTACTTGGTAGTGTCCCAATACGTTTTCTCACAGACACTAATAATGAGCCAGATCCTCATGTGAGGTAAATTGATGAAGCCTGATGGAAGTCAGTGGAGCTGCACTGACTTGGACCAATTGAGGAACACATCTAATATGTTTAAAGAGTGGTTGCAGTTATGAAAGTTAGTGCAAAATGGCAGCATGACCCAGACTGTCCCCTCTAATGACATCAGTGGAGGGGATCCTTCACAGGCTCATTTCCTCCTGCTTGGCTGGAAGGCGGATGCCACCTGTGCAGCAAAGTCTCTCCCTGCCCCCACCATGACTAGGCAAAAGCCCCTCATGTGGGGCTCTGCAAAGAGCTCCAGAGAGTTATGGGAATAGAGCTGAGGTTAGAAAGTGATGAATCAGAGGACAAGCCACTCTCTACAGTAGCACTTTATTGCTATCCTAGGACCAGCCATGGTAAATGACAGCAGGAACTACCCTAGTGAGCTGCCTTTATTTCCAGGTTCTTTATCATGGACTAGTTGCAAATTTGTTATTATACCTTCCTTACTCTCAACTGTTCTTTTTTTCCTACCGACAAGGGAGCATTAAGGGGAGATTATCTCGAAAGAGTTGATGTGTTCAGAGTTATAGTGCTTCCACTCCTTCTTCCTGCCAAGCAGAGTTTTCTTTCCCCTTTCATCTGCTGACTGCTGGTGGAACAAGATGCACTGTGCCTTTAAGAAGTGTGGTTTTTCAGAAGGGTAATTCCTTGGCTTTGGCATGTGTTGAGGCATGTTCTCAGTTGGGCTGTATGGTTTATAAAATCTAAAAGTGCATTCGTCTAGTGGGGTTTTTAACTATTTTCTGTAAAGAGGCAGAGTTCAACTTTCTGTTATTTAGTTGTACTCAAAAGAATAATCAGCATTTCTAGGGTAATTCCCCTTTCCCCCCCAACTCCCCCTAAAACGTGGGGAAAATAAAAAGAATTTGTATTTTTTTTATGAATTAAAAAGATATCTTTCTCTAATGCCAATATTTAATTTAAAAGACCCTGCAGATCTCTAATGAAATAACTGACAGGGCAAATTCTGTTCTGAGTTATGTTCCCATAAATGCATCAATATTACTGCTGTGTTACGTTCTCATTGTGGTGGCATGCGTGGAACTGAGGGGAGAATTTGGCCCAACACAGTTGTCAGCTTGCTTTATTTCATTGTGAATCTCCTGATATTTTGAGTGTTTGATAAAGCTCCTGCTCCTGGAGCCAAGTGAACAATATGAAAATCTCACCTTGGTACTTTTTAAAAGTACCAAAAAACCAAAGTTTCTGGCCCACTTGGTGGTTCAGAAAAGCTTGAGAATGTGACCCAATTGTATCCGAAAAGCTCAAAAGCTAGAAGGCAAATAAAAAGAACCCAATATTTATTATTTTTAAATTAATCTCATGATTTTTTTGTGGGGGAAAACCTGACTCAAGATTTTTGAATCTTTGGGATTGGCAATACTATAATAATTAAAATACAGCATTCAGTTGCAAAGTAACATATTCTACGAAGAATAGATACGCTTTAGGGTAGTACTTCAGTGATTTTTTTTTTAAACTATTTTCCATGCAGGACCCTGGACTGCAGCAACAGTGCAAATCATCTAGGACTGTCCACGTGTACTGGGAGACTAGTCTCCCTTCAATAAACTCACATAACTGTCATTATTCTATATCAAAGTGGATTTTTTAGATCCTGGTCCTGCAAGTGACTCATTGCGAACAGACCCCTGCACTCACACCAAGTCCAATTGACTTCATTAGGGTTTTGTGCAAGCTCTGGAATCCACCCATGCCCAGTCACAGATTGGGTCCTCCTGGAGAAAAGAATAGGTTTCCGAATATCAGACCAAGAAGAATGGCTGAGTGGCAGTGTTGTGTTTTTTTGTTAGCATAGGAGACTGGACTCAAGGGTTCAATTCCTACTCTGCTACCACCTCGCTGTGTGGTGTTGGTCAAGTCACTTAACCTTTAGGCTACAGTCCCATGTGAGTTAAAAAGGGACAGTAATACTTATCTGCTTCACGGTTGTGAGCTGGGAATGAATTACGTAATGTCTGTGAAGTACTTGGGGGGGGGGGGCTTGGTTGTATAAAGTGCCAGGTGTTGTTTGTATTTAAGATTAATTAATTATTCATTATGGAGCCATGGCAACTCCCCTCCCTTTCCTGTGTCACTAGTTGGTTTTGGTGAGCTCATCCCTGCTCTTGTGCAATACTTAAGCCTTCAGAAAGTCCCTTCTATTTAAACCCTTTATTCTGAATTGAGTGGGGTTTTGGGGGCTGCTGCTCTTTTAGTAAGAGGTTGCAGAGCAATGGCAGCACCCCGTCCTTTTATCTCTCAAAGGCTACAGCTATACTTACAGCAGTGTGTAGTGTAGAGACACTGCACACCCAGCTAGCATGTGTATAAATAGTATAGACGGAGAGGTACAGCTTAGGTGAGTAAAGCTTCCTACACACCTGAATGCCCAGACTGCTCCTGTGTGGCTCTGTACATGCCAGGCAGTGCCTCCCACCTATATGCTACTGTTTTTAGTAGCGTAGTGTCCTGCATTTAGTAGTGTAGGATCCAGCAGTGAGGAAGTGGGGAAAGTCCCTGGCAGCAAGGAAAGGCCTGCTGCCAAAGCGTTTCCCCACTGTGGGACCCTTTCCCTGCTGCTAGAGCCTTGCAAGGTACATGTGTAGTCCCTGTAGTCTACACACCACTTTTTAAGAGTAGATGCAGCCAAAGTCAGCCAGGGAGCACTGTAGCTCCTCCCCTCTCTCCTAACCATACCTTCCTTCCTCTCTGCCTCTTAGCCAGGTGGCACTATGCTCTTCCTAGCATGCAGCTTCATGGCCTAGCAGCCAGTGGCTAGACTATGGGACTGGGAATTAGAACTCTTGGGTTCTATTCACAGCTGTGCTCTGGCTCACTGTGTGATCTAGGGCTTTCCCCTGTGTGCTTAATTTTAAATGGGTATAATACATTTTGCCTAATTCCTAGGGGCTTTCAGGTGGAATTAGGACTTGTCTACATGGGGCTGTTATTGAAGTAAACTAGGAGGTTAATTTAAAGCACACTAGCTACTCTGTTTTCACCAGGTAGACAAGCCCTTAGTTAGTGCTTATAAAGTGATTGAGCTCTGTGACTGAAAGGTGCCATGTAAGTGCTAAATACCTTTCTGTTGTTATGAATGTAGGCAATCTTCATTGAAAGCAAAGTAGCTTATCTGTAAATCAACATTTGATCAGGTGGAGGCATAGATTCCATGTTAGTGGGAGGGAAAAGGAGTGTAAACAAAGCCTGCCCACTTCTACTGAACAGAGAAAACTGTAGTGGAAGTAGAAATGATTCTCATCCCTTGTGGTTTGCTTTGTGTGTAACACAGACTTTGAATGTAGTATTCAAAAGCAGAGGCCAGTTATTGAGACTGTTGGATAGAAGTGAGTGCAGTTCAGCTATTGATGTGGAATTTGAAGTTACAGAATGAGAGCTGTTTTCCTTCTGTTTGCAAGTTTCCAAGGTTTAGTGTGATGCTGGGTACTGCTTTTTTCAGCAGCACTTCCTCTGGGCAGTTGAAAACATATCACAAGCACTGAGATTACTTAAGTGAGCAAGTGGAGCATTCAAAGGAAGAAAAGCAATTGAGAGAGGAGTTTTAAAATGATCATTGCATTAAAAGAATTGCTAATAGCTAATATACAGGCATAACCAATGTGCAGTTGCAAGCTTTCTTGTGCTGTCAAGAAAGGAAAAGGAACTAAAATTCCAAGAAAGATTTAATCCACATTTTGTAAAACCTATCAAATTCACAGCAGGTGAGAGGCGGTAAATGTTTGCCTCCAAAGGAGATTAGAAACTGAAACAAGGCAGAATTACATTTGCACAGATTAACCAGGTTATCAGATAGTCATTTAATTAAACAGAGTAAATCCTTGCTTAACTGAACCACCTCACCAGAAAAACTCACCTTAATACAAATTATGTTTCCCAATTTCCCTCTTTGTTCATCCAGATAAATCAAATGTCCTTCACCCTATTTGAACAAACAGGGTTCTGGTGTATCTGTTTTAGGTCACTGATTTATATGTTGTAGAAGCTATCTCATTGTTTAGAATACAGTGATATACTGTTGTGGGTGTTTTCCCTTTGCTTCCTTGTACATGGTGAATTGTTTGTTTGTTTGTTCCAAATGTTTAAACCCCTCAAACAGAGTAGAAATAACCAATTCTTTGTACAAAGGTAGGTAGATTTAGATCTTTGTCTTAAATGAATTTTTCTGTTTTATACATTATGATGCCCTTCTCCCATACGTCAAGTATTTTGGGTGGGAGGGGCAGCCAACAGAAAATTAAACCCAGTCTTCACTTGACCATTAATATTAGCCCAAGATAAAATGTGTTTTTTTCCTTGTGATATCTGATCAACGCCCCCTCCTCCCACAAACAATATGCAAAGAGCTGAGTCAAATTTCAGGCAGGGGCAGGGCGGAGAAGGAATAAATAAATTCAGATTTTGACAACGCTTACCAATGATTGATTCAGATACGGCATATGTGAATTTCAAAATCCGTTTTCACTCCTCTAACTTATATCAATTTGTTATTAAAGACATACATATACTTAGGCATGGCAGAATTTGAAGGATAATATCAATGTTTATTTTTAAGCATTTTTTCTCTTTTTATTGTTTACAGTTGTAGGAAATTATGGGTGGGGGTGTCAGACAATGGGCAGGGCAGGCAATAATTATTTAATGACAGTAGACATTGAGATTCAGAAAGTTAATGTTTGTAACCGTTAAAACACAGATTGTCAACATCACACGTCAAAATATGCAAAGTAAATATCCTTAAATCAAACTCTAATAAGTTCTCAAGTAGTATTTTTCTTTCTTCTGTGCATTTTGATAAGTATCGATGGAAATATTTTTTTCATCAGTTTACGTGTGTATGGTGAAATTGATGTTTACTGACATTTGATAATAAAAATCGAAACCTTCCAAGCCTACATATACTCAAAATATATTCACAGATCTAGGCAGCTGACATTCATATACAAGAAAAACAAATGAAACAAATAATTATAAATGTTCTGTGCAATTTTATCCCACAAGAAGGTCCAAATTCTGATACCCTTATGCTGAATAGTATCTTACTCTGCGAGTAGTCCTTTTGGTTTAAGTTGGGCTGTTTGCCAAGCAATCTGTTACTAACATGAATCTGGCCCCAAGTGTTGTCTAATCATGCTCACCTGATGCATGTCCAACCTGATGCTATATTACAAGCTATTTTCTTTATAGAAATCTTGTTACAAAAGTCTGTCAGTACTTAACTGATAATGAAAACATTTGTGATTTGAAACAAAATCTTGGTGCAACAAGTCAAACATTGGCTAGAATCTTCCAGCATCGTTTTCATAAATATTACAGTGTCAGAGAGAGCAGGATGTTCATCCCTTTGAAGATAACTGAACTGGGGCTTTGTTGAGACTAGACATGCCCCGGATTGTGAAGCTGTTATTTCAGTTTAAAAAAATTAAGAAATCCCAAATAGTTAATTCTCATGTTCACTCTATTTAACCTCTGAAGTTCCTCAAAATGAAAGCACCAGTTTCTACTTTTTGGTCTGTATTCATTTTTCTTTCTTTTTTTTAATACTCTCTCTCTTGTGGCTTATCAGATGCTTTCAGCTTAAACAGCCTCTGAGTCAAACAGTAGGTTTGTGCCGTGTGTGTGTGTGTGTGCGCGCGTGAATGTGTGTGTGTAAGTATCGTAACGTGGCGGGGCATAGGCAGTTATGAAACTTTCCAATAAAGTCTCAGTGCGTCAGTATTGGTTGGTTGTTGTTTTTTTCCATTGCCCTCTGATTTCATTTCCAGTTATGAGTGAAGAGAGAGGGCTGGGGGGAAAAACCTCAAAAAACCAGTTGACTGAGGAAAGAAGCAATTCCCATGACAGGTGGAGCATGCAGCATGTTGAATGAGACTCTTCATTTTTGGTGCACAGGGGCTGGGGGAAGGGGAAATCTTTCCACTTTGGGCAGCTGCTGGTTTAAAGGGGATCCAGCAAACTGTTAAAGCAGCAGCAAGAAGTTTGGCTTTAATTTTTTTAAAGGACTGGAGAAATTATTAACCACAGTTTATGACATCACAGTTGATCTGATTAAAGGTTTGTTTTCTTGCTGGCAGAGGTGTGCTCTGTAGAGACTGGTTCTCTCTTCTTTTTTTTTTAAGTTTCTTTTTTGAACAACAAACGGAGAGAACTGCTCGCATTGCTGCTGCTGCTGCTCCAGCTGCGCTTGTGTGTGTGTAAAAAGGATGGTGTATCTGTAGCTGCCACGCACAAACACACATTTGACCATGAGGACTCTTCGCAGGTTGAAGTTCATGAGTTCGCCCAGCCTCAGTGATCTGGGCAAGAGAGAGCAGGCAGCCTTGGATGAGCGGGGGACCCAGCAGCGACGGGCCTGCTCCAACGCTACCTGGAACAGGTAAGGTCTTGCTCGATGCACTTCCTCACCTGGAGCCTCTAAGCTCTCCGGCAGCAGCTGGCATGATTAATTCCACAATTACCCTCTCTTTGTTTCACAGTCTGGGATAGTTTGTTCCTAACCGTGCTTTATTTCAGGAATGTAACAACACATTGGCTTCTGCATTAATGTATTACTAAACGTGTCTCTGGTTACATGTAACAGACAGAAGCAACTCTTTGAGGCTGCTATTAACCTTTCTCTGAATGCTGACAGAAAAATAGACTTGCCCTCCTGAAGATGGTTCAACCTATGCTTCATTCTGACAGGCAGGAACTTTTTTCAAAGCACCAACATACAAATATGTTCTTACACCTTGCTAGACATTTTAGTTCAAGGTTGATTTGGTTTTGTTTAAAAGTGTCTCTCTGTATATTCTTCTTTGCTGTGCTTTCTGTATGTTTTGGAAGGGGGAAAATAATCCATCAGCTTTACTTTTTTGTGTGTGTGATTTCTATGTCTATCGCTGTTTGTCAAAATATATAGTGGAACATTTTCAAGTAATTTAGGGGAACATTTTCCAAAGTGAGTGACTTAGGCATTTGAGAACCTAAGTCCCATTGACTTTAATTGAGACATTGACTGCTAGGTGCCTAAGGCGCAGATTTTTAAAGGTGTTTAGGTGCCTAACTCCCATTAAAATCAAGGTGCCTAAACACCTTTTAAAAAGCTGGCCTTACGTCAGTTTTTTGAAAATGGGACTTAGGCGCTTTGGAAAATGTTACTGATAGGTATTTTTAAAAGCACTGAGATATATTTACAGCAAGATAGAAATCACTGGCGTGTCCAGGAGAACCAATTTCCTAATAGGATTGTGTCATTGTGCAAAAAAGATTCCAAAAAAATCACATCTATCACTATGACTGTGCTTCTATATATCTATCTATCCTTTAAGTGCGAGCACCTTGTTAGGCATTGTAACAATACAAGACGCAAAGGAGACACTGTCCCAGCCCTGAGAAGCTTGCATCTTAAATAACACAATATGCACAGGGAGACCCAGATGACGTGTTAATTCAAGATCTGATACTGCCACCCTTACTCAGGTTGAGTAGTACTTCACTTGGCCCGTTGTCCCGTGGGAAACAGTAAAGCTGTTTGCAGAGTAAAATACTGCTTGGTGTGAGTAAGGGTTGCAGAATAGGGTCCTCGGAACTTTTTCATAATGGTGTGCTGACAGCTTTCACTGGCAGGGATTAGCATTTATGGGACTCCTGGGAGAAGTGAGTTGTCAGGACGGATTTGAAAGGAGAGGGGGTGGCTGCCTGGCATAGTTGGATAGGGAGGGTTTAGGGGACGGTGTGGAAGAGGTCTTGTGGTGCTGCATGAGCACTGAGAAAAGGCAAATCTGTTCACATTTGCTGTCTGCTGTTGGTGCAAAACACAGTCCAAGAACTGGTCAGTTAAGATGGGGTCATATATTTATTTATTTATTGAATTTGGAAAAGGTGGGTACAGTTATGACCAATGGGTATTTGCCATCTGTGTGTGGGAGACTTGTTAGATCTCTTGTGCATTTAATCAGTCACGCATCATGTATTGTTTAACCATGCATGTGTGAGTAATTGCTTGGCTGGTTTGTGAACTCAGTGACCGACCTTTCATTTTTGCCATGAGTCATCTTTCCCTTAGCTGTGAATACACTGGCATCCTGAACTTCCATAGCATGCATCTTTGAAATCCCTCTGGAGAAGCCAGTGGAGCTGCTGCTTTGTAAGACCCACACTGCTTAATTCTGCAGACAGAGTGAGCATCTGTGTATGTGTGCCAAGGTGCTCTGAAGTCGTGATAAATATTACAAAACATGAGTGATTTTTAGAGACTGCAGCCTATGTGCAGGCTCTGCATTTCATAGTAAATAATAGAAGGCCCTCTCTGCAGCAAAACAAGGGGATAAATGTAGCTTTTTCTTGCAACTTAAAGCACCTCATATTCTGTCTTGGCTTTAAGGATCTCAGTACCTTAGCAGATACTCTACACACTCTCTGTAAAATTTATCTTCATAATTTCATCTCAGGACAACTGAGGCTTCAGTAATGGGTTAGCTATTCATACTCTGAAACAATTCTCTGAAATCTGGTTAAGATTTTCAGATGTGACCAAAAAAAAAAAGCAAGATTTTGAAAAGCGACCTGTGACTTTGGGTGACTCAAAGTGTAGGTGCCCAACCCTTTAAAAAGGGGCCTGATTTTCAGAGTGCAGGTGTTCAGCACTCTCTGAAACACAGGACTCAGGAACTTTTTTAAGGCATCTCCAGTTGGGCACCTAAGGTTTGGGTCACCCAGAATAACTGGTTACTTTTGAAAACCTTTGCCATGCATGTGTTTTGTTTGTTTAGTTCCTTGGGTTTGGTTTGGTTTGGTTTTCTGTAAAACAAAAGTGCCTTGTTTAACAAAAGCATTTCTAAGTACTGTCCTCAGACATTATCCTTTGGCTTACGGAAAGGTACTGCCTTCCTTATAGGAGAACGATTTCTGCTATTTCAATCAGTGAACTATTAAACATTCTTACTAATCGGGAGTGATAAGAAGCACCAGAAATGCCTTCCATTTTCATCAAGCCAGAATCTATTATGGTTAAACATTAGCTGCCATTTCCCCCTTAATTTTAGCATCTGTGCCTGGGTGGCAGTTTGTGGGTGCAAGAGGCTTTGAGCCTGATTCAGTAAAGCTGATGCAGGGAGGTGTGAAATACAACCCCTCAGAATGCCCCTGCTCCAGCCAAGCCCATTGCTCAAGAGAGGATACTCATCCTTTGGGAGGACAGGCAATGACCCTGACTCTGCCCTGTGTCAGAGTACTGTGGGAGGCCACATTTAATTTTCCCAAGGTTCTCTATAAGCTTTGCCAGTGGGAGCTTCAGAAGAGAGCCACTCAAGTCAGTGCTCTCTCTAGTCATCCTCCCCACAGACCATTTTCTGGCTGTGTCACCCACTTTTGAGCCCATGCTGCCTGCTCCAGAAGTAGAGTTTTGGCTACTTCATGTGCCAAAATGAACTGTCTGGCAAAATTTCCTTCATTAAGTCTTCTATGTTGATATCCGCTTAAACCCTTGGGATTGTATTTTTGACAGGGTGAATTCTGCCCTTTGTAGCTAGGTGAGGGCAAATTACAGGAGACTGGTTCCATGTCTGTCATTGCCCAGCTCCCCGCTGGCACATTGCATTCCTAGCAAGGTTTCTTCCTCTGCAGGGATTTTCCTTCATCTCCGCAGCTACAGTACTGTAAAACAGCATGAAACTGTCAAATCAAATGGAAGTAAGTCACTGTTGAGCTTCTGCCTACTACTACGCAAATTGGACTTTGTGGGCACAGCCTCTTCTGTCCCTGCTTTCCCATGATCCCCAAAAGCAGTGTGTACCAACTCACCAGCCAGCCAACACATGTTAACTAGCAACTAGCAGCAGCATAATTGAACAATACAACTTCGTTAGAGCTCACAAAATTTGCATTGGATTAAAATAATTTAGGTTCTTTTACAGGCATTGTCTTCAACTGCTTGTTTTCTGCTGCAGCAATAAAGAGGGCTGAATACTGACTAAACCGATTGGACTGAGAAACCCAAGGTTTATAATCTTTATAATCTGATAGCCAAGGTGGGGCCCCTCTGAGGGCAAAGGAAATCCAAAGAGCGGTTTTCTTTATGACTTAGCTGGCACTGACTGCCTAATCAGTGGTTAATACTGGCTGGGTTCTGCTGTGGAAAAGCCTATCGTGAAATGACATATATTCTTCTTGGTGTTAGGAAAAAAAGGGAAAATGATGACAAGTTGAAGAAGTAGGAGGTAGTGAATAAAATAAGCCAAAATATAAGGAGGAGGAGAAGATGTTTCTTACAATAATGAAATCAACAGTAAATCCAAGCTGAGAAACATTATTAGGAACAACCTGAATTAGTTTTTGCAGGAATATAGTATGCACAGTAGCTTGCCATTAAGTAGTGCTCTGTGGAGGGTGCAATGTTTCATCTTTAATTAAAAATCCCTGTCTTTTCAGATTACAGCAGGGCTTTACTAATGGAAGAAACCTTGAAATGTATCAAACTGAAAGTATTGAGCTTTCAGTTTTGTTAGGACATTCTTCTCTTTCCCATGTTGGCTAATTATTCAGATATACAGTATTTGTATTGACTTAGCTCCTTCTTCCCGGACCTTCTCAATGGGATCCACTTTTGAGAGAGAGTTTGGTTTGAACACAGGAACAAATGAGAGCCCAAAACTCCTTACTTTTACTCCTGACTCTGACACTAACTCTTTTTGTTTCAATTTGGGGAAGCTTCTTAACCCTCTATGCCTCAGTTTTCCCATCTGCAAAATAGGGATAATAACGTTCATCTCCCTCACAAGTGGGTTTACAATTGATGCAGTTAATGAATGAATGGTTGTAAAGCACTTTGAAGACTTTGTGTTTAATAAATTCATTTATTTTCATTAAATGTTAGACTGAAATTAAGTTGTTTGTCACTGGGTGTTTGCATATTGTTCCCTTTGGGCACAATTTTCAGAAGTACCAAAGTGACTTAGAAGCTCAAAAGTGATTTATGCAGTTAGAAGCTTAAGTCCCCTTGACTTTTAGTGAGATTCACATGGTACTGTTTTTGTTCACTGATTGTTTAACTGGAACTTTTTGAACAGGAGAATTACAAATAGCAATTACCGAATACTTGGGTGTACTCTCTCATACCCTTCTTTGCATATGAATTCGGTATTCATTTACAGACTAGCAATTGCCTAAAAATGTGCACAAACAAAAACTCATTTACACACCTTTGTTTGGAAATATAAAGTGAAAAGGTGGGGGTCAAAATGAACAGGTGGTCAAATTTCAAACTAAAGTTAATCAATAGAGTTGGATGAGAAATAGTTTTCCCGTCTGTGAATATTTTCAAGAGTTTGACCTTTTTTCCTATATCGAATCAGGATGAAAACTAGAAATCTTGAAAATATTCAAAACCTGAAAAACCACTTTTATTTTGAGTCAATCAAAATGTTTTGGTTTTTTTTTTACAATTTCTAAATATTTCATTTTCAGTTTCACCGTTTTTTCTTTGGTTCACCTTTTTTTCAGACTAATTAGTTTAAATTTGGAAACAAAAAGTTGTGTAATACCAGAAATTTCTCAAACTTTTTTCCAGTCAGAAAATTTGGTAAACGCAACCCTGTTGTACAGAGTTTCACTTGTGATGAATTGGCATTTTTCAACAAAAAACATAATTCACAGGAAAAATTCCTGACCAGTTCTGTTTGTGCGCCCAGGTTTGCAATAGTTCCTCAGCTCGACATACAGCTTTTGCCCATTGGAAAGAGAGGTATTTAATCTTAACTACATCTGGTTTTAAAACAATACAGATTTTAAATTTAGGATGATATTTTCAAATTTGCTGAGCACCCATTGAATCAATGGGCAGCTGTGGGTGCTCAACAACTCTGAGAATAAATACTGTCCTGTCGGATAGCCATTCAACAGCCCAAGTGAAATGAGTTTGTTTGGTCTCAGGCTAGTTACACAGTGGCCTGGAGTCCATATCTTTTAAAAAACATCCCTTCTGCCTTGGTGCTAATTACAATGCTGGTTAGGAGCATCCGCAGAGACTCAAACAACGAATAGGCTAGAATGATACTCTTAACCGCTTTGGGGTCCCTTTACTTTAAGGCATAGTGTTGGGGAAGCCGACCCTGCGGTTGTTTAATAAGAGATTAGTTCATCCCTAGTTACAGAATACCAAGTGCCATAGCCTTGCCTTTCTGAGGAAATTGACTGGGCAAACAGTAGAACATAGGTGCTCTCCAGGTGTGAGGTGGAATGTCCACTCAGCTGATTTCACCATTCTTCTTGTGAGTTCATTGTCCCTTTCAGTTAGTGTTCTTTTGACATTCTACTGCAGTCTGTGATAACTGTGGGATGTATAAATGTGAGAGCTTAGTGCAGCCTTTGGCAAGTCTCCCAAACAGGCCAGCATGGGCTTCCTGTCAAAAACATTCCAATCTTCAGCAGCTCACAGCTATGCTGCTTCTTTGCCTCTTGTGATAGGTCTTCACTGCCATGGTGTATTTGAATGTGTTAATCCTCAGGAAATGCTTGATTAGTCTTTTGTTTTGGATACAAATAATTTTAAATTGTCACAAGAGCTTATCTTGAAAAAGCGACAGGTGGACAGCTTTGGAGAGCTATGTTACACTATCTTTAAATTCACCTTCATGTTTCATTTCTTATACTACAGTATCTTTTTACACATGCATATACTTTTGTGTGTAGGTCAGCTTCAGATTGTGTTTTTAATATATTAACAAAGGCTAGGGCATTAGGGGAAATATTTGTGTTTTCAGCATAGAATGTAATCTCCAAACTATGGAGAAACTAGTAACAAGTAAATTTCTGTCTTGTTAATTGCATGCTTACCTGCATTGCATATCCACCTATTAAACCCAACGAGTGACCTAGATTTGGTGTTCTCCAGCCTTTTCATTCATTTTGTGTGACCGTGTCTGTACTGTAGGTGCTACAGTAGCACAGCTCTGTAGCTAAGCCTCTGTAGCACCATAGGAAGCGGTTTTTCTGTCATTTTAGGTAATCTGCCTCTCCAGATGGCAGTGGTTACGCTGATGGAAACACTGTCAGCCTTGCATGTCTGTTTCAGGGGTTAGGTCAGCATAACTGTGGTGCTCAGGACTGTGAATTTTTCACACCCTGAGTTCCATAGCTATGTCGATATAATTTCTCAAGTATAGACTTGTCCCAAGAAAGAGCCCCGCTCACTGACCTACCTTTTTTCTCAACCCTCTCTCCCAAATCCCACTGCTGGATTCACAAACTGTTTGATTCTGCAGATACAGGAAGGGCTCTTTAAACCATTGGTGGCTCATCGTGACTCACAGTTTGAGGAAACAGTGACTTAGGCTAATTAGTCTGGTACTTCACAGAAGTCAGTTAGCAGTTGAAGAGAAAGAGAACGCAGTCCTCCTGCTTGTACCCATATTAGACAGTGCTACGCCACCACACTAATTTACAGCGCTCCACATATAACACTGGGAGGCTTTCAGTTCTTGCTGCAGTGCTGCATGTTATGAAAAACGAGCTGCTTGCGCTGATTCAGTCCTGTCATGAAAATAGTTTAAGCTTTTTAGGGACTCAGGATGTCTACTCCCCTACTGCAGTCTTGACTTGGGCACATTACAAGTTTCTACTCTTCTCTTAGGTAACTGGAAACCTCGATCCACCGATCCCCTAACACACAAGCACTTTCACAGTTCTGGACACATTACTGTTCCTGTATTCTGTGTCCTCTGCCCACATCCAGCACTCCTCGGGGACAGGAACCTAGCCCTCCACCCCAGCTGTCATGGCATAGGAGTGTCAGGTGGGGGACTCAATGAAGAGAAGTTCACCCAATGACTTGTCTTTTCAGAAGCAGGAGAGAGAATCTGGAGCAGGGGAGACAGGTGATGAAATGGCTATGCAGAGGGAGTGCAGATCTCCTTTAGCCATGGCTCACCCACAACTGGAGGAGCCAGTTCAGACTTCCCAGCTCCTGAGCTTCTTGTGATGTGGATACTTTTGTCCATTACGAAATGAACTGAGATCATCAACTTATGTCACATAGGTCACCAAACGCCTATCAGATGGTAAAGACTTACCAGCCTGGATTTCATTCATACTGATGACCAGCTGTGTGCGTGTGTGTGTGTGAAGCTGAAGTAAATTGCAATAGTGAGTGGAGCTACACTGATTTACACCAGCTGAGGAACTGTCCCATCAATCCATATGTATGTGCTGTCTTTCCGAAACTGTGCAACCTCCTGCAGGGTAAGCATAGGTGCTGACTCCGTGGCTGCTCTGGGGCTGTAGCACCCACGAAAAAAAATAGTGGGTGCTCAGTACCCACCAGCCACCCGCCGATCAGCTGTTCTGTGGGCCCCACTGATCAGCTCTTCCCCCCTCCCATCCAGCACCTCCTGCCCACCACCAATCAGCTGTTCAGCGGTGGGCGGGAGGCGCTGGGGGGAGGGGCGGAGTGGGAGTGGGAAGAGGCAGAGTGAAGGTAGGGTCTTGGGGGAAGGGGTGGAGTGGGGGCGGGGCCCCGGGGCCCGGAGAAAGCTGAAAGTCGACGCCTGTGAGTGTAAGTAAACGGTTGGATTTTTTTACTTCGTGTGGTGCTCAGATACACCCACGCACGTGTGTGTGTGTGTGTGTGTGTGTGTGTGTGCACGTATACTCACACATACAACACACCTTTCTTGCACCCCATTCTCCCACTACATGACACAGGAAACCACTTTGAAGTTAAAGGGAATTGCTTGTGTTCTGAAGGAGAAGAATCAGTCCAGGAGCAGTTGTGATGTATGAGAGAGAAGAAGCCACATCTTTGTACCTCTACACTTGGAGTGCATCGGTGGACTAAAACGGTTTTCAACTTGTACATGCAGTAGTATAAACAAGTGGCTTCTCATCTGAAGATTACAGCATTATTCAGCATTGGGGAGTTTATCTGCACACAGCAAGTGCACAGATGGTTCAAGAAACAGACGGATTTTGTTGTCTTTTTTGGGGACTGTGGTTTGGGTTCTTACTCTGCTTTGCTCTTGTAAATATTTTATTTGCAGTCCCAAAATATTATATATATCTAAGTTTAGTGCATGACAAGACATGCTAATGGCTTTAAAAAGTACCAAAAATGAAAATTGTGTGTAGCATTGTGTACTATCCTATGGATAATAGCATTTGGCATTGACTTGTGAGGATGGCAGTCATGTTGCAAGGATGAGATAGCAGACAGTCATGAAGGTCATTAGCTAGAACCAAAGAGGATCTTATGTGCCGTTGTGCCAATGGCTCATGGGCCTGTCTGGCTTTGAATGTATCCCATTACCAAACTTCTGATGCATGCAGTTTGCCCGTATTTTGTATTCTTAATGAATTTCATATTATTGCTAAAAGCATAACCATTGCTTGACGACACTTGCAGTTCAGTATTGGCAATGTGTAAGTGACCAAATAAGCAACTGTAGCCAAATTTATTGTCTAAAGTCAAAGCAGAACTATACAGAAAGGAATGAGTTAATAGCACACCAATCCTTCTGAGAAGCTTGTTTCTTGCAGCATGCAGTTCATCTTACACAGAAGGTGTGCTTTGAAATATGTATTCAAAACCACCTCCTTTTATACTAGACCTATTTACAAGTTAGAGGTCTTTCTGTGCACATTACTGAGTTCTAACCCACCAATCTGTATTAGTCCAGTACCTTTCCGATCTCTTGTTTTCTTCCTGGTGCTATCAGCCTGTGACAGTACCTCCCAAGCTTGTACCAGTGCAAAACATTCACATATCTTGTCTTTGCTGGATTTTGTATTTCCCAGTGCCAAAGCTGACTTCAGCTTTGCAGGGTATTGTGGGATACATATCTCTTGATATAAGTAAACAGATCTGTGGAAAAAGTATAATACCATTCAGTTAGCGTAACTTTCAAACACCTGTATCTGCAGTGTAGCCATGTCAGTCCCAGGATATTAGAGAGACAAGGTGGGTGAGGTCATATCTTTTACTGGACCAACTTCAGTTGATGAGAGAGACAAACTTTCAAGCCACGCAGAGCTCTTCAGGTCTGGGAAAGGTACTTAGGCTATGTCTACATTGGCAGTTTTGTCGCTCAGGGGTGTGAAAAAACACCCCTCTGAATGACAGAACTTTTAGCGATGAAAAGCGTCGGTGTGGATAGTGTCCCTCGTTGGGGGTGGTTTTATTTTGTCGATAAAGAGCAGCCACACAGCGCACCTTACAGTGGTGCAGCTGCAGCGGCACAGCCGCACCATTGTAAGGTGTGCTGTGTAGACGTAGCCTGCGAGTGTCACCGCTAAATACAAGATGGAACAGATTGTTTATCATAAGTCGTTAGCACATACTCTACTGTTACCCAAGTGGAACATAAGTGGTGCATAGTCCTTATGCTACTCTTGCACAGACTGAACTTTACCCTGTAATGACAATAAGTACTGATACTTAGCAGATCGTGGGCAACATTAAAATTCAGAATTTGCTGCTTTACATGATGGCAGAATCTTCTGTTCTAAAGATGCTACAGTCACTGCAGGTACCTGGCAGGGAATGTTGATTTATTTTTCTTAAATTTCAACTTTGTGATGTTATGTGCAAGGTGCTCAGGGCAATATCAGTGAATGTATGCATGCTTCAGAGACAGGTATGCTATAAAAGGGATTGAGGAATACATTTCATGAAGCATTTCCAGTTTAGATTGAACTGTTAAAATGTGAGCTGAGATTTCCCCAGTATAGCGGCATTTTACGTAAACTGAATTACATAGATTACAGTATAAAACCCCCTGAGGATCTGCACAGGTACAGGGGTCCGCCCAAGTGGAACAGCTTGTAAGATCAGGATCTCTCTGAGTAGAAACAGCATCCTTTCTCTGCCGGAGAAAGTTGAGCCAGTTTAACTAAGTGTGATTTTAAACCAATTTAGAAAACCGGTGCAACCCCCATGGGACACTCATAGTTTGATTTAAACCAGGTTTATTTCAGGTTAGCTTAAGTCACTTATGAACACAAATTGCCACAAACGCACGTAAGCCACTCTCAAACTGACATGAATGCCCACACAGCCTTTTTTACCTGTTTAAATAAATTGGTTTAAAATCACGCCTTTAATTAAACTTGTGTGACTTTCTTGTGTCGACAAGGCCTAAGCATTCTGTTCAGTGTCATTAATTAGGGCTTGCAGAACTTTTAGAAGAGAAATAAAGAAGTTTAAAAAGATTAATATAATAATAGAAGAAAATGAGGACACAAATACATTGAAGAAACACCACAACTTACATATTGACTGGGGTAAAGTTTTCAAAAGTGCTTAGGTCCTATTTTAAAAGGTGACAGAGGCCTACATTTGTCAGCAAAACATAGTTAACACTGCTTGTTGGGGGTGGTTTAATTATGCCAGCGGGAGAGCAGCTACACAGGAGACCTTCCAGCGATGCAGCTGTGCCGCTGTAAGGTCCGTAGGCACAGCCGTAGTCATTTAGAAGCCTAATGGCTTGTCTGGTATAGCTATAAATTGACTGGCATAGCTAAAGCGGAATAACTACTGCTCTCTAGCTATGTTGGTATAACTCCTCTGTGGGGACACTCAGAACACTTCACAAACAGCAACTCAGTCTACAGATAATAGCCCAAGTTAGGAGTGGCCTCCATGCAGTCACTCAAAGGCAAACAAAATCTTCTCCCTTGAGCAACTACACAGGGTAGCTGTCCCTGTGCTCCCTGCATTCTGGCACTATTCACTCTTGCTCCCTGCCAGGAAGCAGGACTATTAAAAAAAGGGGTCAGCCCCCTCACCAAGCTCACAGAGCAAAGCCAGTGTACTCCAGAGGGAGCAATCTGCTCCAGTTGATGGATGGAGCAGGTTGTACTCCCTTCAGTGCAAGGAAGAATCCTGGCAGACTGTGTCTGGTTCTCCTCCTCCTCGGATGGAGGAGGGGGCAGTATCTTAAAAGCCACAATCTGTGTCTGTCAATGTTTGTTGAGAGTCTTGTTCCATTTGAGAGAGCGCCCTCTGTGGAGTAATAGACCTGCTGAGAGTCTGGATAGAAAACCCTCCCCCTCATTCAGACAAGATCTCCGAAGCGAGAGAGAGAGGGAGAGCTGTAGCGGTAGCAGATTTTTGCTGCAGAGAACATTCCAGAGTACATTTCCGAACCAGAAGAGCGTGTAGAGAGTGCTGGTTTTATTCACTACATTAATTGAACCTCACATCTTACTCCTAATATTAAACATGGCCACGTTGCTTCACTGTGTGCTAGGGACATTTGGCTACCAATTTTCAAATGATTGTAAATTGAGTGTCTGTTCAAGCCAGCCAAGATCAACTGTATTGGATTATTAATGCATACGTGCAAGGAGAATTCAAACAAGGGGTACTTAACATCTTGAAAATGTCATCAAATGAATAGCAGAGGGGGAGAGAGGGTGTTGTTTTCTGTTTTGGTCAGCTTATACGTTTCTGCATGGCTGGATCATATGCTCACTATCCCTAACACACCACTTTTATTTTCCTTTCCCCCTGCTGATGAGGCCAGAGATGTTTAGCTGTAGGTCTCTTCACTGTTAAACACTCTGGCTGTCTCTCTACTATGAAAATGAACCAGCTCCTTCCTCCCAGTGCTTCACACTCAGCCCACACTCAAAGTGTTTGTCTTGTGGTGGACTTGACTTCTACACAGGGTCAACCATGCTTAATACCCAGTAGTAGTGCCCTACCAAATTCATGGCCATGAAAAACGCATCACAGACCATGAACTCTGGTCTCCTACCATGAAATCTGTCTTTTGTGTGCTTTTACCCTATACTATACAGATTTCTTGGGGGTTCTGACCCAAAGGGGAAATGCAGGGGGGTCACAAGATTATTTTAGGGGGGTCCTGGTATTGCCCCTCTTACTTCTACCCTAACTTCACAGCTGGGCAACCAGAGAGCAGCAGCTGTTGGCAGGGTCCCCAGCTCTGAAAGCAGCGCCCTGCCAGCAGCAGCATAGAAGTAAGGGTGGCAACACCATACCATACCATGCCACTCTTACTTCTGCACTGCTGCCTTCAGAGCTGGACGGCCGGACAGTGGCAGCTGGTGACTGAGGGCCCAGCTCCGCAGGCAGCAGCACAGAAGTAAAGATGGCAACACCATACCATGGCCATCCTTACTTCTGCGCTGCTGATGCCAGTGGCTCTGCCTTCAGAGCTGGGCTCCCTGCCAGCAGCCGCTGCTCTCCAGCTACCCAGCTCTGACAGCAGTGCCACCACCAGCAGCAGTGCAGAAGTAAGAGTAGCAGTACCAACTCCCCCCCCCCCCCCTGCAATAACCTTGCAACCCCCTCACAACTCCTTTTGTGGGTCTGGACCCCTATAATTATAACACCTTGAAATTTCAGATTTAAATAGCTGATATCATGAAATTTATGATTTTTAAAATCCTATGACCATGAAATTGACCAAAATGGACCGTGAATTTGGTAGGGCCCTACTCACTGGAGCAAAATATCTGAGATATTTTCTAGACTTTCTCCAGTAGTACGTGTATCTCTCTCCACTTGCTACAACAGGTGTTGAACTCTGTTGGCCCAGTCCACACCAGTAGAGTGACCGTTTTCAACACCAATTTTGGGGGAAAGAAGATATCTCCAAAACCCGATTTTGATGTCTGTCAAACATGGCTCATTTTTCTGGTGCAGAAGCAGCTGGTACTGGAGCCTTTTAAACCACGTAAAGGAACCAAGCACAAGCTTCACAAGGCAATGAGCCTCCTTGTTTACTAACTTGTCAAATACAAACTAGCACACTTAGGCTAGGCAGATTTGATCCAAACTTTACATTCTAGAACTCAGAAACTTGTCATTTTTCCATTGTACCAGGTACACTGTAGTGTGACCTGAAGGAAAATCAGCTGCAGAGCTCTAAAAAACAATGCTTGCTAAGTCAGTGGTAAAACCAGAAACACAGGGTGGAGGTGTGTGTGGTGGTGTTTTCAGTTTTCTCAAAATCTTTTCCATCAGGTATTCTAAGGGTGAAATTCAACTCCGTGACCTACAGTGGTGGTCTGTTAGTACCACTGTGGATCTCTATTGCTATTCTGCACATTCTGTGTGCAGAAATGTTAGTGGGAGTTTAGCATGTAGAATAGAGATGCACTCTGCAGATTAGGGAGGAAAATTCAGCCTTGTGTTTTCAGACAAGCTGTGAGGCTTTTTGCCTGGTGCAAAATCAAACAGGAAGAGCTTCGCTTTGTAGTTAGTAATTCCTTTTTTGCTTGGTAGGGTTAAGAGAGAAGAAAAGTGACACAGTGACAATTTCGAAGAGCCTGTTCCATAACCACAATAATCATGTGCTCTTATAATAATACTCAGCTCTTACATTGCATTTTATATCCACTGATCTTAAAGCGCTTTATGGAGGTGGGCAAGTATCATTACCCCCACTTTAAATATGAGGAAACTGAGGCCCAGAAGCTAGCCAACATCACACAGTGGTAGATCCAGAAATAGAACACAGCTCTCGTGACTCACAGTAAAATGTCCTATCCACTGGGCCAGAATACTTCTCAAAGGAGAAGTGTGCTACTAAAATCCTTCCTTTTTCCTCCCTGCAAAGGAAACTGAACTGTTCAGACACGTTTTTTTCTGCCAGGGTAACACTAATGTGTATGCATATTTTTCTGTCTGTGTTGGAAGTGATTACTCTTGGTGTATTTTTCATTTTTAAAGATAAACTGAGAGAGTTGCAGTTGAATTTAAAACACTGGAGCTATGTCAATTTACATCAGTTTAGAATTTTATATTTCTTTACTTGTGTTACTTTCATTGTTAAAAATGAAATAAGTGTTGTAATCTCATTAGCATTTTGCCATTAATCCTATTTGTTCATATTGTGCATTTGTATCCATCTAGACCAGTGGTTCCCAAACTTGTGCTGCCGTTTGTGCAGGGAAATCCCCTGGTGGGCCGGGCCGGTTTGTTTACCTGCCGCCCCTTGCCACTTCCAGCAGCTCCCATTGGCCTGGAGCAGCGAACTGCGGCCACTGGGAGCCACGATCGGCCGAACCTGCAGACACAGCAGGAAAACAAACCAGCCCGGCCCACCAGGGGCTTCCCCTGCACAAGCGGCGGAAAAAGTTTGGGAACCACTGCTCTAGAGAATTAAACTAACCTCGTCACTTTCATTTTTATTCAGCCTTTAGTTTAATTTAACCAGCCGAGTCACTTCCACTTTGTGACTCTCTTGCTGTAGCACAGTGCTGCAATGTTTGGGTGGCAAAATTTAAAAATAGTTGGAAGAAGACATAACTGTCCAGGCTGTGTGCAGGAAACTTCCTCCCGCTCTTGCGCAGCTGCATGAAGGCTATCTACAATAGCATTTGCTGTGTGTCCCAGTCTCTAGGGAGGGCAGGGACTGTTCGCGTCTGCTCTCCCCACCCCCAGGAGTAGGTTCCCCAAAAGAGGACAGGGAATGGTGGGGATGAGTCAGGCTCATAATCCACCCCTTCCAATGCATAAAGCAGGGTTGGGGTGATGGGGGTGGGGAAAGCAATCTTCTCCATAGGATGGAGCATATGGTATACACAGACACCCTTGTTGTGCAGAGATTCCCCAGAAGAGACTGTATGCCTGAAGTACAGTCTCCCCAGTGTTCCTCCTGGGATAAAGCTGCTTGGGGCAGCTATGTAAATGCCACAGACTGGACCAACATACATTTATTATTTTAACCAAAATATTTTCATGAGTGAAGAGCTGCTTTTCTCTCCATGTTAAACTGATAAGGAGAGCCTTCTGTGGGCAGCGCAAATGGTCACCTTAGTAAGAATGACTCTGTTAGGGAAAATGGTGTCAAACTGTTGTGGAATCATATGGCAAAACAACAGGAGTAGCAGCTGATAGATATAAAGTCCATCTACATTTTGAGCTGGAGGTATAATGCCCAGCTCAGGAAGGCATATTTGTGCTAGGTCTGATCTAGCAGTGTGCTAGAAATAGAAGTGTAGCTGCAGTGGTGTGAGCGACAGGAGGGGCTAGCTGCCCCACATACAATCCTGTCTGAGACACTCGGTACGTACTCAAGTGGCTAGCCCCTCCCGCTGCTTGTGGTGCCATGGTTGCGCTCTATTTTTAGTGCGCAAGCTCAATCAGAGCTAGCACAGGTATGTCTACCCAAGCTGGACATTACAGCTCCAGCTCGAAGGATAGACATACCATTTGAGTTAACTTTTCAGCTTTGTCCTCAGAAACAAATTCTTTAAATTGTGATGCATGCCTCATCGCATCAGACTCAATCTGAACCCTTTATGTATTTCAGGACTGTGCTGGAGTCTGATCCTTATTCCTCTGAGGGCAGGTCTACTCATAAAACACTGCATCGGCACAGCTGCGCTGCTGTAATACTTTAATGAAGATGCTCAACACTGACAGGAGAGAGCTGTCCCGTCAGCATAGCTAATCCATCTCCATGAGAGGTGGTAGCTGTGTTGGCGGGAGAAGCCTTCCTGTTGACAGAGCACTGTCTATACTGGGGGTTAGGTCGGTGTAATTATGTTGCTCAGAGCTATTAGTTTTTCACACCCCTAAGCGACGTAGTTATACCAAAGTAATTCTGTAGGGTAGACCTGTCCTGAGTAACCCTTATGTGTGGAGGCCTCTTAAAGTCAGTGGGATTCCTAAGCATCACTAGTGGGAGTAAGGGCTGCCAGATGAGGCCCATAGTGTTTTGCAAATTTTCAGATCAGCCCTTCAAATTTGGGCACTGATGAAAATTATGATAGGTGGCAGCCTTAAGCAGTGTGAATAAATGTTAAGTGCCCACTTACACTTCTAGGCTGAGCTTAGTGAATTTGGAGGTTTCTGCTTTGTGCGCAGTCAATGTTGATCACAGCAGAAACACACAGGCAACATTGACGGTCTCTAAACAGCCTTTGCGTACAAGAGAAGTACAAGTGGAATTAAGAGTGGGTGCTGAGAAGGAATTATACCTGTACCTGGTTCATCACTATCTCTGTTGATGGCTAACTTCCATAAACATTAAATATCCCCTACTTTTTTTCAGCTGGTTTTCCTCTACCTGGGGCAGGAGCATAAATCTTGGGGTGGGGCAAGTAGCAATGAATTGGTCTGTGTTACTGATGCTTTTCTGTCATAGTACTGTTATTTTTCTTAAGAAAAATGAATGAGATGTCCAGTGAAATTAGCCAAAAACACATCAAAGAGAGAACAGGCCATATTTTTTTCTCTGAAAGTCTTTGAAAGCTCTAAGCATTCTTGTGACTTGAGTAAATATATTCTAGTGAAATAACATTATATTTATGGTCTGAACTTTGCTTTGTGTTTACTCTTAAACCACTGATTATTGGTAAAGGAATCAAATAACCATAGTTTAAAAATATATATATATATATATCAATAATACATAGATACCATCACCTAAATTATAGTAATATATTTCCTCTGTGATGGGGCCTTTATTCTTGTGATTAAAATATATAGGCTTATATTTTCAAAAGTGTCCAGTGATTCTGGGTACCTTAGTTTTTGGATGCTCATATTGAGACTTCTTAAGGGCCCTGATTTTCAGAAAGGCCATCTGCCTCTGGAAATCAGGCCCCTTTAAAGTGTCTCAAGTTCAATACCAAACATCACTAGTCACTTTAGGCCATGAGGTCTCTGGGAACTGACGTACAGCTTATCGTGGATGTGGTTACATTTCCAACGTATGAGTAATGACTCGTTTCCTAATTTCTGCTTGCAGTATCCATAATGGAGTAATAGCAGTGTTCCAACGTAAAGGGCTCCCAGACCATGAACTTTACAACCTCAACGAAGGAGTTAGGTGAGTAACACAATCAGAGAGACGTTGCAGCAGAGTTTTTAGCCGCTGTTGTTGGCTAGCAATCATTGCTGACGACTTCCACAGTGAGGCCTTCTTTCTTCAATTGTTTGTGTTGGAACTGATAAAGAATATCATTAATCTGTCCCTACTGGTTAGGTGTTGGTTCCTGGTCAGCTGTATTTACTGCAGGACTTTTGTCTGCACATCAGAGGGAAAAACTAAATGTAGTGACCTGCCTGTGTCATGGAAACAAATATAGTCCTGTCTCAACCAGTCTGTAGCAGTCTAGATGACATTTAGAAAACCAGAGTGTAAATCCAGAGCAACTGTGTTAACCCTTAGTGGAAAGAAAAGGAGTACTTGTGGCACCTTAGAGACTAACCAATTTATTTGAGCATAAGCTTTCGTGAGCTACAGCTCACTTCATCGGATGCATGAAGTGGAAAATACAGTGAGGAGATCTCCTCACTGTATTTTCCACTTCATGCATCCGATGAAGTGAGCTGTAGCTCACGAAAGCTTATGCTCAAATAAATTGGTTAGTCTCTAAGGTGCCACAAGTACTCCTTTTCTTTTTGTGAATACAGACTAACACGGCTGCTACTCTGAAACCCTTAGTGGAGTTACTCTTGATGTGCTCCCTTATACCTGGGACCAGAATTGGGTCCACGGTTTTCTTTTAACAGCAGGTTGGCTATTAATAATTAGTTTAATGATAAACCTGCTTCATATGTTTTGCTCAATTGATCATTCATTTTGATGTACTTGCGGGAGAACAGTTGCTGATGATTCATACCTGAGCTGATTGAGGGCACATTGCAAAATCTAGACCAAAAGCTTCTATCATAAACAACACATCAGCAGGTCAAAACTTGTGGTGTAAAATATTGCATACTGTTGCTTAGAGGTTGGAAATTCCAGTCATGGTAGCATCCTCAGGGCTTCTGACCATTTGGAAATTGTTCCCATGGCTGCGGCAAAACACAGTCCAAAATTATCATCAGTTTCAGGAAATGTGTAGACCTTTCCTTTGTGAGGCTGTATTGTGCCTTTAAGGCACTAACTTGTGTTGGGGGTTTGTGGAGACCTTAACCAGTAAGAGCTCCAGGAGTAATACAGAGCAAGCATGGCCATTGGGCCACCCCATAAGAGGATGTAGTGTATACTGGCTGGGGCAAGAGGGGCAAGTGTAGCACCAGCCTCTGCACGCATCCCTCAAGATGGCTAGCAGGATTATCCTCACACAGTCCATCAGTGTGAGTAAGTGCAAGGTGGTGCCTGGCCATTGCAGGAAAGGGCGGGGGATGAAAAGTAGGAATGATTCACTGCACATCCATCCAGTGTACATGCAGAGTCTGCTCCATGGATCTGTAGAGTCACCAAGCATAGTCCAGTTTAGTCTTGCATAGCAAGAGCTTTCCTGCAGGGTTCACTTGTCAGAAAAAATTAACAGATTAAAAAGCCATGGTTGGGCTAAAACCCAGCTAGCCTCTTCACTCTTATTTAGAGGTTTGCTTCCTCTTAGACGCCAAGTTAGGTTGACCATCCTCTAACAGCAATCCTCCTTTTCTGTGACTATCCAGGAATTGTTTTTTACAAAGCTCCTTATATGCCCAATGATCCTTCATAAAAACACTGTTGTGAGGGGAGTATAAGTGGCTTGGAGGGTTGTGCAGGGGTCAGGAATATCTGTATCAAGAGGAAGCATTTGTACAAACGCCAACTGCTAGACAGTCTCTTAAGCAGATTAGGACACATTTGTGCACACGGCAGCAGCAGCTGTCTCTCCTGAACTGTCCACTTTCTGACTTAACTACATTTTTCTACTGCACATGGTCAATACGTAGTTTCTGAATCCTTGTGACTATTTAAAATGAGAACTTCTTTTTTCAAATTTAGTTAAGTACAATGAGGACTATTTGCATGCCTCGGTTCAAAGTTCATACGTCAGACATTATTGCTGTAGCTGTGTCCAAAAATTGAAATTAATATTATTCTGAAGTGGGGAAAATGTAATCACCCTCTCACAACTCAGACATCACTGCATTTTTCCCCCCCACAAAAAATATTTAGGCAAAGACCGAGCCTGGAAAATTTCCCTTCAGATGCTGTATTTTCTTCACAGTTACAGGATAATAAGAGAACTTATTTTCCAACTATAAATAATGCAGGTTCTACTGGCAATTATTGTAATTAAATCATAGAAAGAATTGAGTAGCATCATAACACAAATATTAATATGTGGGGAAATAAGTTACACCTACAGCATTTGTGCATCTTCCTGTTGACTCCCAAACCCGTGGGTGTGTTTGCGCACATGAGTACTTACATGTGGCATAATCTGTTTTGTACATGCATATGAAGGTTTTCTGTGTACACACAAATATCAGATCCTCAGCCTATTTAAATTTGTGTAGGACCATTTCCTCCAGTGGAGCTACGTTGATTTACACCAGATGAGGATCTGGCTCATACAATGTATGGGTACCACTTCATGTTTGAAAGTTTGACCCAAGTGTTACTGGATAGGCCTTTCTTCCTTCTTTCCCACCTACCCTTTTCTTCCTCCTCCTTTCTCAGGAAAGATGCAGAAAACATCACAATGGATTAAGGTGATTTTTTAATAAATACAACATACAGTTGTAATAAGATACATGTCTTCTCTTCAGTATTAGGGCTTGTAATTAATACAATTTGAATAAGATATATTTTTGCAACATTAGATTTTGCATACCAACACGGAAATATTTTCCCTTTAGTTCAGTATGTAAAATTTCTGTTCTCCGTGATTTGCAGTTTTCCCTCGCCAAAATCACCATGACGTTTGACACTGATTGGTCTCTGGGTTGGCAGTCTTGGCAGACCATGTAGCAAGTTACTAGCAGAACCAGAACTAGAATCCAGGTCTCCTGGTCCCACATTGTAAACCTTGGTTCTCAATCTTTTCCATACCGTGATCCCCTTTTCCATACATCCTGGGACTCCCCATCCTCTTCAGCAATATGGGAAGAACTGGGTAGGTCTGACTGCCCTCCCCCACCCCCAGATCCAAACTTGCCCCCTTCTGATCTGGGGTTTTGTTTTGGGTCAAAGCTGCACAAAATAAAAGTTGTTGGGGTTACAAATGAAATGCACGCTATGGTGATAAAGCAGATGGTTCCCCAAGTTAAGTAGCTATAGCTATGAGTGCAAATACATTCCAAGAAAATGATAATCAAAGCCAGTAATGTTCTGAACCCTGAATACTGCTATTAAAGAACCATAGAGGGCCTGGCTTCATTTATACCAAAGCTCCGTTCCACCACCATGGAAGTATAAAGATGCCTTAAAGAGGAAGTAAATTACGTTTAGGGCCAAAGGGACTGATTTTACTTCACTTGCACTATTGTAAATGATGAGTGACTCTAGTGGAGTTACATCGTTGTAAAACAGGTTTAAGTGAGGGAAGAAATAGCTCAAAAATATAATTGATTTACATCCTGAACTCCTTAACACAGCTTTTATTCAGTCCTTATCAGTTGGTTCAATGGGAGTTTGGCTGAGAAAAGGCTTAAGGTAATGTCCCATAATTCATAGATATCAGGGTTGGAAGGGACCTCAGGAGGTCATCTAGTCCAACCCCCTGCTCAAAGCAGGATGAATCCCCAATTTTTGCCCCAGATCTCTAAATGCCCCCCCCCCCCGGATTGAACTCACAACCCTGGGTTTAGCAGGCCAGTGCTCAAACCACTGAGCTAGTATACTCTCCTTAATTTTCAGCCAAGTTAAAAAAAAAATCATTCATGAAAACCTATATATAGAATCTCTCTGCTTAACTCTTTTTTGTATCTGTGACTGTGTGATATTAATAACCATATAGTGGAGACCTGCGGGAGTTCTCTTTTCTTATTCCTTTAGTTGGATGTCATTATTTACACTCCTCAAAAATTAAGGAAGAGGAAACCATGAGGAAGCAGGATAGCCAGTATTAAAGACGATGTATATCTGCCTCTCCTCTGAGCTTCAGGATGCTAACTGGATACAAGCAAGGCAAATTTCAGCAGCATTTCCTCAGTTGTTGAAAGATTTTGTACCTGATAAAAGAATCTTTCTTCGCATCTTTCATAATTTAATAGCTAATAAAGTAAAGGTCAGCTATAATAAAGAACTAGATTTTTTTCATCCTGAGTAGCATTTAGGAGTTAATTTCAGAGTCAACCAAAGAAGAAGCAGCAGGAAGATATAAAAGTGTATTTTATGTGAGTTTATATTAGCATCTTAATTTGTAAAGTCTTTAAACAGACAGAGTAGATTTAGAGCCAAAAAGATACAAGCCTCACAGGAGTGCAAAATGGCTCTTGGTAAAATGAGAGCTGTTTAAAAATCAGGTCTCATATCTGATCAGAAATCTCATTTGAATTTAACCAGCATTTTTACCTGGACTCCATCACAGAAGTATGTGTAGTCAGACATAGCTGTTCAGTACTGACCATTGCCCATGGCCTGATGGATTAGTACAATATATTTTGTTAAAGAAAAGAAATACATTTTTGCAAACAACTTTGTTGGGTTCGGTTCTGCTTTGGATCACTTATTAGTAAGCAGAGGTCCTGAGAACATCAAACACTGATGTTCTAACACTGCCCAAGGACCTCAGCGTTTCATGGATAATTAATTGAAGTTAGCAACAAAGTACCCGTATTATTAGAGATTCAAAGGGGAGAAAGCACTCTGTGCTCTCAGTTCTGCCTTTACCCTGTAAGCAGAGATACTAACGCATCCATAATACTGCTTGGTATACTGCATTTCACTGCTCATGTAAATGCAGGCTGTGTACTTTTTAGCTTTATTTCTTTCTTGTTTGAACTATTAAGTACCAAAATTTTAGTTCATCAGAGCCTAGGGTTAGTTTTCTAATCAAGAGAATGCCATTTTATAATCAACATTTGGAACTCCAGTAATTAGCCATCACATCTAATCAAGGTATGAAGCCGCCTATGAATTAGCTATTTACAAACCACCTAATAGAATCAACAAGGAAGCTGGGACTGGAGTTTGAAGAGCCAATAACTTGAAGGGAAGGTTGAAATAAAGCAAGAGATTGCCATATAACAATGTCTCCAATATTCTTTTTCTGAGCTGTGATACCAAGGTTATATTGCGGAGTGAGGTCTGGAGTGGTGGTGTCTCTTTCATATGAGAAATAAAATCTCTGTGGAAATTTACTGTCCTTTCATTATAGACTAGATTCAGCCAACCTTATTTATACTGAGTAGTGCCTTATTCCATGACATGTCCTTTTGAAGTCAATGGGCCTGCTTGGAAAGAAAGCTACTCACCAGGAGGCAGAATCTGGGACCATGCTCCGTTTCAGCAGTTGAGATGAACTGGGATTTTTGTGAACAACCCCTACATTTGAAGGACAAGGTGTTGTAGGCAGCGGGTGCTCAGTAGAGGGTCCTCAGCTGCAGGATTCACTTCCCATGTCATCCAACAAATCCTGGGTCTGTTGAACTTCAGAGCACTATTCAAGGTTTATCTGCTCACCTAGGTTGAGCTTTTGAAAGCTGACTAGGGGATTTGAACATACCATTCCCATTAATTGTAATGGGAGTTGCATGACTAAATCCCTTAGCTGGCTTTGACCATTTTGATGCTAGACTGCTATCTGAAGGAGTGTGTTTGAGTTGATTGAGTTTCTAGGGGAGAGTTCTTTTCACGCTGAATTTTGTCTGCTTGGGTGGGATTTTCAAAGTCATCGCAGTGATTGAGACGCACAAGTCCCATTGGCTTTCAGTGGGCCTGTGCTTTTAAGCCACTTGGGCCCCCTTGAAAATCCCACTCCTTGTTTTCATTTTTTTAATGTCATGCATTCCTAACCTATCTGCACAGAGTGCACCAGGGTCATGATGGGCATATTCTTATCAATATAAAGAAATAAATAATACACATGGCCCCATGCTAGATGTTGACATGCTCCTTCTTGCAATGGCAGCTTTCGCTGCACACTCCAGGGGAGAATGTGCTGAATCTTGTGGTGTTCCAAAAGTAAGTTTCCACCTCCTGTAGGCGCTTGGGGGGGGGGGGGGAGGAAGATAGGGCAGAAGAGGGGCATATAGAGCAGAGTGGTCTGGGCTTCAGAAATAGGGCATGTTTTTTTAAAAAAAAATATATATATATATACATATATATATTTAATTATTTTTCAAGGCCAGAAGAAGGGAATAAAGGAAAGGGAAAGGTGACCATACACAACAGTGTTTGCATTCATATACAGTGAAACTTGTCTTGTACAACCACAGTAAGGACCAAAATATTTAATTGAGGTGGGTCTTTAACCAAATTTCACATAAAGTCGTACTGAGCTCCTTCAGTGATCACATGGGGCCAGATTTTCAAGTGTTCAGCAACCACAGGTGTGACTAGATTCTCAGAATTGTTCAGCACCCAACATGCATCAAGTGCGACTTTGCTGCATAGGCCTTGTGCTGGTTCTCTACACAAGGGCGAATTTCACCTTACATTGGTTCTGGCATTAGAGCTGGTGGAATTCAGTTGTTGCATTTGATGGTGGTTTATGGGAATTTTATTTTGTGTAGGTTGGCACTCCCACAGTTTGGCTTAGAGGCTCTCATTTGAAGGAGTCCCCAAACTCAAAGGAATATGCTGCATTTTAACCTGATTTTGCACTGACGCCGTGTGAAACTTGGAGTTTTAATTTAACTGACCCAGATTCACTCTGGATGTTTGTGACACTTGGCTCAGTTTCAAGCTTGTCACAAAACCCAGAGAGTTTCACTGGGGTTTCAGGTTTCTTTATGAACACTTTGCACAACTCTGTTATTTAAGTCTCATAGGGCCCAAACTTGCAGTCCAGAGCTCTAAAAACTCAGAGTGCACCTCATTAAGGCAAGCCAAACTCTCATTCCTTTGGAATTACATCATTTCTAAATTGGCCAGATTGCTCAGAGCCACATACCAGCATAGAATGCTAAGATTTTTCATATTCTTCCATTTCTGAAGTGCAAGTGAAGTGAAATTCTGGTCTCAGGTACATAGGCGTAAATACAGAGTAACTCCAGTGACTTCAGTGGTGTGATACTAAATTTACACCAATGCAGCTGAAGGCAGAATTCAGCCTCTCTTCTTTCAGTTAAGAAAATGACTCCAGACATACGTGTATTTGTACCATAACTATATTCATTAATATGTCTAAATCTCTTACAATAAATATTTCTGAGCATTTAGAGATGTTGGTTTAAGGGTTTATTATAGTGTGTTATCCCTGTTTAATATGCTTCTAATTAAACATTTTTGGAAGGAAAGATATACAACTTAAAACACTTTGTAAGATCAGCAGTCTTCCTCTCTTATACACAATGTACATTGGGTACAATTTGTTGATTGTATAAATTCTTTTTTTATTCTCTAATACAGGCAACTACTGAAAACTGAGCTGGGATCCTTTTTTACTGAATACCTGCAGGTTTGTGGGGTTTTCGTTTTTCATTTAGCTTCTTACATTTGTCACTGCTGAGTAAAATTGTTTGTCTGAACAAGTAGTAGGCAAATCCTTTATCTTTCTGTTATTTTAAAGTTAAGGGTAAAAATAGGATTTGTTCCCCTTCCATCAATTTTCATGTCACATTGGCTGAAATTTCATACCAGGTCATACTTGACCAGAGGTCTTTGTACCACATGTATTTTAAGGACACTATTAAGGAACTTTATTGGGTCACTTATAAAGGAGGGGTTCAGATCATGGCTACAAAATGGATAAGATTTGCCCCTAACTGTGACAGTGGGATTCCTATAAATACTATTTTATCCAGTATTCTGACGTGATCTATTATCCTGATTCGAAGCTCTCTAAAGGCTGTGGAAAGACTCCTATTGACTTCAGTGGCTTTGGATCAGGTCCTGTTATGAGCATTTATTGACTGATGAGATTTGGTTGTAATATTTCATTTTATAGTGAAAGCTCACATCTAATGTAATAAATCTCAGCCTAATACAGATTTTTATTAAACGGATCCTTTTCAATAGGGTCCAAATATTTAATGTAGGTAAAAATTCTGTGGGGTTCCCCAAGTTTCTTGTGGTATAATTAATCAGGAAGCCATTTATTAATAATTATACATGATCTTACTTTTAAAATACAATTTACTACCTCCCTTGCTGATTAAATGTTGTATGGCTTATGCTAATGTTTGTAAAAAGCTTTGATATCCCGAGATGGAAGTTGCTTTTCGCTGGAAGGGCTAAGAATATGATCATCATCATCATTTTACAAATGTCCTAGTAGATTTAAACAAGAAGACGGACATAGAAGTAAAACTCCATTAATCAACAGCAACCCTTAAACCAGCTTTCTTGTGGGAACAAAACAAAACAAAACAAAAAATCCGCAATGGCTTCCAAGAAATACGGAGTTGTAGAAATAAAAGGTGTGTGTATTTTATTTACAGAATCAGCTGCTTACAAAAGGCATGGTAATACTGAGGGACAAGATCCGGTTTTATGAAGGTAACTCAGACTTCAGCAATGCTGCAACTGTTCAGTGGGCTTGATCTAAAGCAGTGGTTCTTAACCTGGGGTGCACGCATCCCCTAGGGGTGCAAGATGCCCTTTCTGGAGGTGCGAGACATGCCTGATTATTTTTTTTTTTTAGAAGGTAAATCATTGAAAACGCAAATTAAGCACAGGCACATAAGTACAACTACTTTGTTTCATCAAACCTATGTATTTATTAACATTATACATTTTTTAACGATTACTGTAATATACAAACAAAAAACAGATCTAGGTTTAAAGAACTGACCTACTTCAACAATTTTTGATATGGGGTGCGAGAACATATTTTGAGAACCAAAGGGGTGCAGGCTGCAGTAAAGGTTAAGAACCACTGATCTAAAGCATACTGAAATCAATGAGATTCCTTTCACTGACTTCAATGGGCTTTGGATCAGGTCCCATAACAGCAGGTTGTTCCAGTGTCACTTACAGTTTCATGTTCCTGTTGGCGTCCACCAAGGAGAAATGTTTGTCTAGCACATCAGCTAACCAAACTTCCTGTTCGGATGTTTACATTTTCATCCAGTTATAACCTGTTTAAGATTAAATTGTGGAAAACTGAATACAATATTTTATTACAATGTAAACCCTGCAATCTCAATTAGCTGAAAAGTCATGGGAACACACTCTGATCTCACTTACACCTGTGTATATCCTGAGTAATTCTGCTGTCTTTAGTAGAGTTACTCTGGGTTTACATTGGCATTAATGAAGTCAGAAGCTGGCCCGTTGTGTTGTCGTGGCTCCATTTGTCTCTGTCTTCAGTTAAAGTGGTTATAAATGTCACCTAACTGAGGCAGCTATTATTGAGATTTCTTTCATATTTGAAAGAATCACTCCAAGTATTAAGTAAATTAAATGCATAGAGAAGGAACAAAACTTCAGAGTATTGGCCAGATTCTGCTCACCTGTACACCAGTATAAATCTCGAGTATCTCCACTGAAGACAGTTTTCCACTGGAATTACTCCAGATTTACATCAGTGTAACTAGGAGTAGAATATGGCCCTATCTCTCCACACAAACACTCTAGTTTCTCTCACTTGCATTCACTAGAGATATGTAAATGTGGCAGAAGAGATGTTGTCAAATCAGTCTTTTAATGAGTCTACATGAATGCAGAAAGAAAAAAAACCTCTTAAAATTGCTAGGACAAATTCACTGGCAGAATTATAGTATGGTCAAATACATTCTGCTTACCTAGCCTCCAGCTGCTGTTTTACCTGAATACCATATTCTTCATTCCATGGCCTACACTGTTGTGCAGCAGTTAGAGGTGATTTTTAAATTGGCTGTGTCACCCAGAGGCAGCTATATTTCATTGGCAGGTGAAGTAATTTCTGAATATAGATTATAAAATAAAACATCTGAAAACCTTTTGGAATCCAAGACAGTTTTAAAGAAATGCAGTTTTCTTTCAACTGCCCCACAATGTCAAAATGCCTCTTAGTCTAAATACACCATTTGATCAGTTTCCTGGTGAAAGCCATTGGCATTACTTACAGCTATCTCTGAATTTTAAATGTGACCTTTCATTGCTGTCTGCTTATTTGATTGGATCAAGACTGTTATTGAACCCAAATCTGTTAATGAAAAGACAATTCCCCTGACCACAGCAAACAGAAAACATATTTGACATTACATTCCTCAAACTCCTCTAGAGCTGAACATAGAGTGCTTTAATTATTTAACATAACCCCTACAAAATCACAGACAACTGGACTGTAAGGGTTTCAAGGTTTTCACAGCTTGCTTGCAAATTATAAATCAGATTTTTCAATCTCAAACTGGTAAATCAAAAGGAGAAACCAGTCAATTTTTTAAATCACACTGTATAGGTACATTTTTAAAAAGTTGATATTAGATTTATATCAAATATCATTAATATTTAAGATGCAAAACTGAGAAACAAACATTAAAATGCAAGGTTTCTGAGTTTCATTTCAGTTACGGGAGAAGCTAGCTGCATGTGTAAAATGACAACAAACTCTTAGGCTAGATTGCTAATTTGATTTAATGCCATATATAGTTTACTTAAACAGGTCATTAAAATGTGTGTGGTGTAAAAATATTGTGGGATCATGGAAAATATTATGTGTCTGTTTCATACAAGAATGACCACATCAGGCCTATGTTTACATGAGCTGAGTTTCCTTTATCCCTGCAAATACTGTAGGAAATCCAACGGCCTTTGCTTGACAGTAAAACAAACATGTTCTCAGAGGACATGAAAGTCAAATTCTTTTGTGTGAAATATGCTAATCACCAGCTGATTCTAAGCATGCTTCCACATCCCACAGTAAAAGGTCTGTCTGGAAAAATGCAGTTTACTGTTCAGATAGAGGAGCAGCTGTTCTGAGTCACTGTTGTTGCTGCATTGAAATTCATTGCTTTACAAAGTAGACAGTGCTGAGCAGACTGCCCACAAAATATCAGAGATGAGCTAAGGTAAAGACACATTTCCAGCAGGAATAGGGTTGCCAACTTTCTAATAGCAGAAAACCGAACACCCTTGCCCTGCCCCTGCCCTGCCTCTTCTCCTAGGCCCTGCCCCCTCTCACTCTATCCCCCCCTCCCTCTCTCGTTCGCCTTTCCCCACCTTCGCTCACACGCTCATTTTCACCAGGCTGGGGCAGGGGATTGGGTTGTGGGAAGGGGGTGTGTGCTCTGGGGTGGGCCGGGGATGAGGGGTTTGGGCTGCAAGGGGGAGCTCCGGCTGGACACAACACAACCACACGGACAGCACTGCACTGCTTCCTACAGATCCTGGAATTTTCAGACCGTCCCTGCGGCTTATTCCTTGCTGGGGTAGGGGTGGAACAATGTGGTGGAATCTCCATGTGGGGATCTTCAGCGATTTAATCCCCTATCTTCCCTCCAGGGAGTTTTACTGCAGGAGGCGGGGGCAGTCTGGCTTTGTTATATTCTGTACAGGAGCTCTCTGACTAAGCTTTGTGCAGGAAGTCCCTCTGTTCAGTCAGAGCGTTTAATTGTGTGATCCAAAAGACACACATACTGACTGATCCTATGTACAGGCGGGAGAGATACTTCTAGAATAACTGTCAGTGATCCCCTTTTGTTCTGCAGGAACTAGTATATTACACATCATTCCTGTGTTGCTCAGTTAATGCCACTGACTAACTGTTCACAACATAAAACAAGTTAGTGAAGCGCTTATGTTTTTACAGGACAGAAGCTGCTGGATACCTTAGCTGAAACCTGGGATTTCTTTTTCAGTGACGTCCTGCCCATGCTTCAGGCTATTTTCTATCCTGTGCAGGTGAACTGTTACTTTGTTACTTTAGAATCCAGAAAAAGCCGTTTGATGGGTTGATCAACAAATTGGCACAGCTGTCAAACTATCCCAGAGGGGCCAATCTGTTAGTGCAGGTGTTCTGTAAAGTCAAGTCATTTGCATGAATGGTGAAGTACTCATGTGAAAAACATGAAGGGGGAACTTTGAAAAGAGGAACTGCATGCAATGAGGATGTTTAGTCCTTATGTCAGCTCACACTACAGCAAAAGGATATGAATAGTAAAATGAAGATGGGCAATCAGTGAAGCAAGCACAGCTGTGTTGACTTCAGCATGTACGTCTCCAGCTAGGCCTCCTGCATGTATATATCTGAAGTGCCTGCACTTGGTATAGTGTTAAAAATGTCAATGTTAAATTTTGTACTCTGTAAGTCATTTTCAGACACTTCCAGTTTTGTTAGTGCTGTACTTCTTTGCTGGTGTAAATTGGCTCAGATTCATTGAAGTGAGTGGAGTTACACTAATTCACACCAGCAGAGAATTTTACCTGAAATCATTTTATACACATTTAAGGCACTTGACTTCCTTGTGGGGAAAAAGGGCCTGGTTTTCAGAAACATCCTCCTATTTTGCAGGGTTAACTTTGCATCTACAATTAATTGATAAATCAGTTAATTGGGTGTCTAAATGCTATAAGTATGATCATTTGCACTTGCAGGCACAAAATCCTAGTTCTGTGGAAAAGTTGAAACTATAAATATGTTATTTCTGCAAGTAAAGGAAACATCTGAAAAATTCCTTGAAGCATGTAAAGCATACAGGGCCACATTGTCCACTGACTTGTGCCATGTGTAGCCATTTAAACCAGTACAATCACAAACTAATCAGAATATTGGGTGGAATTTTCAAAATTATTTTGGCACCTAGTGGGATTTTCAAAAGCTGCTAGGTAAATTAGTTACCTATGTCCCTCTCAAATCAATGGAAATTAGGCACTGAACTCACTTAGGTGCTTTTGATAATCCCACTAGGCACCTACTTACATCTTTAGGTTCCTAACTTTCTTTGAAAATCTGCTCCTAGGTAAGTTAGGAACACAAGTCCCATTCTCTTTCTGTGGAAGTTGTGACTTGGATTTTCAGAGGAATCTGAATGTGTATCTGAGGACCTGTATGTCCTAGGGATAAGCCCTTATGTCACCAACTGAAGTAACTACACTAGTGCAAACCTTAGTGCCCTAGTATAGACAAGGAAATGGGGGCTAATCCCTAGTACAGACAAAGCCAGAGGCTGCTATTGCTGCTAGAAACATGTTCTTTGGGCAGAAGCTGAGGTCTTCCCTAGAGAAGAAGTAGTTGCATGGAATCATGATGTGAAGTATCAGCTCTGCTTCTGCCTTGTATGCTGAGACAGTAGCACAGGCAGGTTTTGAGCAGTGGAGGAACCAGGGGGCCGAAGGGCCTTCGGTGGTGCCCACCTGCAGTTATACCTATTGACTTGAAAAGGTGCCCCACACAAACCTAAAGGCCATCCGCGGGCTGGTCGCCCCCTCTCCATTAGCTCTGCCACTGTGCTGAGTGTTCCCTGAATTTTAAAGAAGGGGGGAGCCACCACTGGGCAGGGCTGGGAAGTCCCAAACCTAGACAAAGTGTGAATTCCCACCCTGCACCCAAGTCGGAGGAAATAAACAGGAATTCAAACGTTGCCCTTGTTAAAATACTCTTAAAACTTTATACTACTATATTTAGGATTCCAAAATATTCTTACAGGGTGTAAATTCAGGAAAGAGCCCCGATTACATGTGTATCCAGATGTGGCAAAGTTACCACTAACACACTTCTTCCTGACTGGAAGTCATGCTGCAGCAACATTTGCCTCAGTTTCCCCCACTGTCCTTTGGCCGCGCCTGGACTCTCTGACAGTCCTCGTCTGTCCCTCTGGCGCTTGACAGCCGCCCCAGCCCTTCCAGCTGAAGTGCAACCCAGCTCTTCCCTGAGGGAACCCCCGCAGCCTCTCTCCTGGGAGCATCCCTCATTCCCTCTGCCCCTTCACTGTTCCTCTGGGTCCAGCTCTCTGGGTCCAGCTCTGGCTTTGGAGAAGTCAGCAGGTAAGCTCCTCTGCAGCTCCCCTGCCTTCAGTCGTCTTTGGTCCTTGGCTCTGGCTGTCTGGCTTAGAGCCAGCAGGCAACTGCCTCTGGTGCTCTTTGACCTTCAGCCCTCTCCAGCCCCGGTGCTCTGGCTTGGGGACACCAGTCAGCAAACCCGTCTTGCTGCAGTCCTGCCTTCAGCCTTCTCCCAGGCACCACATAAAGTCTCCTGGCTCTGGCAGCTCTCACCTCCTATCCTTCCCCTGACTGACCCAGGCCCTGACTCACCGGGTCTCTCCTCCCCTAATATCAAGAAGTGCCCTCTTATAAACACAATTAATTGACCAAACTGGAGTGTGCTGATAAGGCTCTAGCACACTGGCCCTGCTCCCTCTCAAAGGGCCAGTATCACCCTGCGACACCAGGTCTTGGACGGATTTGTGGATTACAGACTAAATAATTCAGTCCATGGCAATGATAGACAAGTCATACGAAAGTATCATGTGAGTCCACACAAAGATTGTGGATCTACAGATTGGTTTGTTTTGTTTTTTGACCATCCCAAATATTTCCTTTGAATTTGCATTGAATTTACCATTGCTACTACTCGTAAAGATTTAAGAAAAGCACTTATACTTGGGATTCTGACCGTTATTTTTAAATGGCTCGTCATCCTTATTGTGGTGATTCTGTTCATAGGGGAAGGAGCCCTCTGTTCGTCAGCTGGCTCTCCTGCACTTTCGGAACATTATAACCCTCAATATTAAATTAGAAGATGCCCTGTCACGTTCCCGAGCCAGGGTTCCACCTTCAATTATTCAGATGCTGCTAATACTCCAGGTAAGGAGTTTGGGTTATATTTTAAAAATCTCTCTTTCTTTGCTGTGTTGACAACATTTTCAAAAGTGGCCACTGATTTTTTGGGTGCCCAGTTTGAGACATCTCGACCCTGGATTTTAGAGGCACTGAGCATCCACTAGTCCAGGTGAAGTCATGGAACTGTAGTTCTCAACATTGCTGAAAGTGGAGTTTGTGGAAATTCAAACTGTGCAAAGCAAAAATTAAGGGACCCAAAAGTAGAGGCCACTTTTGAAAATTGAGCCTAAATGCATAAAGTTTTGGTATCAGGTTCATATCTGTGGCAGTGACACAACTTTCAAGGGGTGCTATGGGCTGATGCACTAGTATTTCTGGAGATTGGTGGTTTCATCATAATGCTTAGTACAGATTTGATCATGTCAACAAATTCTGTCAAAATTGCTTGCTATTCACAGATGTAAGATTCTAGGTGTTGGTGTTTTCTTTAAATATTTATCAAGTCCTTGGTCAAGAAACTAGGGACAAGGAGAAAATTACATAGATACAAATTAGGGCTGTCAAGCGATTTAAAAAAATTAATTGTGCGATTAATCGCGTGATTAAACAATAATAAATACCATTTAAATATTTTTGGATGTTTTTCTACATTTTCAAATATATTGATTTAAATTATAACACAGAATACAAAGTGTATAGTGCTCACTTTATTTAAAAGCACTGTAAAAAACAAAAGAAATAGTATTTTTCAGTTCACCTAATACAAGTACTGTAGTGCAGTCTCTTTATCATGAAAGTTAAACTTACAAATGTAGAATTGTACAAAAAAAAACTGCATTCAAAAATAAAACAATGTAAAACTTTAGAGCCTACAAGTCCACTAAGACCTATTTCTTGTTCAGCCAATTGCTCAGACAAACAAGTTTGTTTACATTTGCAGGAGATAATACTGCCCACTTCTTGTTCATAACGTCACCTGAAAGTGAGAACACGTGTTCGCATGGCACTGTTGGAGCTGGCATTGCAAGATATTTACATGCCAGATATGTTAAACATTCGTAGGCCCCTTCATGCTTCAGCTGCCATTCCAGAGGACACGCTTCCATGCTGATGACCCTTGTTAAAAAAATAATGCATTAATTAAATTTGTGACTGGGAGAGATTTGTATGTCGCCGGCCCTATTTTACCCGCATTCTGCCATATATTTCATGTTATAGTGATCTCGAATGATAACTCAGCACATGTTCATTTTAAGAACACTTGGCTGAACGAGAAGTAGGACTGAGTGGAGTTGCAGGCTCTAAAGTTTTGCATGATTTTGTTTTTGAGTGCAGTTATGTAACAAAAAAAATCTACATTTGTAAGTTGCAGTTTCACGATAAAAAGATTGCACTACAGTACTTGTATGAAGTGAATTGAAAAATACTGTTTCTTTTGTTTATAATTTTTACAGTGCAAATATTTGTAATAAAAAATAATAATACAAAGTGAGCACTGTACACTTTGTATTTTGTGTTGTAATTGAAATCAATATATTTGAAAATGTAGAGAAACATCCAAAAATATTTAATAAATTTAAATTGCTATTCTATTGTTTAACGAAGCGATTAAAACTGTGAGTAATCACGATTAATTTTTTAATTGTGATTAATTTTTTTGAGTTAATCGCGTGAGTTAACTGTGATTAATCGACAGCCTTAATACAAATAAATGAAACCAGGGAAACTGTCAGAAGAAAAATAAGATATCCAGAAAGAAAAGCAGCACCTAGTTTGAAAAATATTCAAAGAATGTGTATGTTGGTGAACATTTGATGAAAGAAAAAAATCACAACAGAATGCGTGTTAAAGGGAAAGGTGGCACGTCTTAAAAACTGGGGCAATGGAGACGTTGTGGTTAGTAAATTTTTATATACAGATGAATTAAGAACAAATGAAACGAAATACTTTTTCACTGCTGTTTGGGGTCATTGAATCAAATACTATGGCTGATTGTATTTTAAGGGCTGCATAATTTAACAACCAATGATACTACATATATTACTCTGTTATGGGTAATACTGAGATAAGTGTAACCAAATCCCATGCTTCATGACGTCTGCTGGATCAAGAACGGGTATTTTTCCTCAGTACCATATTGCACAGTTGTCTAGGTACATTATTTCAGCAGGGCTTAAAGTTGGGGAGGTCGCACACCTGGCAAAAAATAAAAATTAAGCTGGGTCACTGAGAGCACACTTTAAGCACTCTTACCAAAGCTGGTGCTCCCAGATTATAAACACCCCTCACTTTTTTTCAGACTGTGTTAAACACTGGTTTTCATTTTTTTCACCTTCCCCTTTAAGAATCAAATATTAGCCGCTGCTAGGATCCTGCTCCCATTGAAGTCAGTGGCAAGACTTCCATTGACTACAATAGGAGCTGGATAACTTTGTATATTAGAAAATTCAAAGGAGATGATGGAATGATCTGTCAGGAACAGTGCTGCAGGGAAGTTTATTGCACCCCTCCCTTGTCCTCCAGCAGGAAACATTCACAGGATAATAAGCACTGGTTTTTTTATTTACAGGAAAAGGCCGAATTCATCCCCTGTGCAACTCCACTGATTTAAATCTATAATTACGTGGGGATGTATTCCTCCCTGGATGTTTATTCATGTAAATCTCTCACTTATAATCATACAGCAGGAAGATAGTGACAAAAATTGTTGTTTTGCCAATAGTTGCCTGGCTTTGCGGTTTAAAATCTAGGTGAAACCAAACCAAAGGCTTAGTGTCAAAGAGGATCAGGGAATGAGTCAGTTCTCTGTTTACATTTATAAAAGCTCATAGTCAATTCAGAAGGAAGAATGTTTCCCAAACCGAAACATCAGAGAAAACAAAAGCTATTTTTTTGTACATTTAGAGGCAACTGTGCAGTGTTTTAAACTTGTTGAGTAAGATTCAACCCTGTTGTGGGTAGAGGTGGGGCAAGGATAACAATGCAACTGTCTGGTTCTCATGCAAGATTACAAATCATATGGTAAAGTTTTATGCTCAGACTTCCCAGAATGATGGAGAGTATTACAGACCTGTCTGAGTCACCCTCATGGATCACAAGTCTGTTCTAATTGGACTCAGCCTTTGTGCTTCCAAGCCAGCTGGGACTGGGCAGCATCAAATCAGTTTCTAGATCTGGGCCTCTAAGGGTGTGTCTACACAGCAAAGAAAAACCCATGGCTGGCCCATGCCAGCTGACTCAGGCTCATGGGGCTGTTTTATTGCTTTGTAGACTTCCAGGCTCAGGCTGGAGCCTGGGCTCTAGGACTAGGGTGACCAGATGTCCTGATTTTAAACGGACAGTTCCGATATTCGGGGCTTTGTCTTATATAGGCATCTAACACCCCCCAACCCCGTCCTGATTTTTCACACTTGCTGTCTGGTCACCCTGTCTAGGACCCTGTGACGTGGGAGGGTCCCAGAGCTTGGGGCTCCAGCCTGAGCCTGAACGTCTGCCCAGCAGTTTTTCAGCTCCAGAGCCTGAGCCCTGCGAGCCCAAGTCAGCTGACCTGGGCCAGCCCCGGGTGTTTTATCCCTGTTCAGACATGTCCTAAGGTACACTTCTTACAGGTCTTTAGGCAACACAGAAAAGCCTGTATGGTCTCCCCACTTGCATCCGTGCTCAGTTGTCTGAGCCCTTGGACCCACTCCATGTGTCAGTCAGGAAGGCCCCTTCTGCGGTCCTTCCGTTCTCTGGCAGTGATCAGATTAGGGGGTGGAGAGAGACGGGGCAGATCCTGCTTTTACAGAATGTTTCTGTTCCCTCTGTCAGGTGACCAGCTAATCAACTGCAGACTCTAGTCCCGTGGTTAGTTGGGAAGTTCCAGCCATCTAGAGTTCAAACTGGGAAAAGCAATTCCCTCCAGCTGGCTCCTCTCTCTGGCAAAACCTTGGTCCAGGGGGTGGGCTCCCTTGGTTGGAACACAGTTACTTACCACTGATGACTCTTTTGTGTTAGTCCTTCTGGGAATTAGGCATTACACTAAGCTTCCCTGTCAGTGGAAGGCCATAATTTGATACAGACATGTACCAATCCATTACATCTGGTTGGATCAAAGACTAGAAGCACTCTGAAGGCAATGGGATTTGTTTGTGGTGTGGGGTAAATTTGGTATTGGTCATGTACCTTTCTTCATTGGTAGCTGGAGCCCTGTCTGGCCAGAGGAAGACAAAGTAACACAGGACTTTGTCTTCATGGAGGGGCAATGTAGGTTTATAAAGAAGAGTGGGAAGTCATGAGAGACTCTGACACTTATTCAACATACAGGCCCCAATCTAACAAAGCATGTAAACACATGCTTAACTTTGACCACATGAGTAATCTCACTGCCTTCAGTGGGACTACTTGCATGTTTAAAGTTCAGTACATGCTTAAGTGCCTTGCTGGATTGCAGCCAACCCAGAAGACTCACCACAAAGGAGAAAATAGTCCCTTTGGAGCATTTCTCAGTGAGAAGATCTGGAATGAAGTTGGTCCCTGCATTTCCTCCTAGAGGGTAAACTTTTCTTTCAATCAGGTCTTCCAACCTCTGAGCCATAGGCTACATTTATCTTCAGCCCACCCAGCAGCCTCATCCTAAGGAGTGCACCCCAGCCTGTGATACAGTTTCTGCACCAATTCCCTGGGATAAGATGACATAAGATGGTATATGAATTGGGATAGAAAATCTCACAATCCACCCTGCCACATCCCTGCCCTTCAAACACATGTGTAGATACCACCATTTCTCTGTGAGTAAGGCATCAGAGATATGAAACTAGGGAGCAGAAAAAGGAGAAAAAATTAATGAAAATGTAGTTCAGGAATCTGAATTTGGGAGTTGAGACAAACTGGAGTAGCTAGATTATCAAAAGAGCAACAAAGCATATCAAGGCATTATAAAAGGTCAGATACCCAAGTGGCTCATTCTGTGGGTGCCACATGACAAAATCTTATATCCCTTCAGCACTTTGAAAATATGTCCATGGAAATGTGGAAAGAAGTATGTTCACTTTTGGAATAAAATTGTAAGGTGCCATCACACAGCAGTAGCAAACAGCACAGCTAAGGCTAACATTTAAGGATCAGAAAGTATTCCTAGAGCTAGGTTTTCTACTGGATGTATGCACCACACCATCAACCTAATCTGGTCCTACAGCCAGTTTAACTAACCCTGGAAAGATCACCCCAGTATCATCTGGTGGCCAAGAAAGAGTTGATTAGATGGTGAAATCCTTGCCCTATGAAGGTATTCATCCAGAGGCTCTTATGGCACTCAACTTCTCTGCTGTCAGCATGGCAGGAGAAAGTGTGGCCAGTTGCGCTGCACTAATCCTTAACTGCAGTGTTAGCCCCCATAGCCATGTATAGACAATGTAAATTAAAGCAGCCCTCAGACAGCTCTAGCTGGGCTATTGGGCCTGCAAGAGCAGCATCAGGATCAGGGGAGTGCAAAGAGGAACTTAAGGCACCTTTGCATGCACACAAATAGAGACACTCTCAACCTCCACTCTCTGGCCCTTTGTGTGGAATTAGAAAGCAGGAGAATGAGTCAGAAAGGAAGCAGGAAAATGGGGGTGAAAAGCACAGAGATTAGGGAAGAACAACTCCCAAAACACCAGAGAGACAAAGTGGTCACTGCGTGATTTCCAGAAGTATTTATACAGAGGACTAAAAAAAACCCTGACTTATTTTGAAAAACATGTTGTATACAGGCCCTTTGTTTGCCACTGTGACTGGAACATCTTATCACTAAGTGTCCTAGTTTAGGCCTGAGAAAGTCTGCAAAGAGGGGTAAGAGAATATTTAGCTGAACATCTCTCATTTGACATAAGGATAATGTGGAGTCCATACAGAGGGTTAAAAAAAAAAAACCTCTCTGGGCAGCACAAACTATTAAAAAAGATATAGAATACAAAGTACAATATCTCTCGCATTGGGGGATGAGGTCTTTTTACACAGCAGGTCCTAATAGAAAAATAAAACCCTGTGGTGTCGTGTGGCTTCTCTGAGCTTCATTGAACTCTTGGGTTGGTCATCTTCATGTAAAAGCAGACAAAATAAATAAATACATCTGCCCAGTGGGACCTATTTCTTGTCTCTGTAATGTGCCTAAATGTTCTCTATATCCCATCTCATTTCAGATGGGTGCAAAGGGCATTTCAAAGGCTGTAATCAAATACAAAGAGTGCCGTTTTCCCAGCTGGGCAGCAACACAGCAAACCAATGACAATGTAGCAGTTAGAGAACAAAATGACCTGCACTCTCCTGAGCACGGCTGTTCTTTGGAACTCAAGCTTTTCCAACACTGAAGGGAGTATCAGTTGAGGCCAGTTTATTACGGCCTTGAGGTTTATAGTTTGGCAGTCTTTTGTCAGGAGTAGCCTTGCTGAGTCTTTGAGACTGCATTATGGGAGACAAGCAGGTTATAAGCTAGTCAGGGTGGCAGGTGGTTTGGGGTACCAAGATGTTTATAACTCTTTGTTGGTGGTTTTTGAAATAGGGAACCTATAGTGTTTAAGGATATGAGAAATGGATACATACAAATACACCACAGGGCCTAAATATAAAACAGCATTTCTTGAAGTGTACCTTTTCCCTACCTTTTGGGAAATATGATCCTCTCCTCCTTTCCCACAATGGAGACCTCTGTCTGTTGCCTTCTTTGTGTTGTTTCTCTGGGCTTTCAGCCCCATAGATAAAGATGGCAGTGATTGCTACCCATGTAAGAACTATCCCAGCCAGATCTGTAGCTGGTTTAAATTGGCATCACTCCAATTGACTGCGACATCAGTTGATTTACGTGAACTTGAGACTGTACCCTCAAATTTCCACTTCGGAAGACTTTGTATGTAAGAACCATGTGCACTTGTGAACTGTGGCCAGTGTAATGTTCTGTTGTCTCTATTAGCAAATACAGAGGTCATACACAGTAGGTATGGCACTGTTTCATGCCCTGTGATGGATCATGTGTTGCCATGCAGTTATTTGTGTCTTTGCAGAGAGAGAATTTTTTCAAAGAGAAATGTGACTTTTTCTCCCTGCAAAGTGTATTATTTCTCTTTGCTTTTGCTTTATTCATTAACGCTGTAATTTTTCTATATTAATTTGCTAGATTTCCAGTGCTGAGTATTTTTTTTCTCACAGAATTAGAAGTGACCTTGTGATACTGGCATTGTTTCATTTACAGCTTATTATATGACCTCGATCCTTCACAGTTCAGGCCAGGAATGCTGCATGTATAAATGCAAAGGAAAAAGCTGTGATTTAGACAGTGTGTGCAAGAAAAATTGACCTGACTGTACTAAGAGCACAACTTAGAGTAATCCAGATGCTGCTCTAAGTTGTGCCTTAGGGCTGGACTGTCACCCAGTGGCCCAACCTCTGGGAAGCATAAATGTAACTTAAATAATAATACCTAGCTCTTATACAGCATTTTTCATCAGTAGATCTCAAAGCACTTTACGAAGGGGGTTCAGTATCATTATCCCCATTTTACAGATGGGGAGACTGAAGCACAGAAAGGTGAAGTGACTCGCCCAAGGTCACCAAGCAGGCGAAGAGCAGCTCTGGGGTTAGAACCAGGTCTCCAGAGTCCCTGTCCACTGCCCTATCCAGTACGCTATCCTCTCTTAAAACTACCTTCACATTCCTCTCTCCTGAGCTGTGCCAGGCAGTGAAGAGCTGGCCCTAAGCAACTGGTCCCTCGAGCCAAGTTCTGCTTTCAGCTACACCAGTATAAATCGGGAGTAATTCCAGTGAAGTTAATGGAATGACACTGGTGTAAATGAGATCAGGATCAGGCCCTAGAGCTCTTGAGGATGTGACTTAATGATAGTGGGTGGCTAGCAATTTTCCGCTTGCAAACTGTAGTTTTATATTTAAGGAGGGAAACCACATCAGAGGCATTTTTCCCCTGGTATATATTTAGCTCTGTTTTCACAAGGCTTTGAAAAGACGATTTTCTTATTTCAGGAGTTATCACAGCTGAGTTCAGTGCTATGCCCCCAGGCACTGGGATGGGGGAACAACTGTGGTTATTATTAGCCATTCTACAAGCTATAATGAAAAAACCCAGATTATTTCTCAGAGGTAATTCAACCTGAACCAAAATTCCTGTGACAACCTCTAAGAGAACCAGGACTGTTCTACTCATGTGGATTTTGCTTAAACCCAGGCCAATGAAATTCGCCCACAACATGGGTAGGTTTATTTTCCTTTTTAAATTGGATCTTCACTGAAAATTAGCAAGCAGCGCATACCAAAACACAGTTGGTTTTCTTTGTTCTTTGCTTTAACCAGGACGGAAAGAGGAAAAGGAATACAGATTGTCCTCTGCTCTTTGTTCTGCGAGCAGATGACGCACATGCACCTGCTTCAAGTATGTTGTGCCATAATATTTTAACTCTGCATATTCCCCGTTCTTTTAATGTAAGAAGAGCAGTGTGGTCTAGTGACTAGTTCAAGGGAATTAGACTTGGGCCTTGTTTACATGAGAAAGTAGCTTCTATTTAATGAAGTTGGTTTAGAAACCAGTTTAAATCAGTGCAGGCTCCTCTTGTATAGACACTTCTTATGTCCCCTAAATATCAATTTAGCTTATGTGCTTACCTACACAGTTGCATTGATCTGATTTAGTTAAACCAGTGCAAAAGGCTGTGTGGACATCATAAAAGTGGCTTATTTCGGATTAGCTACTGTCCATTAGAACAGGTTTAACCTGAACCAAAACAAGCCACACTTAAACCAGAATAAGTGTGTCCATGCAGGAGTTTGCACCAGTTTAACTAAACCAGTGCAAGTATGTGTGTAGACAAGTGCGAAGTAGGTAAAAAGTCAGCTTATGCTAAAGCAATATAAACCACTCTGAAACTGAAATAAGAGTGTCTGCTCAAGGGTTTTGCTCCAGTTTAACTAAATTGTTTTTTGACCAGTTGAGTCAGTTGGTACAAATGTGTCTGTAGAAATTTCTTGTGTAGTCGCATTTTGGTCTGTATTCCACAACTGGCATCAGAAATAGTATCGGCGCTTGGGGCACTGAAAAACCCTGATCTAACCAAGGTCCTATCACATGGCAAGGTTATGGTTTGAAGAATAAAAGAGATGCCAGCAAAGTGAGAGGCTCTTTTGGGGCTTTGCGGTGGGAATAGTAATGCTGTAACCCAGAGGGGAATCTGGACTGTTGAATTCTTTTGAGGTGAATAGCCAGATTGATTGAAATACTGGCTGAGGTCAATATTTACAGTCCCTTGCACCGAGGTACATCCCATTCTAGGGCAACCCCATTCACATGACACCATTCACCTGACATGAATAATAACAAAAACCACATTTGCAGCAGTAAAAATGCAGGCTCATGCTGTTTGTAGGTTTTTAATTTTAACAGGGTATAATTCACATTCGCCTAGCATTTCTGAGAGGAATCCCATCGATTTTCCAGGGAGATGTGCTTTCAACCCCAACTGCGTGCAGAAATAGTTCTTACATCTCCTTGACCTTGCACTGTAGGGGCAACAGGGCAGTACACTGCTTAGTACTTTTCAGTTTAGCAGAAAACAAGAGAGCTTTCAGCAGCAAGCTTTTTCTGGGGGGCAGCTCACCATTTTTTTTCTCTGAATATCTCTCGATCTCCCATTGCAGCTGTGGATAATGGGTAACATTATGTTTTTAAATCAAGGTTGCATGTTTTTTCTAAAAGAGACACTCTATTTCAAATAGGAATTAAATCAGGGAAGGTCTATGGCCTGTGTTATGCAGGAGGTCAGACTAGATGATCACAGAGCTTCCTTCCGTCTGTGACTATGAAATATTACAGATTCTGAAACATGAGATATACTGCACCGAGCTGCATCGTCTCTTCCTTCTCCTTCCTTCTCTCATTCGCTCCCCTACATTCTCTCCTATGCTACTCTTTTCCTCTTCTCTTCCCACATACTCCATAGGCCGTAAGGGGAGACGCAGACAGGAAAGCTGCTGAAAATGCAGGATGGCTGAAAGCTGTGCTTCTCTGCAGGCAGCTCTTTCTCGGATCCCTGCCGATTTTCTCTCTCTCCTTTTCTTTGAGCATGTCTGTAAAAGTGGGTCAGAGCCCGGCGGAGGCTCTCTGCACAGCTCCCACTTGCATGGAATGGGAGCTGAACACAAAGGCTGCTGTTAGTTGCTGTGGTTAAAAAGACCTTTTCAGTAATGCCGGTAACTGCTGAAGCCTCACAGAGTCAGGAGTGACATAAGCTAATTACAGTGGAACCCAATTGTAGATAGTGAACTTGGCTGTAATGAAACTCCATTTACAGTGTCTAAAACGAGAGTCCCAAATTGTTTGCATGGCAGGGGGTCAGGAGCAGTTCTGGTTAGATGACTCTGCTTAGAGGGGCAATTCCAGCTCCTCTGGCCAGGGAAGGGGTTGTCCCCCAGCTGTGGAACTTGTGTGGTTTGCCTGCGCTGCACTGAGAGTGGCAAACATATGGGAAAATCCTACAGTTTCAGAGGAGTGAAACCAACAGGCTCCTGTAGAAATCTGTAGGGTTCTTTGCAAATGTCTCTAAAATTATGTGGCATTTAATCTAAGAATGAAATTCTCTCTGTAGGTCTCTAGAACCATCCTATAGAATTTTATAGCAGGGATACAACTCTATGTGTATTCCATAGGGACAGGATTTGAGGGAGAAAGGTTCTGCTCTCCTTTCATGACCCTATCTGCCTATCTGTCATCTGTTCCGTGCCTTTCCTACCCCCATGTTGCCTGGGAGGGAGGCCACTGGCATGGAACAGGTAATGCTTGAGGCCAAAGTTTCCACCACTATTTGGATTCTCCTGTCCACTATCCCACAATGGGAGCGCATAAGGGGTGTGAATGGAGGCCAGTCAGTAGTCTGGTAGAAGTAGCCTCTGTTGAACGGCTCTACAAGCTTGGAGGGAGAGGTCTGTGAAATCATGACTGGTGTGGAGAAAGTGGATCAGGAAGCATTATTTACCCTTCACATGGCACAAGAACTAGGGTCACCCAATGAAATTAATAGGCACCAGGTTTAAAACAAACAAAAGGAAGTACTACTTCACATAGTGAACAGTCAACCTGGGGAACTCATTGCCAGGGGATGTTGTGAAAGTCAAAACTATAACTGAATTCCAAAAAGAATTAGATAAGCTCATGGAGGACAGGTCCACCAATGGCTATAAGCCAACATGTCTGGGATGCAACCCCGTGCTCTGGGTGTCCTTAGGCCTCTGACTGCCAGGTGCTGGGGTTGGACGGCAAGGGATGGATCACTTGACGATTGCCATGTTCTGTTCATTCCCTTTGAAGCACCTGGCATTGGCCACTGTCAGAAGACAGGATACTGGGCTAGATGGATCATTGGCCTCACCCAGTATGGCTATTCTTATGTCCCCCTTTTTGCCCCCTCTGCATGTGCCCAGCATCCAGCCCAACCAACTAGAGCTGGCTGTGGGCATGATGATTTTGTTCAGAAAGAAGCTGTATTGTTGAATTATCATTATTTTATTTTATTTTTTCTAGAGAAGGCTCCACTGCACTTATATGGTGATCAGTAAAGGGCATAGATGTGATATATTAGATATATCATTCTGTGTAAGTAATGTTTTGTTCCATGGTGAGTGTGTAGGGTTAACTCTTATGCAGTAGTAATTATACATTCTTGCCCTTAGCTCCCTAGGTGCAAAAGTAGCAAACATATGCCGCTCTGTGATATATGAAAGCTCTGTGATATGTGAAACGTACTGTGTAATTCATTACCTTGCTGCTACCTGATAATTACAGGCAATTAAAAGGTAAACAGTTAACCATGTGACCGAACAGTGCTTAGATTATGTGGGTGTTCTTTGAATTAAATCATTACCAGAAGTGAGACTGCCTGCTTTCCCATTGTTTCCAATTTAGTTAGCGTCTAGTTTCAGCAAAATATCCTGTAGTGGTTTTTAGCCACCTTTAAAATTGATTGCAGCTGACTAACTGGCATGCCACCAGAGAGTTTTTTTTATGGTAGATGGTCATTCTCAGATTGACTATCTCTTCAATAACAGGATGGGAGTGGTTTAACAAAAGGAAAAAAATTGAATTACCTTTCTCATAATGTAATGAGCTGTGTGCTGGAACTGACAGCTCTTAACTATGGCACTTAGCAGCAGCCCTTAAAACTAGATCTTTTAGTACTACCAAATGCATCGTTTTGCACATGTTACGTGAGGAATTGTTCTTTAGTTCCCTAATCCAGATACAAGTTTGGAAAAAAGCAAACCAATCTTTGCAACCAAGCTGCCCACCTGCAAGGGAAGCACAGTATTTGAACCAGATGAAGTCACCCTCTCAATCTGCTTAACCCTTAGCAAAGTACATTAGTTACTCTCCAGGTATGTTTCACTTAAGGACTGTCTAATTTCCTGGGTTTTACCTAGGCTACTAGGAGCCAGGGGTCGGATGGGGGGAAGGCATCTATTTGTTGCTTAAAGTCAGGGTAAGCTCGAGACTCTGGAGTTCTGAGTGATCTTTCAAGAATCTCCTTTTCTCTCCAGCCCTGCCTTCTTGCTGTCATAGAACAAGACTTCACGGTACAAGTATAACAAAAAGACAGTCCCTTCCCCAAAGATCTTACAATCTAAGTAGAACACAAGAGACAACAAGTGAATATAGAGAGACTGACGGGGGAGCACAGGGAAACAAGGCAACACTAATAACAGAATTTATTTTGTGACAAATAAATAATATGATGATGCTAATGATCCAGGAGTAGTCTTGTGATCCAATAGCATCCTGGTACTATGGGATCCTTGATGGGCTCCGAGAAGAAAAAGATAGACATGTCATTCCTCCTGTATACACTCATCTGCCCTTGATGTGGCTTCTCAGTATGTAACTCAAGAAAACAAGAAACTCTAATAAGCAGTGGGGAATTTCCAGTGTTTTTCAACATTTCTGAATCACAAAGGGGCCAAACCACAGCTGGTATGAACTGTAGTTCTGCTGAAGTCACCAGTTTCCAGCAGCATAGGATCTGGACCAGTAGTTTTGTCTCAAAAATAATAGAATGAGCTATATTTATGGTAACCTTGTAGTTTACATGAATAAAGGCAGAAAAGTTGCTCCTCGGAGGCAGCCTTTTCATACTGTGCAGAAATCAATAGGAAAATCAGTCAACTTTGAACAAAATGTTACATCGATTTGTAAAGCCATATTCTCAGCTCGTGTAAATTGGTGTCATTCCGTTGATTTCAGTGAAGCTACACTGATTTGTACCAGCTGAAGATCTGGCCCAAGTTGTGCAGCGTTGCAGTAGCTACTGATCCTTGTTGTATGACAGGGGGGGTTACCTTTTGTAGCCTTCATTCCTGTCAGGTGACTGCAGCCAGGAAATAAGGATCAATCTCTTATCACCACTCATCCATATGTACCCTTATTACATACAATATTTACATTTTTGGTGTTACATGTAGTTTGGTTGTAAATTAACTTGGTTGTCCTTACTTTCTAAAGCAGATGAGCTCTAGGATTCATAGATGAAGATAGAAAACTGTTTCCCATTCCCCAGACATGCTAATGTTTAAAAGGGATACTCGGGAGAAAGTTTCCACACTAGAGCTGGTTGAAAATTTTCGGATGCAACATTTCGCTGTTGGAAAATGCCAGTTCGTCAAAATCAAAATGTTCTGAGGAAATACGTTGATTTTCATTAAACTTTTGATGGAAACCATGCAGGCTGCTATGGGTCCAGGGATCCCACAGCTGCCAGGCTCCTGAACTCTGTGGCAGTCCGTCTGACAGGGAGCTTGGGCTTCTTTGGGAGTTAGGCAACCCAGAAGGACGATTGCCTGGGGAGTCGGGCAGCTAGCTCCCTGATTCTCCAGGTAGATGGCTCTCCAGGCTTTCCAATTTCCTGGGCAGCCAGCTCTCTGGGCTGCCTGACTCCCTAGCTCACTGGGCACTGGTATCCAGGCTGCACAAATGCCCAGGGAATTGGGCAGCCTGGGGACAAAACCAAGAAATTCCATTTCAGTTTTCCCAAAATGGACTTTTTTCCAGCCTTTCCCTGCAATGAAAGTTTGTGCATTTTTTGTGGGAGGGAAAGAGTGTTTCCAGCCAGATCTAGTCCATGCCTTCTACTCGAATGCATCTGAAATACATTGGAGTAGGAGAGAGAGTTTTGGGTGGGATTTAGTGGGGAAAATGTGTAATTACTGTGCTATAGAAATAAGAACTGTCCTAGTTTAATAGGAGCATTTGGTATGTGTACATTCTCTCTGAGAACTGGGATCCTCAGATCTCCTTCTCCCTCCCTCAGTCCTTCACTTCCATCTCCTAGTTTCTCTCCCTGCCTTATTTTGATCTAGGATAAAATTTTCGAAAGTGCCTAAGTCCCATTTTTCCAAATTGACTTAGGTTAATTTTATAAGTATGTCGGAACCTAAGCCTCATTGAAACTCATTGTGATGTAGAGACCCAGGTCCCAGATTCACAAAGGTATTTAGACACCTAACTCCCTTTGATTTCAGTTGGATCTATGCACCTAAGTACCTGTGTGTATCTGGGCCCAAGTGCCTAAGTCAGCTTTGAAACTGGGACTTATTTTTTTCTAAATCATTCAGATGCTTCTGAAGAGTTTTATCCTAAATCTCACTGAAAGTGAGCATAAGGAGTGGAAGAGGTGTGAATAAAGGAAATGAAAGAAACAGTAACACATTATGGTGTGTTAATAAGCCCCACAGGTCAGGATTTGTTTGTATTTTAAAGGATGCCCCTTCACTGCGCACAGGGTGTTGTTAGTGGGAATCATAATGAAATTTTGTGTAATTATCAAAATGGCAAAAATTTTAAATCTAGGTGGACAAAGAGAGATCTCCCATTAATCTTTTCAGACAAACTTCAAAGGGCAAGAAAATCAGTGGGATAGATTTAGTTATTCACGGAGGATGAAGCAGCAGAGTTCCTTTCGAAGGCTGAAATCCATCAATATAAAATACTCATTAATGTTTTAAAGGGGAAGCGTGGGTGTGGAAGGCATGAGTCTGAAATCTTCACAAGTCCTTGGCAGCAGTCAAGTTTGCATTTGCAGCATTTCCAAAGTACTGCTTTGGATATCTCTTCAAAAAGAGTCTAAACAAACTGAGGGAGGACTCTTCCTTCAGAACACTGCAATCATCCCTTCTCTTTGGACTCCTACCAAACCCAAATGCAAGATGTATTTTCTTTAATTAGTGTGGAATGACAATGTCTTGGAGCCCAGAGTGGGTGAAAGACTTGAGAGCTTAAAGTCAAAATGCTTCAATTCATTAGCAATGGCAGACAGGCATAATAGGTATGAATCAGCCTGAACCTCAGGAGGAGCCTATAAAGAGATGATGAACTTTACCCTCTGTCAGGGTCTGGGGGTGCAATCCAGATCACTAAGGGGTTGAGTCACCTCTTATCCTGTAACCCTGGGTTCCTCACAATGCTTTGCTGCTGTAGCTCCCAGCCTGGACACTCTCAGCCAGCCTATCAGTATGCAGATCATACCCTGCATATGTGGGTGCTTAGACAGCCCTGGTTCAGCAGCTCTGACCCCAGCAGCCTGTCTACAGTCCCACAACCCCACTCTGGCTTCCACTAGCCTTGGCTACAACCAGCAAGGTGACCCCAACACACTGCCAGTCCTGAATTTCTCCGAAACAGTGTGCTCTACAGCATCCAGCCCATTACAGCATATTAACTTAACTGGGGTAAATATACCCTTCCATTCAAACACAGCACTGAGCTGGTTTATAGTAAAAATAAAACAAATGTATTAACTATGGGGCATAAGCTAAGTGATGCCAAGTAAAAGGAATAAAGTTAAAAAGGGTTACAAGCAAATAAAAGTGAAAACATGAATCTAAAATCTAAAACTTAAGCTAGCAAGGTACAAGCTTTAGTCAAGATGGTTTCTGTCACCAGTCATTCTTCTTGTAAGCTGTGGTTGACTTTCCCTCAGTCAGGACCTTCCACAGAAGTACAAGGTGCTGGCTTCCCTTGTCTTCCTAGGCAAAAGATCTTTGACTAAGTAGGTTTCTCACTTATATTCAGTTCCCAGAGACTTCAACACACACACCCTTTCTCAGCTTGTAGGAAAAGATGTTGTATGCACTGTAGTTATAGCCATGTTGGCCCCAGTATATTAGAGAGACAAGGTGGGTGAGGTAAAGTATTTGATTAGACCAACTTCTGTTTGATGAGAGAGGCAAGCTTTCAAGCCACAAAGAGCTCTTCTTCAGGTCTGGGAAAGGCACTCCCAGCACCACAGCAAAATGCAAGGTGGAACTGATTGTTTAGCATAGGTAGTTACACATATTGTAAGGGACCATTCAAGGTAGAGTGGCCCATTAACACCTCTGCAGGTAAAGGACAACAAGAAGGGGGTAGTGGGTAACAGATTGTTGTAATAAGCTGTAAAACAAGCGTCTCTGGGCATGGCCACACTCGAAACTTCAAAGCACTGCTGCGGGAACGCTCCCGCGGCAGCACTTTGAAGTGCGAGTGTGGTCGTGTGCCAGCGCTGGGAGAGCAGCGCTCATGGTACTCCACCTCCACGAGGGGATTAGCTTTACACTGGTGCATTACAGCGCTGTAACTTGCTGCGCTCGGGGGTGTTTTTTCACGCCCCTGAGCGAGAAAGTTGCAGCGCTGTAAAGTGCCAGTGTAGCCATAGCCTCTGTTCAGTTCATGGTTTTTAGTGTCCAGCAGAGTAATGAGTTTAAGCATCCAGGCTTGTCTTTTGAAAGTGTTGTGCAGGTTTCCTTTGACAATGAGGACTGATCGGTCAGATATAGAGTGATGGCTTTGTGAAGTGTTCACCCACAGGTGATAAGGTGTTTTTGTCTTGTATTATTTTCCTGTGTGAGTTCAGTCAAGAGAGTAGTGATTGTCTGGTTTCACCCGCATAGTTGTTGTTGGGGCATTTAGTGCACTGGTTGAGGTACACCACATATTGTGATAGGCATGTGTAGGATCCATGGATCTTGAAAGGCGTGTTTATGAAGAGGTGGTGTTGATCATTGTGGCACTGGAGATATGTCTACAGGTTTGCATCTGTTGCTCGGGTAAAGTCTCATGCTGCTTTGAGTTGGTGCATTCTGGTACATGGGGAGCTTGCTTCTGATGATGAGCTTGGGGATTGTTTGAAGGCTAGCAGTGGGGGTTCAGGAAAGCCTCATCCTGAAATAATTCTTTCCCAGACCTGAAGAGGACCGCTGTGTGGCTCGGAAGCTTGTCTCTCTCACCAACAGAAGTTGGTCCGGTAAAAGATATTATCTCATCCACTTTGTCTCTTTGTTTCAAGGGCAGAATGACCTCATGCTGTTCTTCCCTTCCTGTGGATTTTTCATCCCATTGCTGATTTCTGTGTAAATGGGGATTCCATTGTTTTTGGTCACACCTTGCTTAATCTCTTTGGAGACAGGTAGATAGCTGCCTTCTCTTGTGTCTGAGAGGGAACCTCTTTCTCCCTGTTTGGCCACTGACTTTAAAGTATAATATCATTAAGTATCCATAATTTCTCAATGTTACATTTCAGAATTATCTTAGTCCCCAGTGTGTCATTAGCTTTCAGAAAAGGCCTCACTCTATACACTTTTATTGTAATGTAATATTGTATGCAATCAGTTCATTCAATTGCTTATCACTTGAGTATCAGCCCCCTGTCTTTATAGATTAATAAACCTTTGTAATGTATTCTTTGAAAAGTAAATATTAGACCAACCTTCTCTCTCTCCTGTTGTTAGCTTGATATCTTTGTTTACCTGGTTTGTATATATACCCCTTTCATTGTGTCTGCCTGGTGACCAGGCTACTGGTCAGAGAAGAAACACATTCCTTTGTCTAGGGCAGACCTGTTTAACAACTCCCCCTGACATACCTGGTTTACACACTTTAGTCATAATTCTGGCATATATCCATAACTCTTAAAGCACACTGCAGACATACATCATGGAAGATATTAATGATCAGTGATTTATTAGTTTTCAAAAGATACATCACGAGGCATATTTTGTAAAAAAAAAAAAAAAAAAAAATGATTACAGTAGTGTATTGGATGTGAATACAGGGGTGCTGGGGGGATGTGTGTGTGTGGCCTGTAATCCAAAAGGATCTATCTGTGCAGAGACCAACTTGATTGCACCTGAAATGTATTTCACATACACCTCTTCTGAAAGATTTGGGGACATAGATCAGTTAGCCTGGGTATTGCTATGGTGAAAGATCCACACTAAGTCACCCAACTATGCATAGCTTTGTTTAATGTGAAGTCACGTTAGTTATTTGATTGTAATGGTTGCAGTCCTATTCGCTGCCTAGAGGAGACACTTGCTTAGGAATCAGAGACCCTCCAGCCTAAAAACTATATATGGCAGAAATGTGAACCATTATTTCTGGTGGCTACTTAGCAGGAAAATGGCTGCTCATCTTCTAAAGGATTATAACTACTTGTGTATTTAAGGTTTCAGTATAACTTCCTTGTTTTTTAATTTTCTCATGTTTTTTTACCAGTCTCACATCTTTTCCTTATCTTCTGTCTTCATAGTGTCATATTGTCTGAAGTGTTTAATAAAATGTGAGGAAATATTTTCTTGGATTTCCATAGATAAGGGGAAAGCTATTTTTTCCTTTATGTGCCCGATCCTGCCTGAAAAAAATCCCATTGCTATCCTTTCTTCTGCAGAAAAGCCATTCTGAAAAAAACTCCTCTCTGACTTAATATAAACTATATCTGGGAATTCCATTTTCCTTATCTTTTGCCTCTGTCTCAGTGTCACCAACTAATGAATGAAAGCGCAAGAGCAGCTGCTCATATTGAAATTAGAGAGACAAGGTGGATGAGATAATATCTTTTATTGGACCAACTTCTGATGGTGAAAGAGACAAGCTTTCGTACTTATTCACACCTCTTCTTCAGGTCTGGGAAGTGTACTCAAAGTGTCACAGCTAAATACAAGGTAGAGAAGCTTGTTTACCGTAAGTATTTCAAGGGATCACTCAAGGTGAAGGCAAGTGGCCCGTTAAACAATGGCTGAACAGGCTGTTCCAATTTGTCTTTAGCTGTGACACTCTGAGGGCATTTCCCAGACCTGAAGAAGAGCTCTTGTGCAGCTCGAAAGCGTGTCTCTTTCTCTCCAATAGAAGATGGTCCAGTAAAAGATATGACCTCACCCACCTTGTCTCTCTAATATCCTGGGATTAAGATGGCTACAACCTAACTGCACACACAGTGAAATTGACATAACTCTGCACTTCCTGAGAATAAAGTGAAAATGACAAGATCTTTATATCTGCAGCAGTTGCAGGAATCTGGAACACTTACTTCTGTCAATATCACCATGCCCAGCCTGTCTACTTCTCCACTCTTGCTACATTGTGACTATGAGAGAGGCAGAGATTAAAACAAACATGTAACATTAAACCCTTCAAATACTAGCCTTTTCCAGGATACCAGCTACTTAGGAGAAAGTGTAGGGCCAAATTTTTAGTGGGCTTCTAAAAATGTGACCAAACTATTTGTGGATGCATCTGTATACATGTGCAAAAAAGGGTACTTGTATCTTCAAATGAGTAGTTAGACTTGTAGGGCCAGATCCCTAGCTGGCATACATCACTATAGCTTCCATTACCTTAAATTGGAGCTACACTGATTTACACCAGCTCAGAATCTGCCCTGTAATTCCTGTTTTGCACATGCAAATGCAAGGAGCTGTGCACCAATATATGTGCTCCCAAATGTGTGTTGGCATACTCTGAGAGGCCTGTTGGTAACTTTTCCTGTAATGAATGGTCAGCTCCGGTAGGTGAAGATCTTTGGGAAAGAAGGGAAAGCTATTTTCTTCCTGCGTGTTCCAATCTGGAAAGGCATTACTCTGCTTCATCCAGCTCATTCTCTTTCTGTCTTTGGATCGTTGCAGACACAGGCACTGACCTAGTCCTTTCTGGGGGGGGTGCTTGACCCCCGCTCTGCCCCAGGCCCCGCCCCCACTCCACCGCTTCCCCAAAGCCCCTCCCTGCCTCTTCCTGCCCCCACCCTTCTCTTCCCGCCCCTGCCCTGCCTCTTCCCTCCCCATTCCACCCCATCCTCGTTCCTCCCCCTCCTCCCAGCACCTCCTGCATGCCGCTAAACAACTGATCTGTGGCATGCGGGGAGGCAGTGGGAGGGTCTGATCGGTGGGGCCACCAGCGGGCACTGGGGAGAGGGGGAGGAGCTGATGGGGGCTGCCAGTAGGTGCTGAGCACCCACCATTTTTTCCCCCCGTGGGTGCTCAAGCCCTAGAGCGCCTATGGTTGCAGAAGAACCCCAAGTATGAAAAACACATTTTAAGTGGATTAGGTTTAGCTCACTTATGGAGAAGAAGCCAAAATTTAGTTTTTGGCTTGGAGCTATTTTGTTGTTGCTGCTGAGAGTGTAGTTCCTAAAGGTTAAAAAATGTCAGTGTCATCTGCTTTGGATGAAAGTGAAATGAGTCAGCAAAAAGAAAACATAGAAGAAAGTAAGTGAGAGTTTCTTTCCAGGCTGGGGAGCATGGACGAATGGTTAGAGGAGGGAACTGGGAGTCAAAACTCCTAGCTTCTTGACCCATCTCTGCTCCTGATTAGCGTGATGGGCAAATTCCTTTACCTCTCCGTATTTCAGTTTCTCCTTCTGTATAAATGATGCTTACAGTTCCTCGTAGATAAGTTATGAGGTTTAACTCATTTTTTAATGCCTTGCGATCCTTGATGGAAGGTGCTCTGGTTGAAATCTGGACCCTACTGAATTCAATGGCAAAACTCCCACTGACTTTTATAGGGCCAGGATTTTACCCCATGTGTGTGAAACTATTATTATTCCCTTTAAGATATGGCCTGCCCAGGTTTCCAGCCCTAGATTTCACTGGGCCCGATCATCAGGTGGTGTAATTCAGTGTAGCTCCACTGACTTCAACAGAGCTATGCTGATTTACACCAGGTATGGATCTGACCACTTATCTGGTATTGCACCCCCTCAATACATGTATAATTGTCATGCAGCTACATCAATGAAAGCAGTTAACAGCTTCATTCTCTCACCCATCAAGAGGGTTCAGTTCTTGAGCTCCTTCCTATCACTGATACCAGTAATCCTATCAGCCGTTGTTGATCTCCTGCCAATATTTACAGCATCGGTAAATAATTACACTCTTGTTCTAGAAGAAACTAGAGATATATCACTAACTCGTTAGATATGCCAAGTGTTGTTCTTGGTTTCAGAGATTACAAAGGCAGAGAAGAATCTGTTTAATATATCATGTTATAGTGAAACCACTTGTGAACAATAGCCACTGAAAATTCTGTCTTTTCACAACCATCATGAGTTTCAGTTTTATGGGTTTGTTATCATTAAACTTTTATGGATGAGTGTTTAGAAGAGGGAATATTGAATGTATTTAATATGATTTTAGGGCCTGATTCAATGCCCGTTGATGTTGATTTGATTGCAGTGGACACTGTATCAGGCCCTCTGTCTTTTGCATTTCAGCACTGTATGAATGCAGAGTGTATAGAGGCACAAAAGGTTTGGTAATATATTCTATGGCTTAGATAATGTTTTGACTTTTCAAATTTGGGGCCCAGTCCTGCAACCTTTAATCACATAAGTAACCCTTACCTATGAGAGTATGGCTTTAATAGCAGTACTCTTGTGAGTAAGGGTTGCAGGAGCAGGCCCTTAGTCATTCTGGATGCATTTTCTTGGCTTTTAATTTTATACTAGAGATTTATATTGAAAAGGTGGATACCAATTCAACCAGATAAGAATAAATTCTTTGTGCAAAAGCAAGCGGACAGTGAAAAATACATACACAGTTGCATACCTGTTCAGAGACCTGCATGGGGATTTAGCCTCATGATTCCCACTAACATCAACAGTATACTCAAGAACACCCCACTTTTGTTTCTCAACCAAGAGAGCAAGTTGTTTTGAGCATTGACTATGTACCTTGGAGATAATTTTCATTGGCACTAAAAATTATGGAAAAAGTATTTGTAAAAGGGAAATTCTCTGGGTCTGATTCGCCCCTGTGTTATTCCAGTTGTGTGTTGGTGTAACTGTTGAAATCAGTGAAGTTACATGCTCAAAACAGAGATAACACAGCAGTGAATCAAGCCTTGTAATTTTAGACCATCGTATATCATTTTAACTACAGTGCCTTCCTCTTTTCTTACAATCAAATCCATCCCTATCACTTTGATTGGCTGTTTATTTCAATCTTGTTATTTATGTGGTCCCAGAGTGTACATCACAGCTTGCATCACCATAGCAGTGATATGCTAATAACCATGTCTGAATAACAGAAGTTTTTACTGTAGATGTTGTTTTGGGTCTGCCTTGCAGGTTAAAACTGAAGACGAGATAGAAGACAATCTTTCTTTAACTGAATAACAGCTATTAATATCTCGTGTCTGTCTGTCAGGTAATCATTAAGTATGTGTGAGTGTGCGTGTTATCTCTGTAGTTTCTGACAGTCATATTAGCCTGCTCTGTTAAGAATTTGCAGTCATTTCTGTATAAATATTCTCTCTCCCCCTCCTGGGATCTGCTGCCTTTAAAACCTATGTAAGGCAGGAAGTACTTATCTTCCTTACCTTCTTTCATAGGTGTTTAAGGCAAGATAGGGGTCTAGCTAACTCAGGAGATAGCAATGTTAGTCTGTATCAGCAAAAACAATGTGGAGTCCCTGCCTTACCAAGTGGAGGGTCAGTGCTAACGAGGCCAATTCAATTAGGGTGGATGTGGCCCACCTGGTAAGGCAACTCCCATCTTTTCATGTGCTGTATATTTATACCTGCTTACTGTATTTTTCACTCCATGCATCTGATGAAGTGGGTTTTAGCCTACAAAAGCTTATGCCCAAATAAATTTGTTAGTCTCTAAGGTGCCACAAGGACTCCTCGTTGTTTCTTCTGTATCCTGTTACTAGTCACTTCTAGGGCAACTGTTGAAATCTGGTGCAGGATGGTTGTAGACTGAAAGTTGTTAAAGCTGGTGGCACTAATTTGTGTATTTGGGCCTGATCCTGCAAACATTCCCGACCTAGTATTTTCTTCCTCTATCACATAGTCCCATTAATTTCAACAGTCTGTAGGACTGAGCCCCTCAGTGGCAGGATCAAGATGGAGGTCAAGCACTGAAGGGTGAGTAACCTTTTCATGCCTAGACGTGGATCCTCTCCAGGTCAGGAGTGAGGCCCGTTGACAGGAGTAGTGTGAGGTGAAGCATGCACTGTTGCAACCTGTTGTTCTATGACAGGACTTTGTTCTCCAGGGCTGTCAATCCACCAATAGTCATGACTGCTATATTGACTTAAATAATGGAAAGCCTGGCTTTTGGTCCCATTGTTTCTCTGAGCTTTAGTTCAGAGTCGTCAGGTACCTGGGATATGATTCTCCTCTGCTTCAGCTTCTTTTCACCTGTGATGGATCTGCACTGGGCATTCTTTAAAGCATTACGAAATACACTGCATTCTTAGCCATCTTTCACATCCTCCTGTGACAAGACTGAGAGCCTGCCGTTGGAATTCCTGCTTGCTTTGCCCAAATGGATCTGGTAAAAGGCCGTTTCAAAAAATGTCCTTTCAGTTTATTAAAAATGTATCTGGCAGTTGGTCATTGTTGAAATCTGAGACCATCTCCTTTTGCCGGTGCTTTCTTGTAAAAACTCTGTAGTCAGCTAAAACATTAAAAGTTCAAGTAAGAGTCCTATAAATACTTAATCAATGGCTAATGTACACATCAGTGCATCTAAACATGCAACCTATTGATTCCCAGTGATTGGAGGATACTGTAATAACAGAGCTTTAGTCCAGAGCTGCTGGTCCTTGGTACAATATGGAATTAAAATAGTCATTTAATAGTTTGTTTAAAAGGCAAGTGAGGGCGACTGAATGAAGAGTCCTCTTTGGACCGAGATGTGGATACAAGACTACAGGACACTTTTAGGAAATGATGTCCCTTTATAAATATAAGCCAAAAAGTTAGTTGTTATTGATCAGCCATGACCATTTGAAATTTAAAAGAGCTTCACTAATATTTTCATTAATAAACATTAATAAACCTCAATGTGGGGTTGAGGGAGGATCCAAGGAGCAGCTGTGTAGGCAGCCTGGGAAAGAAGCCAGGAAATCAGGGGGAGCCAGGAGCTGAGATGTGGTGCGAGGTAGCTGGGACGAGCAAGGGGCTAGTGGATGGAACCCAGGAAGTAGCCGGCGGAGTTAGGAAGGTGAGACCCAAGATGTGAGGAGTGGGGAGGTGGGGGGGGGGGCAGACAAGAGCTGAGCACTAGTGTGACGAAGCCAGGAGGAGCAAGGGAAAGGAGCCGGTAGACATTCTGGTCAGTGTGTGTTATGCATCTCACTCAGGTGTGCCATAGAGGATGAGGATCTATCACAGCTCTCACTTTGAGAGCCTGGCTGTTAGTTCAAGTGGTACATTCAATCCCCAGTTCAGTCCCCGGTGTTAGCCAAGATGGTGGCTGTCACTTAATTTTTAGGGTCCATCACTTTCTGATCAGTGTATCCTGTTAATGCTAAAGGCCCCCGCATCGGTGAATCAGGATTTTTACTGTTCCTTTCAATATACCTGCCCAGGCAATACCATGCCTATGAGGAGTATCTGAGGTGAAGCTTGGACCTTTTGTGCTCCATTACTTGGGCCAAAAAAGCACAACATGAGCTATGTGAGAAGTGTTGGGGGATGGGACACTTGTTTATATTTCCTTGTTTTGGCCTAGATGGATGTAACTGAGTTATGTATGTGGAGTGAAGAGGAGTAGACAGTGGCCTCCCGTTTAGGATGTGGGTTATTATGGGGTCATTCAAAAGAAAGCAGCAAAGCATATTAATCATACTGAGGCACACTGGCTAAAAACTTTTATTCCCAAGTATAGAGGGGATTGACTATGGAGGCACAGAGCGATGTGTGGTGAGGAGAGAATGGAGCCTAGGGTTTGATTTTATGCTTGGTGGAGAGAACGAATTGTGTGTGGGGATTTGTTTGAGGAGGGATATTGTGCAGTGACAAATAGGAGTGAAATGAGGACTGTGCAATGAGATGATCCATATTGTGGATCCCCGTGCTTGGAATGGCCTGGCTCACTGAGGCAGTAATTCACAAAAAGGAACCATATGGGGGCTGGTGCAGCAAACTCCACTTCTCAGAACCACTCAGTGCTTTTAGTTAGTGCTGACACTCTTGGGGGTGGGTTTATAACACCAGTGCCTTCCCCTCACAAGGGAAATACTTAGGCCTTTGTCTCTCTTCATAAAACAAGTTCCCTAATACAGATAATGATTAATCCCCTTTTTCAGGGGATGTAGCACTCCCTTTCCCTCAGGTGTTAAACAGCATAACCCTTGTCCACTGGATAAGAAAAGCTAAAACTGGTCCCTTTTTACACAGAGTAAATAGTGCACAATAAAATAAACCATCTTCCTTTTTGTCACGCTGCAGGGTTTCGCAGATCAGCTCCCCTCAGAGAAGAGATTCTGTGTGTGCTCACTAGAACACCGCCTACAGCTCTCTGTCTTCTTTCATCCTTTAACAAGCCCCAGGTGATTGGCAACTCCCAGGCATGCCTTCCCCATGCAGACTTTATGGCTGGGGTTTTCAAAGGAGCCTAAGGAAATTAGGTGCCTGGCACCCATTGAAATATGATGCCTGATTCCCTTAGGCTCTGTTGAAAATCCCATCCTGAGCCCCTCCCTGCTGGGCTGGGGATGGGGCACATACATTGTTTATTTCTCACATTTTGTCTTGACCAGGAATATTGAAACTTGGGTGAAGCTAAGAACTTGTCTCACAGTCTTCTTTTCTAGCACATCACTTTTGGCAGCTGGGATGCTATTGGGTCACCTTTTTAATTTCTTTGTTTCCTAATTTAAATAGTTTTTTTTCTTACAGTAAGAAATGAGTAGGGAAAGAATGGAGAAAAGAGAGGTAAACAAAAATTACAGTACAGTTACACATGGTCAGATTCTGCCATCCTTACTCAGGGCTTGTCTTCACTACTGTGCTACATTGGCGCAGCGCGTCTTCACCAGGAGACACTCTACCCTCGAAGTAATTACTCCACCTCAATGAGAGTGTAGACAGTGCTATAAGTCGATATAACTTACATCGCTCAGGGAGTTGCTTTTTCACCCCCCTGAGCAATGTAAGTTACATCGACTTAAGCAATAGTGTAGACAAGTCCTCACACTGAGTACCACTTTACTCCATGCGTAATGCCACAGATTTCGACGGGACTGCTCAAGAAGTAAGGTGCTACCCATTGTCATTCAGGGTGTCAGAAGCTGGCCTTTTACAAACATAAAAGAATACTGCATAGTTTTAAAAAAAAAAAAAAAAAAGAACAACCAGTAGAAATAAATGTCTTGATTAAGATTGGTTGGTTGCCATGGTAAAAAATAAGGGAAAGTCATGACTTTGATTTTTTTTTTTTTTAATGAAAAATCACAGAACCCATTTAATAAATATCAAGTTCATGGCATAGTTACAAGTCATATATCCTTTATTTTACTATAAAAATTGCTTTAAACTATTTAATACTATTCAAATAGTAGTTCAAAACCATTAAATGAGCCCAGGCTTCTTCATATTGGACACACAGAGAGCTAAATTTATAGAAGAACCTTAGGCCAATTCAGGAAGGCATTTAAGCCTGTGATCACATTTGAATTTAGGCACATGCTTACATGCCTTCCTGAATCGGGGCTGTAATTGTGACCGTTTCAGAACTTAGATGTTATACAGATCTAAAAACCAAGCATAATAAATCCTTAAATCTTCGGTCACCCTTCTGAGTACATCTGTGCATTATATTCTCCAGCTTTACTTACTCACACAGTCCATGGTAGTAAATCCATGTGTCGCTTTTTCAGTTCTTTAAAATGGATCAGTTTCTACCTTCTGCCTGTGAATTCCTGTTGATTTTCATCATAGTTGTGCTTCCCAAAGAAATAATTTGCATTTCCTTTCCTCTGTGTTTTGCAAATGAAGGCCTCATATACTCTTTTAAACTCAATGATTGGTAGTTAATCCACTGGATTTATACCAGTTGACACACAAACTGCCACACTAGCCATGCTTAACTGTGTTCTAGGGGTCTGCCGTTCTTACTCTGGACAGTTTCTCCACGGTGCTAACTGGCTGTTTGCTCCACCCCCCTCTTGTCCCCTCCCTCACAGTCTCTTCTCTTCCCGTGACTCCACCCATCTTCCTCTTATTCCCACACTCTTTTCCTCCCTCCCTTCAGTGTCCTCTCTCCCTTCTCTCTCAGTTTAGTTAATTGCCTCCCAACAAAATCCCACCCAAAAGACTGAAAAACACCCAAACAAAATGAGAACAAGTATCTTGGCACTAACATGGGAGACACAAACCATGACCATGTTCACTCTGCTTGTGTATCATGTCTAGAACTGGTCAGAAATTTTCTGACAATGTTTTTCCATCAGATACCTGCCTGGTTATATCCTAGGCTCCTCCAGGCTACTGGCTCCTTAGCATCCTGGACTCCCAGCTTACATACTCCCAGCTGCAGGGCAGCCTGCCAGGCTCTCTGGGGCAGGGACTGTCTCTTTCTTACTTTGTGTTTGTACAGCCCCTAGCTTATGGGGACCCAGATCTCGGTTGCGGTCCCTAGGCCCTGTCATAATAGAAATAACAAAAAGTTCTCTGTAACTTCTGGGGAAGGTACAATTAATGATTTAATCTAAAGTAGTGAAGTATGGATTTTGATAATGTTATTAAACTTTGAAAGATGTGACTCTTTCCTTGATGCTGAGTACAGATCTTTTCCACTTTCAGTATCATCCATATCTTCAGGAATTAAATCTCCATCATCCATCCTTCAAAAGATGATTGAGAATCTGACCTGAGTTTATCAGAGTAATCCCACTGAAGATGCCAGAATTACTTTTGGATTTCACAATGGTGTAACGCAGATCAGGATTTGGCCCAGTATGAATGCTCCTTTTTCTTCAGAAATTTTAGCATGTTTGCCTCTGTATGACATTACAATATCTTGGTCCTCAAATTGAGAAATAGAGACCTTTGAAAGGAATTAAATAGATGCATCTTACACTCAAAGAAGCACAAAACTCTCCAGATAAATGAGACTGGGTTCATGAAAAGTAACAGTTATGTTTTAAAGGAAGATGTTTGCATAGTTGCAGAGCAAATACTGCATTAAAGAGCAGATCAAAGCTACTGTTTTACTGATGGTGATCAGCATTTTAGTGTCTCTCTCTAATGCATGGAGCACCAGCCTGCACAGTAGCACCGGCCTGTAATATTATTGCCCACTGGATAAAGCAGGCCAGTTTTTAGCATCAGGATCTATCTTTTGTTTTATTCTCATGCATTGATGTGATACACAGCATGGCATAACATGGTAGCTGGAAGAATTAAAAGATGCCAATCCAGGTACATACTCTTAAGAACCAGAAACGTATACCATACCTGGTTATTTTGGTGAATATTAAACCATGCTGAGAGGCACTGTGAACACAGCAGTTGCCTGATATTTCAGTAATAAAGCAGAGAGAGTTCAGAGACATCATCTGATCTAACGGGATTATGGAAGACCTCTCATCACGGTTTTTCTTATGTCTTAAACTAGCCTACTGCATGCTGTAGTACATGCCTGCAGCCATTCCACTTCTGGGCTGTGATCTTGTCAGCGCTCAAAAGCTAAGCAGGGATAGGTTTCAGTCGTACTTAAATAGGAGTTGGACTCGTAGGTGAGATGTAAAACTGCTGTTGTGACCATTGTGGTCATTAGAGAGTGCTCTGAATTTTTTGCAAAAGAAAGCTTGTGAACCTGCAGTGTTACTAACCAAACCCCAATCTGGATTATTGCATCTTGCCTAAGTAAATTCCCCCTCCATTTACAGGTAGATACCTGTGGGCTGATACTCCACTGGTGTAAACCATAGCTCTGACAATTTACACCCACAGAAGATCTGTCTCCTCTTCACTTTCTGTCTTAAGCTGTTCTCCTTTGTTGCTTTGTGCTGTTACACAGCCGCTGCTCCCTGTCCCAGAGGTAGTTGCGTTTCAATGCTGTCTGAAGCCATTCCAGTATCTAGCAATCTCTGCAAAGCACTCTGAGATCTCACTGTTTGAAAATGGCTAAATATAAATATAAAGAGATTCTCACCACATTGCCAACTTTCATGATTTTATCATGAGTGTTGTAATATTTGGTGTTTTCTTGAACCCCAAGCTCCTGGAGTCAAGTCATTACATGAGAATCTCAGTTTTCAAACATATAAAATAGGAAGGTTCTAGCTCTCTTGAAAGTGTGGCCCAAATGTACCCTAAAAGCTAAAAACCCAGAAGGGAAGAAAAAAACCCCAAATATATCATTTGGCTTAAAAATCATGAGGGTTTTTTCATCTCTTGGTATTGGGGACAAGGAGGGTCTGACTCAAGATTTTTCAGTGCTTGGGGTGGACAATACTGCTAACACAGTTTTTAGTCAACTCAGAATTAACAGCAGACATCAACATATCTATGTAAACTGCACTATACACACTTCATTTAAAAGAAGAGAATGTTCTTCACACGTGGTATTTCCATTCTCCTCAAAGAAGTGACTTCACTGAGGTGCCTTTGCCTGCTCTCTCCCCTCGTCTCCTGTGTGTGCCCCTGGAAGGCTGTAGACATCAGGCTGCACAGGATATTTAATACTGTTCGTTCTTTTTATTTCAGTCGTGCTTAGAGATCCCAACCACGATGGGTCCTGTTGTTCTAGGCATGGTACAAACACACAGTGTGAGACAGACTCTGTTGTGAAGAAAAGCTTGCAATCTAAACAGACAAGACAGGTAAAGGGTGGGAGAAAGTCAGTCTTATTCCATTTTACAGATGAGGAACTGAGGCAACAAGAGATCCATTGATTGCCCAAGGTCACAAAGGAAGTCTGTAGCAGAGCCCGGGATTGAATCCCAACCCTAGTTCTGTGCTTTAACTAGAAGACCATCTATCCTCCCTCTCAGTACCCTTTACTGGCACCAGCAATGCAACTCCTTAGCAGGTTTTTGCAGTCTTGAGCTGGTGGTTTCCACATTTTGTTGGGCTCTCTCTCTTGAATATTCTAGGAGTTAGGTGTCTGGATTTTCATTTTCCCACGTATATTAGTAAGACAAGTGTAACTTATCTCTGGAAGTAAAGGACCCCAGACATGGCTCAATGTCCAGGATAAGAACATGGATAGTCAAATGGATACATTACCTGTTTCAGTGGATCAGCTGAGAGTACACTGACTATAGATCTATACTGTGGTCACCTATCCAGACATTAAAATATACAATATGGACTTCCCCACATATAACTAAATATAAACCAAATCCCTCCAACCTTCAGCCCACTACAAAAGCCAGAGGAAATTTTTGGTCTTCATAGTTTTTCCAGAAGGTTAAACAATTTAGAACAGCCAGCTGTCCCCTAGAAGCCACAAGGATCAGCACAGAGATGGCTCAGAGCCACTTGCCTCCTCAGGTGCCAGAGTGAGACTGAGGATCTTGTGTTCAGGTGACCCTTATGAAATGAGTTGGGTCCTCTGCATCCAGTTTTCAGTGGACAAATGTCACCTGACCAACTGTATGCAACAGAAGTTGGTCCGATAAAAGATATTACCTCACCCACCTGACCAACTGACAGTAATTGCAAGCCTCGCTGGCAGACTCAGAGAGGCCTGAAAGTACCATGGTGTCAGAAAGCAAGAGATGGAGGGTCTGGTCTAGTGGTTGGAGCAGTGGAAGCCTTGCCTAGTGGTCAGCGTGGTGGCAGCCAGAACAGAAACTGGAGACATACTCAGGAGCAGGAAAGCAAGAGTAGGGCTGGGAGCTAGGCTAGAGCAGGCTAAAACCTGTGGAGTCTGTCTCCACTGTCAGGCAGGGGAGAGTTCAAAGTTATGAAGTGATGCTGGGCAGAATGAGCTGCTGTTTCTCCTTTGAGGCTTGTGTATCTGCCCTGAGAGTCACCAGACCAGCTCCTAGCTTGTGGATTGGCTGCAGCCTAGCTCAAAAATGACTCATCACCGCATGTGGCTTAATCAGGCTTTAGTTCAGGGACAACTCATCCGCACACACATGGATACCGCAACACCCCCGCTCACATTGAGGAGGTTCCCTCCAACACATACAGGTATATTGGTGGAGCAGGGCACATGCTTATGCATGGTGCTGTGCCTGTTCTTTGGATAAATACAGGGCTCTGGAGCATTCGATCTGGCACTTATTCACACACCAAAAATAAATAGTTTTACAAGTTCATCGTATAGCCTGAAGTCCATCATACTTCTGGTATTGAGAGAGGCTACATACAAATTGCACCACGGAAAATAGTGTATATATAGTCTGCTATTTAATCTCTAAAGGCACAATCCCCTCTCAGAGAATTCAGGAAGTTCTGTAACAATAGTTTGGGAAGGAAGGATCCTGCAGGTGGTAACAATGTATTTGTGCCAAGAGACAAAATAAAAGAAAGGTCATCACATCTCCAGAGGGAGCCAGATGCTCTTTGGCTATTCAAAAAGTATTGAAAAATGTCTGACGACTGAATACAGAGCTGAGGGCTAAGACTAATTGCTGCTTGTGTAAACAGCTGGAGCTTTAACCTCATTCAAAGGCACTTTGAGGTCTTCATGCTTGAAAAGTGGGGATGCAAATAAACTAAAGTAAAAATGAGGGCTGGAGATTAATGTCCTTCTAGTTCTTGCAAGTGAAAGAAGGAACTTTGTGACTGAACTGGTGGTGAAATTGAACTGTCAGATACTGTTGTGAAAGGGCTTGTGGGAGGAGAGAAGATCTCATAGTACTAGTGAACTGATATTTTTCAAGTGCTTTTTACAACAGCAGGCAGAATCCTTCTCCAATCCCAGAGGAGAGTAGCAGTGCTACGACAGAGTTGTAGGGCTGCTACTCTCCCCCAGGATTGGAGAATAATTGCTAATGGCTCAGATACCTCCTCAGTCAGCTCCTACTCAGGAGGTACTGAGGAGATATCTGAGCCATTAGCGATTATCTTCAAAAAGTCATGGAAGACGGCAGAGATTCCAGAGGACTGGAAAAGGGCAAATATAGTGTCCATCTATTAAAAGGGAAATAAGGACAACCTAAACAATCAATTTGCAAACATCTAGAAGATAATAAGGTGATAAGTAACAGACAAAGAATTTGTCAAGAACAAATTGTGTCAAACCAACCAAATAGTTTTCTATTGACAGGGTAGCAAGTCTTGTGGACAGGGGGAAGTGGTAGATGTGGTATATCTTGACTTTAGTAAGGCTTTTGATACTGTCTATCATGATCGTCTCATAAACAAACTACTATAAGGTGGGTGCATATGACTGGTTGGAAAACTGTTCCCAGAGAGTAGTTATCAGTGGTTCACCATCAAGCTGGAAGGGCATAATGAGTGGGGTCCTGCAGGGAACAGTTCTGGGTCCAGTTCTGTTCAATATCTTCATCAGTGATTTAGATAATGGCATAGAGAGTACACTTTTAAAATGTAAAAAGAAAAGGAGGACTTGTGGCACCTTAGAGACTAACCAATTTATTTGAGCATGAGCTTTCGTGAGCTACAGCTCACTTCATTGGATGCATAGTGTGGAAATTGCAGAATACATTATTATATACACAGACACCATGAAACAATACCTCCTCCCACCCCACGTGTCTGTGTATATAATAATGTATTCTGCAATTTCCACAGTATGCATCCGATGAAGTGAGCTGTAGCTCACGAAAGCTCATGCTCAAATAAATTGGTTAGTCTCTAAGGTGCCACAAGTCCTCCTTTTCTTTTTGCGAATACAGACTAACACGGCTGTTACTCCGAAACCTTTTAAAATGTGTGGACGATACCAAGCTTGGAGGGGTTGAAAGTGCTTTGGAGCAGTAGTTCTCAACCAGGGGTACACGTACCCTGGGGCTACTTAGAGGTCTTCCGGGGTTATATCAACTCATCTAGCTATTTGCCTAGTTTTACAACAGGCTACATAAAAAAGCACTAGTCAAGTCAGTACAAACTATAATTTCATACAGACAATGACTTGTTTATACTGCTCTGTATACTACACACTGAAATGTAAGTACAATATTTATATTCTAATTGATTTATTTTATAATTAGATGGTAAATATGATAAAGTCAGCAATTTTTCAGTAAGTGTGCTCTGACACTTTTGTATTTTTATGTCTGATTTTGTAAGCAAGTAGTTTTTAAGTGAGGTGAAACTTGGGGTTCAGAAGACAAATCAGACCCCTGAAAGAGGTAGAGTAGTCTGGAAAGGTTGAGAGTCACTGACCTAGACCATCCCTGACAGGTATTTGTCCAATCTGTTCTTTAAAACCTCCAGTGATGGAGATTCCACAACCTCCCTTGGTAACCTGTTCCAGTGCTTACCTAGCCTTGCAGTCAGAAAGTTTTCCTAATACCTAACCTAATGTTTTTGTTGTTCCTCTCTCTCTCTCTCTCTCTCTCTCTCTCTCTCTCTCATTATAGCTTTTTGAGTGTTTTTCCTCTTATCTTCTGTCTGCTCAGATATCCACATAATTGGTTGAATAGTGTAAAAAAGAGATTTGCAAATGTACATGGTGAGTTCATTCTGATGTTACTCATGAGGTCACATTATGAATTTTCAGATTGCTGGTGGACTCTGTTGTAGTTAGTAAAATGACTCTGAATCCTGATAACTTCATAGAATTTAGCCCGACTGGATATTTAACGAGAAATTCATCTCAGAAGTTTATTCTTTATGGGCCTTCTCTAAAACCCACTGAATAGGGATGCGGCCCTATTTGCTCTTGATTAGTCGTCATTTATTATTTTCCATTTAAAAACTTTCAATCATCCAGTCAGGGAGCAGAGGTAATACCATGTGACTTCAGTTATTAATCACACAGTACAAATAGCAGAGTTGAAGTGAACCATTCACAGACATTTTTACAGGCTGAAATTTGTTCTCAGAAGCTATTTGTTGAATATTGACAGATAACAAATACATCTACAAAAATGGGGGATCATTTCATGAACAAGAAAGAGTATCCATTGTGTAATTCGGAAGTTCTCAAACTTCATTGCTCCATGACCCCCTTCTGACAAAAAAATTACTCCATGACCCCACAAGCGGGGACCGAAGCCTGAGCCCTCCCCAGCCCTGCCACCTGGTTCGGGGGGGGGGGGGGGGGGGCGGGCGGCGGGCGGGAGGTGGGGTGGGGGTTGAACCAAAGAGCTTCAGTCCCGGGTGTGGGGCCTGTAAACTGAGCACCATCACCAAGGCTGAAGCTTTTGGGCTTTGGCTTCAGCCCCAGGTGGTGGGGCTCGGGCTTCATCTTCAGCTCCCGGCCCCAGCAAGTTTAATACCAGCCCTGACGACCCCATTAAAACGGGGTCGCGACCCACTTTGGGATCCCAATGCACAGTTTGAGAACCACGGGTAATTTATTCAGAGGTAATAGTTCAATCTGCATGTTTTTGTTTCCTTGTTTTCCTTTGAGAACACTTTTTGTTGATGGTTTTTATGATTATTTCAGGGTTACACCAGAGACACACACTGTAATACTGGATTGATTTCTGAAATCTTTACTCAGGCAAAACTTGCATTGGCTTAAGAGTTTATGCTAGAAGACCTCGATCCTGCCATGAGATCTGTGTGGGCACAACCCTATGCCCATGTGGAACCCCAATGAAGTCAGGGAGTGGGCCTTCACACAGATGTAGTTGTAAGGTCAAGAGCTAAGAGTGAAATTCACCTTTCTGCACAAAGCCTCTGCCACAGATGTAAATTTCAGCCTGACTGACTTGAATGGGAGTTTTGCCTCAAAAGTAACAAGATTTGGGGGGAGGGGAAGTGCGTGGAAGACTAGAAACAACACTTTCTTACAAGTATTTTTGATGAAAATCATAAAAATCTTTGACTATGTATTTTAAGAGGTTCTGTGTTTTAATTTTTTCTCTTAGGCGTCACATTCCTGTTTGTATTGCTTTAGATGACAGGGACACCTTGTGGTACTGGCCACTCAAGCAGCATCTCCAAGGGTTTACTAAGCATTCAGTCAGTTGGTGCTTGTAGGTCACAATTTAAAAAAAAAAAAATACAGTGACAGTTTTAATCATGATCCACAGTGTCTGTTCTTCAGCTTTGGTTTCTGAGAGACTATAGGTCTGATTCTCAAACTGCAGAATGTGAGCAGCTCCCATTGAAGCCAGAGTCAGAACTCCCATGTAACAAATGCATCAGCTAGTTTGTCAAAACCCTGATGTATGAATTTTGGTGCAATATTTGCAGTATGTGAAGCTATCAGTGAGTGTTACAAATTTTGAGGGCATCAGACGTCTTTTACGAGATGCTCTGCAACCACGTAGGTTTGGGCCCTTGTTTAGAATCCGTAAACCTTTGCTCACCTAGGACAGGGTCTATGGCAGTGTGTGGCGTACAGACATTGCACGCCTACCTGGCATGGGAATAAATGGCAGTATGAATGGTGAGGTGCTGCTTAGACGGACAAAGTAGAGCGCCCTCCATTCCTGATTCCCAGGGTATGTATCTTACATGGCTCTCTACAAACCCAAGCCCTGTCTCCCTCATTTACACTGCTGTTTTTAGTAGCGTAGCATCCCGCTGCCTCCTTGCTGATAGAGCCTTTCCCCACTGCAGAGAAAGTCTCTGTCAGCAAGGAAGGCTCTGGCAGGGGGAGGCAGTGTGGAAAGGCTCCAGCCATGGAGAGCCTTTCACTGCCACGTGTAGCTACAGTCTCCAGTGAGTGTGAATGCAGCCTGCCCCTCACTGCAGCATATAGCTACGTGTAGCCTACACGCCACTGCAAATGTAGATTAGGTCTTAGAAAGCACAGACGGTGCCACTTGAATATGTAACCAGAGTCCTGGACGGGTGGGGCTAGTCTGTGCAGCCGTAGCTTCACTGCTATTATTACTGAAGCTAGTTTGAATCAAAGCTAGCTCAGGTAGGTCTGCAAGTCCTGCAATCACACCTCCCGGTTGCAGTGTAGCTATACATACCCTAAGGCCTGGTCTACACTGGGGGGGAATCGATCTAAGTTATGCAACTTCAGCTACGTGAATAACTCGTCCCCCGTTGACTCCGCTTCTCGCTCTGGTGGAGTACTGGAGTCCCAGAGTCGACGGGAGAGTGCTCTGCGGTCGATTTATCGCACTAGACTAGATGCGATAAATCGACCCCTGCTGGATCAATTGCTGCCTGTCGATCCAGCGGGTAATGTAGACAAACCCTTAGACTGTAAGCTCCTGGCAGCAGTCTTTTTGTTATGTGTTTGTACAAGTGCCCAGCACAAAGGGGCTCTGGTGTATGATTAAGCTCCCCATACACTACTGCAATACAAATAATAACCATAATAAACCAATGTAATACAGCATGTGTACTTTTGGCATATAATGTAATCAGAATACCTGCTAGCTCTCTGCTCTTGTGAGCAATTTGATCTTGAGACTTGGGAGACAATATTAATCTTCAGTTTTGCTCTTTCTTTCAGGGGGTTCACGAATCTAAAGGAGTGACTGAAGACTATTTGAAACTGGAATCCCTGATACAGAAGGTGGTTTCCCCTTACTTGGGCACATATGGTCTGTATTCCAGTGATGGACCCTTCACACACTCTTCTTGTATTTTGGGTAAGAATAACAGGGGCTTTTAAAATGTCATCGATTTGACATAGTGCAGATGGCTAGCCAAAAAGCTTTGTAAATACATCATGCTGACGCCCATAAAACAGGTGATTGTCGATGCCAAAAAACCGGACATGTCATTTTCTTTATGGTGTGTTGTGGGCACACAAAATTCCAGCTAAGTCTGACCAAGCCTCCTCCAGCTTTCGAAATTCTGAAATAAAATTTGTTATAAAAGAAGTTTTATGTTCTATGGCTTGTGTTATGCTGGGGGTCAGACTAAATGATCATAATGGGCCCTTCTGACCTTAAAATCTATGAATAAATTTACATCTCTCTGTATACCGCTTTCAATTATAAGAGTTGAACTCCGGGTGCTTTATGGACAATGTGAGATAAAAGGAGAGAGGATGTGCAGATACAAGAAGTGCATGCAGATATCACTTTGCCTAAATGTAGCCATTTCTGGAGTGGGGCGTTGTGCCTTTTTCTCAGTACCCAGCAACCTTATACAACTGTTTAGGACAGAAGGTGACAGTGAAGGATGATCAAAAGCACTCAGTGTCTTCCATAGAAGATTCCAGCTGATGTCAGTCGAGGTGGAGTTAGGCCAATACTGAATGCTATTCCATTTGAGTAGTTTATACTGTTGAAACTATAGGGAAATACACAAGCACTGCAAGACAGAATGGAAAAGTAGTAATTGTACCTATAGTTGTAAAAACAAGTAATTTGCTACCCAGTTTGGATATACTTTAAATTGTGCATTTTCTGGGCAATTGATTTAATCCATTTTCTAGTATGAAATTGTCAATAGGGTAGTTCATGATTTGCACATGAAGCTGAACTGCAAATGGATTGTGTTGCAACAGGCATTTAAAGAAACAGATTGATTTTACGTAAGTCAGTCTAGGCTGGTTATCTTCAGAAAATGATGATTTAAAAGAACCATTTTGTATTCATCACTGCTATTAAAGCGACATGAAACAGTGTAATTATTGGGGCTGCTTATAACACCAAGCACCTAGGGTGCCAGTAGCATGCCCCGTGATCCTGACTTGGAGTCAAGCACTGTAGGTGCTTCAGCAGTTAGGTCTTGTGGGCACTAGTCTTGGTGGGTCCCCAAAACCACTCAGACACATGGCTAAGGTCAAGGGTATTTTTCTAGACCTGGAAGAGGGAAAGGTTGCAGATATCCTGGGTACAGAGCCTAAAATAGTTCAAAGTGAGCAATGATCGCATCTCTCCTTAGGGCCCCTTTGCACAGGCTACCTCCCCAGCCACTGCTGTTTCAGCTTCCCTGCAGCGCCACACTAGCCATGCAGCTGCCACTTCCAGTCAGAACTGGACCACTTCCTTATCTGACCAGGAGGAAGGGGATGTGCAGTGGGGAGAGGGCTGAGCGGACCTGTAGTCTCTAGCTGAGCGGATCCATCACAGTGGCCCAAATCTGACATCTTTTGAACACCAGCTTTTACAAAATCCAGGAGCAATAGAACTATTCCCACAAAAAATTGATAAAATTCCCATGAAACAGTTTTTAAAATAAATAAATATTCCACTACTCTATTTGAAACCCAAACATTGAAGCGCTAAGGCCTTATCTACACTGGGGATTTGCCAGTGCTGTTGCATTGTAGTGATGCTCCTGGATGAGTCATCTGCAGGAACTGAACCCAGGTTCAATGGATTTAAAAGCATAAGTGTCTACTGCCTTTCAGCTAATAGACCTGGACCTGGTCTCTATACTAAATTAGAGCAGCCGTAAGCCTTAATTTATGTCTAGCTGCCAAAAGCCCCATGGGGACGTTCTGGTAGGTGGGGAATCAATAGAGCATAGTTTCACTCTTTGCCCCAGCCATAGCCCCGTACATTGAGATGGTGAAGTGACAGGAGCAGCAGGGCAATACTTTGAGGACCAAATGCAGTAGCTGTATGATTGTTCCTGCTCAAAGAACAGTGGAACCTCTAGAAGGATGCTTAAAAATCATTTCAATCTTGTACGAATGTTTCATGAAAACGGCACAATTCCAAAAGGTTCTTAGGTAGTGCCAATAATGCAAAATTGTTGCCACCTAGTGGTCATTGTAAGAAAATGGAACTGTGGATTAACTGAATTCTAACAAAAAGAAAAGGAGTACTAGTGCATCCGATGAAGTGAGCTGTAGCTCACAAAAGCTTATGCTCAAATAAATTGGTTAGTCTCTAAGGTGCCACTAGTACTCCTTTTCTTTTTGAGAATACAGACTAACACGGCTGCTACTCTGAAACCGGAATTCTAACAATTAGCTGTAAAAATCTAGAATACTGTGAAACCGAGTTCAGATTTCTTAGCCCAGTCATGAGATAGGTTCTGATATTATTTTGGGTCACACAGCACCAGGGCAGTACATGTAATCTCAAATTAAGTTTTTAAACCAAGATTTTCCAAAGTGTTTACTCATTTGGGGTGCCTTAAAGGGACTTGATTTTCAGAGGACAGGTGGCTGGTGCATAAATGCTCTGCATGGATTTTATATCATTAAATAGCTTAATTATAGTTAGCAGCACCATCTTCTCAATGCACTTTTTTGCTCATCCTGGAGGAGCTGATTTGGTGAAAGAACAAGCTCAATTAAACCAAAAGAGAGCTCAGCCGCAACAGACACAGGACAAAAAGCTGGGTCTCAGATCCTCACAGTAAACTTTGACTCCCGTCCTCTCTTCTCCCTACATGTGGGGAACTTCCAGTCACATCCATAGCCATGCACATCTAAGAGCAGAATTTCACTTCTGGTTTGTCATTAAATAAAAGCACTGTCACAAACTCTTCCAAGTTTACCACAAGTCGCACAATAGCTGGCGTTCTTCTTAAACCCCTAGTCCTTGGAATCATGTGAATATTAGAGAATCTTATTTTTTTAAGTTAGTTTTTAGCCCTCATGGTTGTGGATAAAGCTTGAAGATACTGTCCCTAAAGGTTCAAAAACCAGAAGATAAATAAAAAGAACCCAACACTGATTCTTTTAAAAAGCTTATGATTTTTATGTCAATCTCATGTTTTTAGGGCCCTGACTCATTATTTTTGAATGCTTGGGGTTGGCGGCGCTATAAAAAACATAGACTTCAGAGATTTTAATTGAGATTTGTGTCTGTTTACAGAGAAGCGGTTCTTCAGACGTTCCAAATCAGGTGACATCCTCACCAAGAACCCCGTGGTGAGATCGAAAAGCTACAATAACCCACTGCTGACCCCCGTAGCTGAGTATGAAACAGAGGGTATTGCAGCCAATGGGACTAGCATCCGAAGGCACTCAGTTTCTGAAATGACCTCATGCATGGAGCTACAAGGGTACTCCAATCTCACAACCATCGTGGACAATGGTTCCAAAAGCTCTATGACAACCACGAAGAACTCACTCTCAGGAGAACAAGAAAGGCCCACTGCCAGTTCAGTGCAATGTTCCAGCAAACTCAATGCAATTGAGCAGCAGCAAGGACTCTTTCACACCATGGGTGATCAAAACAGGGCTTTTGAGCTGGCCAGGGACCCTGCCTTGATTCCAGTCCCTTCTTCCAGCCCCGAGAATATAGTGGACCAGATTTTGGAGTCAATTGACTCCGATTCTG